>NC_133597.1:3386617-3703006 GCF_964106895.1 Numenius arquata
ATAAACACATTGCTAATCAAACCACGCTTAAAAGTAACCGGCAGAACTCCATCACAATAGATTATTTGTCTTCAAAGCCTGTGTCTGTCTTTTATTGACCTTGGTATTTACACGGAATATGAAGGATACTTTCTAGCCCTTTTTTACACATGGTTGATAACCCATATTGATGAATCTTACCCTAGGCATCTAGCATTTTTATAAAAGTTTCAGTAATTAGCTTGGTAAAGCAATACTTCATCTTCTGTTTGGTGGAGCTAGTAGCTGGTATGAAATGGAGTCGCTCTGCACGCTCAGCCTTTGCTGAGGACAGCTTTGGCCGTTGGAACAAACTATAGAAAGCCTGTGTAGTCTCCCTCTTTCTGTGTCCTCAGATCAAGAGTTGGTTCCTTTCTATGAGGTCCATCTCAGCGGGTTGTAGGATGTTGGGTGTCCTGCACGTACAATCTGACAGGATGGTGCTTCTGGCCGACTACATAGTAATGCCATCTTCTCATGGTGTCTAAACCCAAGAGATGTGACTCGTAGGACTCCGATGCGTGGTCAGACTATAGCAGCAACTCTCTTCCCATCGCATAGACATGCTTACTGCTTGCTTGGTTGGGTTAAAGGTCTGCCATTAATTAATTGCTGATGGTTCAGTCGTGTTGCTTGCAGCTGGAGAGAGCTAGGTTGCATTAGGTGATGGTAACGCAAAGCTGGGAGGCAGTGAGCTCCCCAGGTTCATTCCCTGCTGGTGCCATTGGTTGGGTGGCAGCAGATCCACTGGTCTGACGTCTCACCATCCTTCCTGCCTGAGCTGTTCTTGGCCCCTGGCAGCTTCCTCCACCTTTCCATGCACGCCATTGCAGGTCATGGAGTCCCACTTTATGGCTGATGGAGAGAGACAAGTGTTTTACAAAATTGGATGGCATACTTAGAAAATGGCCCTCGTCACTTATATTTATGTTATTAATTCACTCTTCTGTGATAATTGGCGATTGTACAAGGCCCCTGTCATCTGTTCTGGTTAGAACACTTGAATGTAGTTTGTCTTAACATAATTTATGGCAGTGGCACTTTAAGGGTAATTGAGATTGCTGCAGCAGTTTCTTGAAGAAATTCTGAAGGGTATTTTGGGTGATGGTGGGGAATGAAGGGTGCAAGCAGGCTGCAGTTAAATATCTGACTTGTTTTTCCCTTGCTACTTGCGATGCTGGCAGAAACATCTGGAGGTCGCCTGTGCAGAACATCTGCCTCCACCCCAGAGAGACACATAACCACCTCCTTCTGCACAGTATAAAACTTACTGTCTTCTCTCGAATGAGACAGCTTAAAAGGGGAAGAAAAATATGGAGCAAAGTGTTTGGCTAATGCTCGCTTTCAGTGCACCAAGACTTGCTATCATTATTTCTTCCAGGATGGCTTTTGGTGGCATGGTTTGGAGATGGATGGAGCTATTGTGAACATCGTGATGGGAGTTCAGCAGTGTGGAGTCAGAGGGAGAGGGCTGTGAATCTCTTGGAAGTGTATTTCAGCCAAGAGCCTACATAGGCAACAGATGTTGTATTGGTTTAATGGTTGATTTTTATAAATCCATTTCACCCTTGTTTGAATCTGTTGGTAAATTGCTGCTGTTTATAGCCACCGTGGTAACACGTGAATAGCCCCATTTACTGTTCGGTGCTGTACAAATCCAGGCAGGGAGGGAAACAGAAGTTCTTGCTGTCAGATGGTGAGGCACCAAAATAAACCAACCCAATTAGAGTCAGATCAGGTAGAGCGTTCGTGTTAGCTCATGGCTTGAGATGTTCGTTTCAATTCTGACCATTACAGTGGAGATTTACGGACAGAGCCCTCTGCCCACGGAGCTGAAGAAGTCATTGACATCTCCAGGCTCCCTTGAGAGCTCCGGCATCACCTTTCTGTATACTTGGTGTTAGCTGGCTAAAGATATTTGTGCTCTAGTTTATTTTTTCCAGGAGCTTAATCTGCCCAACCTTTTCTATTTGGAGCTGAGCTATCTGTGCCCCTTGCATCGTGTCCACCCAAGCAGGGCTGAGTTGGGGCTGCGCCTCATGTGCCCCACGCTGCCAGGGAGCCTGGGGGCTGCTCTGCTCTGTCCCAGGAAGGTGGTGGGACAGCTGCTCTTCTTTTTCCTCCTGCGAGGCTGATGGTGATGCCACCGAGCAATGAATTTGAGCACACAAATTGCACAGGGTTTGGGGATTTTTTTTTGTGACCCAGCAGATTCAAAGGGGGAAGAAGCAGTCCGGAGTGAAAAGTTGTAAGTTGGGGAAATTGATGAAAAAATTAGATCTGAGAGATAGAATCACAGAATGATACAGGGTTGGAAGGGACGTCTGGAGATCATCTAGTCCAACCCCCTGCCAGAGCAGGGTCACCCAGAGCAGGTTGCACAGGAACGAGTCCTGGCGGGTTTTGAATGTCTCCAGAGAAGGAGACTCCACCACCTCTCTGGGCAGCCTGTGAAGTTTCTGGGCAGACCAGAAACTCTCTCTGTGTGTTTTGTGACGAATCCACAAACTGAGGAAGCAGAACAAGGAGAAAACTGAGCTAGAGAAACCTCTGTTGTTCTCTCCTTTCCCGCTCAGGAATCAAAGTCAGGAAGGCTCCATTGGCTGACAGAGCAGGCTTTTTAAAAATCATGGTGTGAATGTTGCACGCTTGCAATAAAAGCAAGAACATCAACAATAGCCATGCCTGGAGTCTGAATTATTGTAATGCCATTTGTCTTGGTTATTGCAAAATATAACCTGGTGCAGAGCTTAGCTGAAGGGATCATAAAGTTTGTGTGGAAAGAGCTGGAAACAAAACGGAAGAGAGTTTTACAAAAAAATAAATAACTAAATTGGCCCTGGCTGAGAAGGGGGCCATGTGAGAGGGACGCTGTGATTGTGTGCCCAAATTGAGGTGCTGTCATCCAGAGTCCTGGGCCACTGTCTAGTTCCTGTGGGGCACAGAGAGTGGGCATGTGTCTGGGCTGTGGAGGAAGCCACGCGTGTGTAGGGCCAGCAGCCCTCGTGCCACGTCTTTAGTGCCGACTGAGGGACTTAATCCATGTCTTCCGTGGGCTCCTGTGAGCAGCCCGTGAGCCTCTGCCCTTCCGGCATCCCCTTCCTTTCTCGCCCTCCTCATCTCAGGATCTGGGCGGCTTCTGGCAGCCCCTTGGTCCTGCTGGAGCTGCACGGGGAGGCAGCAGGCGAGGTGTGGAGGAGGAGGAGGGGACCGAGAGGCAGGGCTGAGCGCTGGCATCTGCGAAGCGGCTTTCATTCAGTCGGTGATGCCAAGGGACAGGGTCGCTGCTGCCGAGCCTCCCTGGCCCTGATGCTCGCTGGGCTGGTGGGTGAGATGGAGGAGCAGGTTTTCAACGATGGCATCAGCGGGATGGAGAGCTGGAAGCCACAGCCATCCTCCCCGCTCCGCTTGCCCAGGGAGCGGCCAGCGCTCTCGGAAGGCTGCCTGCAAACGGGCTGCAACTGTGCCAGGGCCCAGAGCATATGGAGGAGCCGTCGAGTGCTACCCAGCAGCAGAGGAAATTAAAAATGTGTGGCAGGCAGTCAGGGAGCAATGGCTCTGGAGTGGGGGACAGCCAGGCTCGCGCTGATGCCACCTGATGTCCTGTACAAGGTCCGTGCCTTGGTGGCTGTGCCAGCCCTTCCCCTGGCAGTGCCCCTTTTATTTGTTAATTTTTTACTTTTTTTTCTCTTTTTTTTAACCCACCTCCAAGCTTGCACGTTGAACTCCCATGCTTCAGGTTAAACCGTAGGCAGACCCATTGCGATGGAGTTATTTTAAAGGGGAAATCATTTCCTCACTCGGAGTGTTCTTTCCGAAAGCGGCGTACAGAAAGTTCCCGCACAAAAGCATGGTTTGGTTGATGTTGAATGAGAGTCAACCTTCGCTCATGAGTTTGTGCGTCTTATTTTGCCTCCAGTGGAAACAAGAGGCACCCTAAGCAGCTGGTCCAGGTTCTATGTGAGGTGACTTTGGGTTAAAGGGGTGCATTTGTAAGAAGAGGGGCAGCCTTAAAAAGGCCTCAGAGACAGAAGATCTGGGCTTCTCATCTATGGCATAGGAGTCTCTAATATTTGTACCCCAAAATGGAAAGGAGGAGGTGATTGCCATGCTGCTTCCTAGGTTGAAATGCTTCAAAGAATCATCCCAAAATGAAATTTATCTCATGGAGAAAACCTGTTCTCCCCTGTTCCCCTCCACATTTATTTATATTTAATAACAGCGTGTGCTCCTCTTTGGATCTGTCCCAGGCTGAAACCAGGCTATAGATTTTGTAGTACTTTGTAATGGGAAGCCTCAAATGAAATTAAATATATTTATTTCAAGCATCTATGTAGACAGGCTACCTGGTAGCAGGGATGAAAGAGGAGATATCATTTATTTTTGGCTTTAAAAAAGGGGTAATAAAAGAGATGTTAGGTGATGTTACTCTTGTGGTTGCCTCAGACTGTTCTTTGCTGCGCAGTGGCATGCTGTGATATGTAATGTATATATTACTTTTTCTGCTTATACACAGAAAGCCGCAGCTACGCTGTAGGGTCCTTTTTCTCTGGCATCTTGTCCCGCGTTAGCTGGCTCAACTGACTGGGCTCCTTTGAAAAATCATAGGTTTAAATTCACCGCTTGCCCACCTCCCTGAGTCTCTGCTTTCAGGAGTTGCTTTTAATGGAAGCCAGGGTGGCTTTTCACAGCAAGAAAAAGATTTCAGTGGTGTCAGCAGTGGATGTGCGGATACAGGCAGCATTAATCCTCTAGTGACAGCACCTCCAGTTAGGCTGTTGGTCCCACGTAAGTCTTAATGTGTGCATAAGCCTGAGACCGCTTCCCTGGTGAAGTCCTAGGGTCGGCACCGTGCTTTGGCTGGTTGGCATTCAGAGGTGGAGATCAGGTCCAGGTCAAGTACAGAGCCGTGTCCGTAATTGCATCTGTAAGGAAAAGTATTTTCTATTCGTCGTTGTTGAGCTAATTATTTACCGATTGTAGTCCCGCTCCAAAATTCAATAAAGAATGAAGCTTTCTTTGGCTGTTTTCTGAGAGAAGGTGCATTTTGACAGCTTTCCCTTGGCCCTGCAGCAAATAATAGCAATAACAAATCTATAGTTCTGCTCGTCGTGTTTTCTGTTATCTGGATCTCTTTACTGAGATAACACGGGGAGCAAGAAATGTAGTGTTCTCTCTTTTTTCCTTCTGTCTATGCGTTTCCATATTTTTAAATTAACCTTATCGACTCAAGTATTGCAAACACTGCTGTGCGAGCTTGGGGATGCCAGGTCGCGGAGGGGGGGCTGGGAGGCTGCCCAAGCCTCGTGGGGGGAGCAGAGCCCTCATGCTCTGCTCTGCCAGGAGCCTCTTCTCTGGATGGGTTTTTGCACCTATAACCTCCAGCTTCATGCATTTTCATATAGGGGGGCAAAGTCTGTTTACCACCATTTTGAAGATTTTTGTCCTTTTGCAATCAAAATGCCCAATTGGGTCATTGGGCAATTGCCCAATTATGGGCTGATAGCGGGTGGCCGTGTCTTTGCCCTCTCTGCTCCCCAGGGCCAGTGCTGGCCCACACTGTCAGGGGGACATCCCGTGGGCTCTCAGGGCAGGCATGTAGTGGATGAAGCTGGGAGGGATCAGGGATCATCCCGTGCTGTCCCCTGTGCCCAGGAGTCACCTCCCTGGGGCATGAGAGCACTTTCTCCTGTTTCTGTCACCAGCGCAGGTCCATCTCTTGCAAACTTTTACCCGTCCCCACTGGAGAGTTGAAGCTGTGCTGAGGCTTTGTAAGGCACGTGATTCTTTTTTTTTTTCTTTTTTTTTTTTTCGTTTTTTACCTTTAAATAAGCAATATATATTCAAGACTAAAATTAAAGATACGCAGGAAATGAAATTGCTAGCATTGCTTCTGCTTGGTGGGAGACTATTTCCGTCCCTGCTAATGGAGGGAGGGGTCCTGCTCTCAGCTCCGGAGTGTCTGATGTGGGGGCACAGAATTAGCAGCAGCCACAAAAAGAAGAGAGGAGGAGAAGGAATAACTAAACAAGGCCAGGGAAAGCCTCTGAAGGTGCTTGCGTATTGGCCGTGTTCAGGCTGTGCTCCATCCCGTGGGGTTTTCCTAACATCTGGAACAGCTGGACACACGCCCAGCCCCTGGATGTAGGATTATCACCAGGAAAACTGCTGAGGAAGACCCCACCACCCCGCCAAAGGCTCTGCGTGGCTGATGGATTAACTGTGGCAAGGGATAAACCTCCTTGCAAGCTTTCCAGAGGAGCAACTGATGCTACTGTAGGCCCATGTAAGCTGACAGGCTCTTAATAGAGGGAGAACCCTGCCGTTCCCCTGATACTGAGTCCATGTTCTTCAGCTGCCAGAAAAGGGTCAGGGCACAGAGGAAGGAGGTGAAATCCCAAACAGGTTATGAGTCCTCCATCCTCTCCACGGGAGAGCAGTGGGTTTTGTTGGCTTCCCCTGCAGAGAGACTGCTGGAGCCCTGGCAGATCCCTGCCAGAGCTGTGCCAATCTCTGTCTCCTGGGGTGGGAGGAATTAAGAACATCAGGTTAAATAAGCTTTTTTGGAAAGGAAAATCCTAAGAGTGAACGAGCTCAGAAACTTAAAGGCAGGGATTCAAGTTTCTACTGCTCTTGATTAATTTAATGTGAAATACAAAGAGCGGGGCTGGGAGGGAGTTCTGGAGGGACTTCAGGATTGTCTCTAAAGGAAGCCCACTGCAATAGCCTGAAGGCGACACAGAGGCAAGCAAGCTCTGTGAGGTCTATATAAGAGTGGAAAACTGGCAGATTTCTGGCCAGCTACTGAAAAATCACCTCGGGCAGCTGATGCTACATGAGAAGGAAAAGCAAGGAAGGACCCTGAAATACTTGCTGGCTGCAGGCTGGCTTGGGGGATAGTCAGGTTGATGCTTCAGACCCTGCCTTTGCTCATCTTCTAAAAACTCTCATCCCTGGGCTCATCACCTGGCTGTGACCAACCCACGGTGGGACACCAGGCACTGCAGAGCCCCTGCTCCCAAGGGAGAGCTCTGGGTGCCCGCAGGTGTCCTGATCTCATGGAGAGTGGGTAAACCCCCTGGCAGTGGCTGGGAAGATTGCGTTATTGGTGTGAGCCACCGGAGCACAGCGCTGGGAAATGTAGAAGAGCTTTATGTTTTTTCTTGAAAACTACGTTAATGTGACAGTTTTAAAGAAAATAAAGAAATAGGGCTGGAGGTGAGAAAAAGCACATATATAATTTCTCAGTTACTGCTCCCATAGCTTTTTCAATTTGACTGTTTCCCCTCTGATGTGTGAAATCTGAATCTGAATCCAGGCTTTCTCTGCTCCCTCCCTGTTGACCTAGTCAGAAACACTGAATGCAAGAGAAAAAAAAAGAACAATAAATTGCTTTATGTAGCTCCAGACAGGAAAACCCTGCATTTACCCTCACAGGCAGTCTTTCCCATCTGTTACCTTGCTGTGCTGCCTCTGGGTTACCTCAATAAGAAAACTTAATTGAGGCAATGTCATGTCAGGAGAGAGTGATACATCCATTTTCACAGGCTCGCTTTTGTACCCTGCTTCACTCTTAGCAGAACTACACTGGGCTTCATGTCTTGCAAGATTTTTCCCATTGTCTTTCTAATAATAACCTCCTTTCATAATATTTTTCATTCATACACAGACAGACGTCTTTCAGTTTTAATAGCTGTGTTGCAGTAAGTGTCCTGTGCGAAACCTCGTGTGTTTAATGCATAGATGCATAATGAGGGAAAATCTCTGCTGCTCGCGGGTTGGACTAGATAAAGTGTGCGAGAACAGAAGGATTATCCCCCTGCTTTTTCAGACGGGGAGATGACATGAGGAGACTAATGGGAAGTTTTTAAAAGTAGTTAGGAGACTTTAACGGGCTGTGAGCGTTTCCTTCCTGTCGTTATAACCCAAAGGAGGGAGCTGGTGTGCATTCAAAAGTTATAGCTGAGCCTGTCCTGAATGCGTTCTGCTCATTGATGGCTGGGGCTGGACCTCCATCGTTTTTAAGCACCTTTGTAGCACAGGAAGCACAGCTATAGATAGTTAATTTAGCTGCCTTAAAGGCTCCCCTTCGCTCGTTCCCTTTTCAGGGGCTGCATCATCTAGGGAAGAGCGGTATGGACAGGCAGCCAGCAGCTCAGCAGTCTGTCTCTTGCCTTTAAAAAACACTATTTCCTTTAAAACTAGTGAACTTGCCTGAAGAATAGATCAGAGATGGTGACGGCGTGCAGATGAAACCCTCCTGGCTCCTCAGTGTTTGTAGGCTCATGACGAGGAGCAGAAAATGGGAGGGTTTGGCGCTATGGTTTTGGCTGGTGTTCCATTCATACCTTGCCCCTGTCAGCTCCTGAGAGCCCCCGGGCATCCCTTTGGAGCCAGGAGGGCGGCAAGGTGTGGGAAACTGGCTCTGGTGGGTAGCACAGCCCGGTCCAGCACCTCCCCGCGGCATCCTTCTGCGCCGAGAGGTTTCTTCAACTGCTTTTCAGGGACAAGTCTGTTCCTGTCACTCTCATCCCTTTTCGGAGTCAGTATTAATAAATGGCAGTTGAGCGAGTGGGGGGGCTGTGTTTATCCCGTGGATGCCAGGCAGACAACGAACCTTGCCTTGCCCAGATGGCACAGGCTCTCCTCCAAGCAGATAAACAGGGCTGGTGCCATTGAAACGGGCCCAAACGCGCCGAGTTACAGTGGTAGTATGGCAATTACAGCGCCTCCAGTGACCATCTGGACACACAAACTGGTTTTCTATTTGTAAAACCTCTCCTATGTCTCCGATATTAGCCATGTATGGGGATGCTAATTGATTTAATTGAAGCTCTCAGTGTTGAGCCGCGGGTATTGCCAGCCTTTTCAGTCTAGGTACGTGGTGGATTTTAATGTCTTTGTTTGAGGGAAGGAAACTGGAGTGTGCGTGCTCTGCTCTTGAGGTAGTTGGTCAAGGAAGGTCTGTTGGAGGTCTCAGAGTCCAGGACTCACGAGGTTCTGCTGCAGAGAGAGGGGAGACGAGGCTGCTGCTTCTGAGCTCCCCTGAGCACAGGGATGGAACTGTGGTGCTCCTGGTAGGGCTGGAGTCTCGTTAGCTTATCAGTTGATTTTAAACAAAAGTTGTCTTTCCATGGTTTCTTTATGCATATACACACAAACAAGTATTAGATTTTGGTTATATGAAATATAAAGTCACGGCAAAGTAGTTAATAAAGTACTTTACTTTGTACTTTAGTAGCATCTCGCAGCTCTGGTCATGAGCCACATAGAAGGTTCTGCACAAATGCCGAAAGACAAAAGAAAAACGTGTTTAGAGGCTTCCAATGTACTGAGAGCCCTCCCTGCACCTTTGAAAAAACTGTTTACTGGGCTTGTTTTCATGAGAATTTTTTTTCATGGTTTGAAAATCACCGGTTTTGGCCTAGAAGACATTGTCAGGGATTCTCGTGCCAAAAAATTATCCGAGTCTGTCTCTTTTTTTCTTTATATGACCTTTTTTTAGTAAACAAACAAAAACAACAAAAAAACCCCCACCAAACCCACAACCTTGCAGCAAAGTTATCCACCGAAAGAAATAGCAAAAAAGCAACCCCTTGCAGAAGTGACATAGTCAGAACCCGTTGTATTAGCAACTATTCTCAGATGACCTCGGGCTATGACTTAGCCCTGGGTAATATTCCTGTTCATTAATGTGCTTCATTGTGTTAAGGAAACGTAGTAATGTAGCATCTGTGGTATGTGTTCCCCAGGATAAGCAGTGTCCTTTGCGCTTTACCTCTTCCCCTGTAGCTTTTTGCCACTCTTCTTGAGGGAAATATTTTTCTTTTTTTTTTTTTCTATGCTTTCTCTTGTTAACAATAGGAGGGATGTAGCGGCTCATGTTGCCTTCATTTCCTGTTGATATTGCTCTATCCAGATTCCTCATTAAGTGTTTAATCAGGAACATGGGAAACACGGCCAAACGTTTTTTGTTTTTTTTTTTTTGTGGAAGGCATGTTGAGTTTGGAGGGAGTAAAACAGCTCAGAGGAGGCACCTGCAAACAGCCAAATTATCGGCCTGAAATCTTTTTATCCCAGTAGGCAGCTGGTGGGAAAGGGGGGGATGGTCTTGGTTCTGCAGAAGCAGGGGTGGGACTTTGGCAAAAGGTAGGAGCATGTGGTTCTTCTCGCCTGGGAAACTGATGGCCTTCTTTTGGCCATCGGAACAGCAGGAGCTGGGGGAAACCGAAGGATGGAGAGCGTCTCACTCTTGAGGTTTGATGGCATCTGGTGTGAGCGGAGCCCAGGCTCGCTGGTATGGCTGGGGTTAGTCCCTCCGGGTGTGCCAAGGAGGCACCGCAGCACCCGCTGCCCTGGGGGAGTGTGGAGGGAAAGCAGCGGTGTAAAGCCAGCAGCTGGTCGGAACAAGAGTTGGGGAAAATAGTCACCATACCCCTCAGGCGCCTGTGCAACTTGTTCCCATTGAGCCCTATTTGAAGACACGGTGAGACACAGATGTCATGTTGACCTCTCCGCATAGGGCTTAATCCAGAACGAAGGGACGTGGCAATCCCAGGCACAAATACAGGTTGGGCGGAGAATGGCTGGAGAGCAGCCCTGAGGAGAAGGACTTGGGGGTGTTGGTGGATGAGAAGCTCAACATGAGCCGGCAGTGCGCACTGGCAGCCCAGAGAAATAACCCCATCCTGGGCTGCATCAAGAGAAGTGTGGCCAGCAGGGTGCGGGAGGAGATTCTACCCCTCTACTCTGCCCTCGTGAGACCCCACCTGCAATACTGTGTCCAGCTTTGGAGTCCTCAACACAAGAAGGACATGGCCCTGTTGGAACGGGTCCAGCGGAGGGCCACAAAGATGATCAGAGGGATGGAGCACCTCCCCTGTGAAACCAGGCTGAGAGAGCTGGGGTTGTTCAGCCTGGAGAAGAGAAGGCTCCGGGGAGACCTCAGAGCAGCCTTCCAATATCTGAAGGAGCCTCCAGGAGAGCCGGAGAGGGACTCTTTGTCAGGAGATGTAGTGACAGAACAAGGGGTAATGGTTTTAAATTGGGAGAGGGGAGATTGAGATTAGATATTAGGAGGAAATTCTTTCCTGTGAGGGTGGTGAGACACTGGAACAGGTTGCCCAGGGAAGTTGTGGCTGCCCCATCCCTGGAAGTGTTTAAGGCCAGGCTGGATGGGGCTTTGAGCAACCTGCTCTGGTAGAGGTGTCCCTGCCCATGGCAGGGGGATTGGAACTCGATGATCTTTAAGGTCCCTTCCAACTCTAACCATTCTATGATTCTATGATCTTGCTCTTCCCACACCGAATAACCCTCAAGATTGCTGAAAAGCTGATCGACTGGTTGGTGTCTAGTCAATATATCTTTAGAGAGATCCTGGGCTTCCAGGATCAAAAAGCAGTGACATGCTGATGTTCTCCAGTGTGCAGAATGTCCTCTTTTTCCACCAAAGGCAAATGCTGCAAGATGAGCGTTGTGTGCTCTGGGGCTCCCTGGGGAGGACCGTGTGAGGAGCGATGGCTGGGGAGCTTACTCGCACTTCTCAAGGGTGGAGGCTCCTGTCAACTGCCTCTCACAGGAGACTTCAGAAATAATCTTCCCTGATGTCAGTGCACATGTTAATTGGACTTGACAGATGATAATGAAGATGAGTCTGTAGCTGAGAAAGGGTAGAGGGAATGTCATAACTCTCGGGGGAGGAGGAGAAAACAGAAAAGTCCAGATGTCCAGAAGTTACATGAGGTAACTCAAAATATTAATCTCTGCTGTTTCTGGTCCCTGAGGTGGTAGATGCAGAGGAAAATCAGTAACTATGGTGGCTAGCCTGCAAAGGTGGTTTTCTTTATCTCCAGTTCACATTCATGGCTTGGTCTGGCTGTTAACCCATTTAAGGAAATGTGTTTTTTGGTGAGAGATCTTCCTCCGTTGAGAACGTCACAGCAAATGTACCTGTGTGTGGTATGGGGGGGACCGCACACCCAAGGGACTGAGTTACCAGTTTTTCCTGACAAATAAGGGTGGGCAAAGGGGGATGGCCCCATGGGTGCTGCGTCTTCAAGCACAGAGCTTATAAGCAGAATGTAGCACTGTTTCCCGGAACTGTGGTTTCCATACCCATGGCTTATGTGTAATTAGCCTTAATTAGCTGAATTAGTCTGGAAAACTTTTTTTTTTTTTTTTTTTTTTTGGCCTTTGCTAGAAGGTCAGCTTGTCCTCCCCTGGCTGGCTGGACGTTCTGGCCTGATGCTGTTGGCAGCGTGAGCAGGACCCTGGTGGTGCCGGCAGAGCCATGCTGGCTTGGTGCATGGTGTCCTGTGTGGCACAGCCCGGGGTCCTGTGGCATCGGAGGGGGTCTGCCAGCCCGGGGCTGGGGCAGGGCTGTATACTCTAGGATTTGGAAGGTGCATGTGCAGTTCCCTCTCCCAAATGACAGGCAGGTCCTTCAGACCCTTGAGACTTCTTAAGGGCATTGACTCCCGTTATGATAACACTGCTGCAGAGGCTAGCTCCTCGAAATAGGTGGGATTTTGCCTCCCTTAGGGCAGGGGTGGGGTCTAAATGCCACTGCAGAATTGGGTTGTGCTCGTTGTCTGCCTCTGCTCCCCATGAAATGGAGGTGACAGCACTTCTCACCGCTGAGAAATGGTGGCAGAGGGGCTTGCCTGGGGCACTGCAGGCAGGGGCACAGGCTGTTTCAAGAGAGTCCTGTGCAAACAGTTGATAGCTGCAGACTCGGTTGCCCCGTGATTGTGCAATGAAAAGAGCAGCCTTGTTTGTCGTCATCAAATCAGATAAAAGTGGCATCTGGCAGTCGCGTTTGTAGTGTGCTCAAAAGAGGGTGCCGTGTGCCAGAGGCAATGTTTTCCCTGTGGTAAGAGCCAGCACAAGGACCCTGCTCTGCTGAGGTGACTGTCACCCTACGATTAGTTTAGAATAGCATCTTCAGCAAAGTCATCCTCTGATCCTTGCTGCAAGGTTTCCGGGAGGACAGAAATCCTCCCATTACAGCTCCTTCTGATGTGTGTTTCCTGATTGTGGGCTCTCGTATTTTTCTTGTAATTACCAGCAAACTGCCTGAACAAGAGCTGAAACGCTGTTCCCTGACTGGCAGGAGCACAACACCCACTGATGAGTCAGGGGAGGAAGAGCTCCTGCTTCACAGGAGGAAGGGTATTGGGGGAAAGGGAGGGGAGAAGACAGGGAAGAATAGCTGCCAGAGAGTTGTGGAATAAATGACATTTGTTTAAAGACACATTAGAAGATTAATGATGGGAGTTAAAGTATGAAAGCAACAGGGCCTGAGTGTGGTATTAATGGAACCCATTTTCTTTGCCATCTCCAGCAGGAACTCTTTGTAAGTACAGAAGGGGGAAAATCACTTTACAGTAATAACTGTTATTTATATAAGAGAACAACATTGGATGTATCAAAATGTGAGGTTTCAAGGTAATAACTGGACCCTCACAATCATTGTTATCCATTTAAAAGGCAATTTCTGTGATGGTGAATAGATGGAAGAAATAGCCCCAGTCCTGCAACTGATCATAAACGAGGTTTATTTTATTATTATTGTTATTAGTCAGTTCCCAGTCTGATAAGATTGTGTTAAGAAACAGGGAAAAGACCAGAAGAGATGAAGGAGCTCATAATCATCCTTGCAGAATCTTTTGGGACCGTTTGATGGACTCGTTAGTGACTTAGGGCCTCATCGTGGCTTCCTGCAGTCGGTCAATGCCCCATTGCAGCATCATTGACTCGCATCCCATAAAGAGCAGCAAGCAAACGGATGACTTGCTCTTGTAGCCTGAGAGAACTGCTCCTCTTCTCCACCTGTACTTCACACTGGTGACTACGGTGTTGTTGCAAGTACAGGGTGAATTCATAGTGCAAGCCGAGAGGATAACGCTGGCTGTACTCGGTGACCGTCTCTCTCTCCCGATGTTAGCTGTGTGCACATCCTATAACCATCAAACACACGAATTATTCACGAGGAGGGGTTTGGGGTAGCAGGGAAGGATGATAGTAACATTCTCCATGTGGCCAAAATAGAACAATTAATTTGACCAGCTCTAATTTTTAATAACCACTGGGTTTGTGAGCAGATGTGATAGATGAGCCTGAGCAAACCATAGCCTCCCAAGCTGGCATTTCACTTCAGAGCAGCTAGGCCACTCTCTAAAGAGCTAGAGCTGTGTAAACCTTCTCAGATTGTGGGAGGAAGGAGCAGAAAGTTGAAAAAGAGGGGAGAAAGGATCCCTAATACTCCGGTTTCCCTAGTACTCTGATTAGAATGTTAGACATGAGCCTCAATTCATCCCAGTTCAGAGCAGTGCTTGGATGGGAATTTTGTCTTTAAACCTCAAGTCCCATGGGGTGAAGTGTTTCATAAGGGCCAGGGTTTTACTCCTTTAGCTCTGCATGTGTGGTGTTAGCTTGAGTGTGGAGACTCAGACTGCGATGCACAAAGTAAGAGGGGTGGCAAGGAGGGGGGTGACGGGGAGGAGGTCTGGGTGTTTGATGGTGACATAGCAGTTTGCTGTCCTGGGAGGTGGCCCTGGACGTCTCTCGCATTGGAAGAGGATGGGGAGGATGATAAAGCAGCCCTGTTTCTGCAGGCAAGTTCTGCTAGCTGGGATAATGAAAAAGAATTGGATCCGTGAGGGCAGCTGACACAGCTCGCTGTCTCAAAGATGTTTTCAGTGTTGTGTTAAGGCGCCTTTTACAGACTTTGAGAACTACAGGGAATGCGGTGCCGCCTGCGGCTGGCAACCGTAACTCTTCATGTGACAGCAGCAAGAGCAAACCCCACGCAGAGGACCCTGGACCACCCACTGAAATGCAGGCTGGTCCCAGATTTCTCACGGTGGGAGGGCGCCTTGGCAAGAGCCCCCGTCCTGCCCTCCCCCCCCGGTGTGTGCTTGGGCTCACGGGCGTCGATATGTCTGTGGCTGTGTTCAGCTCTTGCAGGTATCCTCATTAAGGTAGTTGAAAGTAGGAGGATTTAATGATCTGAACCATGACTTTAATTAATCAGCATAAATGTTGCTTATTTATAACATAAACCGCAGCCTATGGATAAGTCTGTTGTTTAATTAAGCTTATCACTGTGAACCTGATCCAGTTCTTTGCTGCATTAATGTAACTAATTCAGTATCCGCTCTAAGAAGCATCATAACAAACTACAAGGGATGTAATTCACTCCACTTGTCCTCTGCTTTACGAGTGTGTGGCTGGTTCTGCCGTGTCTCATTCGTGACCCAGTGTGGGTACCGATTCCTCTCTGGTCCCACCAGCCCCTCCTGCCTCAGCGTGCTGCTGCTTCCATAACGCCTAGCAGCTGGGAGTCTGGAGTAGCTTTTCCTTTGGGTTTCTTTCACCTTTTTAATGAAGGATTTTTTGTGTGTTGATTTAATTTAGTCTGTGAAGCCGAGCCTTTTGCTTTCCTTTCTTCCTCTTCTCTCACTCTTTCCTGTTTCTGTGTAGCATGTTTAAAACTTTTCCACGTTGCACAGATGTAGGGGAATCTGTAATGAGCTCCCAAGCTGGAAGCAAAAGCTGTTTGCCTAAAAGTTGTTCTTTACCTACCTTGAAGAGCATCGTACTAGAAACCTCAGAGATTCTTTGGGAAAAGTTTGAGTAACGTTTAAGGATTTTGTGGTTATTTTCTGTTGTGCCAAGGATTCTCCAGGCAATGTTTGTCACCCCACATAGGGATGGTCTCCAGAAGATGGCAAGACAAATTGCCTCGAGTGGGGATGTTACTGTGCATCACTTCAGTCTCTGTAGATCCCTTCTCTCAAAAAGTAATCTAACAACAAAGTGGGGCTGGTTTGTGGGTTGTTTTTTTTTTTTTTTTCAAACGAGCGTCCACCTGCGAGTTTTATGTGCTGTAACTGGTGCATATTACCTTCAGATCTTAATACATTTCAACTTTGCTGAGCATCCACGTGTTTCTCGACCTCTTCAAAATAGGTATGGTAGTGTTTCTTTCCTTCATGGAGGTATCGTGAGGATGAATAGTCGCGAAACTCACAGGTTATATTAGAGATGGTGGAGTTTGCAGGAGGTGCCAGAAGGCTCAGTGCTCAAGGCGGAAGGTGGGCCTCTGGAAATCTCTGTGGTGTGGCTGAGCCGGTTCAGCTTGAAGTCTCAGAAGTGACTGTTTGGCTTGGATGTTGAAGTTCCATGGTCATGCGTTCGGCCGCAGTGCGGATTCAGCGCAGGGCAGGTGGGCACGGGTGCTGATTTGGGGTTGAACAGGGGCCTCTCTGTACACAAGCAAAGAAGGAAAAAGCAGATCTTTTCCAGTAACACATCATCATTTTCTTAGCAAACAAATATACAAACTGGGATTAGATGAAGTAGTGGCTTGCTGCTAAGATGGATGGAAATGGAGGGAAAGCCATGTCAGAGTCCAGGGAAAATAAAATTCCCATCCAGAAGCCAGGGGAAGAAGTCATCAGGGGGAAAAAAAAAAAGGCAGTGAGCAGAGAACACTAAAGAGGAAAGGCAGGAAGACATTAAAGTAACCTATTAAATTGCTGAAGGCTGAGTGGCAAAAAATAAATAAATAGAGGCTGTGTAGATTGATGGATATTGGATCTGAAGGGCTTCCACATCTGGTGCGGCAGCTCTTTAGCATCTAATTTCAGTGTGACTCAGCAGGAAAAGTTGTTTGTTCTAACAGTAAAGCAAAGAGAAGAAAACAATCCCGAGGCACGTCAGTGAAGGGCTCGCATGTCATTGTTTTATAATTGGATCAAACTCTTTCATGTAGGTTAGTACGTCTGCGGTAGGGGTGAGGTTTCCAATGTCACCTTTTCCCACCCTTGTTCATCTTCTACTCAGCTTCTCTGTCATCACCTCCTACTCTTAGGCCACGCTCTCTTCTCTTGGAGAGGGACCATTGCAGGATCCCAGGCAGTGATGTTTCCTATGGAGCAGGTGCATAGAGAGCAGTGACTCTAAAGTCCAACTTGTTAGGGAGAAATTATTCCCTGGTTTAGGTGCTCTGAATTGCCCTGTAGGACCTGACCCTCTCTACTGACTATAAAAGCTTCAAACGTCGTTTGAATCTTCCATCCATGCTGTGCTCAGCCTTGTAGCATTGACACTGGTCTTCATTTATCTTCATACATGTTTCTTTTAATATGCTTCTGCTTCTGAAGGTTCCTGTCTCCCAAAAGCTCTGTTAATAGTGCTCGCTTGGCTTTTGCGATGCTCTTGGATGCCTATAGATAGAACCAGAAGTTACAAGTTTCCGTGTCGCTAAGTAAAAAGGCTAAGGTGCTAAACAAGAGTTTCTGAAGTCTCCTGGCGTGATGACTTTGTTTATTTACCATGTGGTTGTGCAAAACCTTGAGGAGTCACTTTATCTCTTTGTGCCTCTGTTCTTCATCCATCATAAGAGAATGAAAGTCATTCCACCTATCATTTGTCTGTCTTATATCTTTAAAGGAGTTGTCATATCTGGTATCTACACCCAGCATGGTAGGTCCCTTGTCCTTGGATCCATCTTTTAGAGATTTGTAACAGCAGCAACGGCTAATGCCTTGTTACAAGAATAGAACTGGCGCAAAATATCTGTAAGCTCTCCATGTTAGTGAAAGCAAACCCCTAGATCCTGTTGCTGCTGCAATTTTTTTCCCCTTCTCACCTTGACATTGGGGATATGTCCAAGGCTATTTGCTATCTCTGTGTAGGCAATTAATCAGCTGGCGGGGGCAAAGCCTGGAACTGGGGCCTGGCACTGGTGTACTCCATCATTTGGCCGAAGCTGTGCATCCTCTGCAGTGCACTGGTGTGTGCCAGCCTGGGAAGGATCGGCAAGTGGTGCCAAAGCCCTTAACATCCTCGGAATAGGGAGATGCTGAAAGAAGAGCAAATGCACTGTAACTGCCGAGATCCCACGAAGGGTTAATAGGAAAATGGTCACTAAAGGCTCCGCTTACATAAATGGAAATCCACTGGCTTTAGAGGAGACCCAAATTCCTTTAATCCTGACGCGTGCTGGAGGTTCAAGGAATGGCTCCCTCTGCAAGAGGCAAAGTGTCAGTTCTGGAAATACTGCTCTCCTTACATCATTGTCAATCAGTAAATCCCAAAGTATTGCAGAGAGTTGTGCGTGTGCTGCAATAGCCTCGGCTGCCAGTGAAATACAGCCACCCCCAGGGATGGAGCTCTGGGCTTTTGTGGTCATCTGTCTTGTAGGTACCGAAGGTGCTTGTTGTGGGTGGGACACCAGGAAAGCGTTCTGTGTTGTCTGGAGCTCTGCAGCAGTTTTCTCTCCTGCCTCCCCATACTGTGGCAGGCTCTCTCCCACGCCGGTGGCTGCTGCCTGCTCTCAAACGCAGAGTCCCACCGCTGCGATGCGCATTGCCGTCTCTCAAATCTATGATTATAACTATAAATCCTCGTGGACTTCCCCCATTTGTTTTTTGGCTCTGGTGTGTTTTTTTTTTTTTGTTTGTTTGTTTGTTTGGTTGGTTTTTTTTTTAGCTTAGAATTTTACACATTGTTTCTTCCTTCCTCATTCTTCTTGTTTGCCTGGAAGTGGCACTTGGGGTTTGTGTGGTTATTTTTCTTGTACTTATACTCTCCACTGACTTAATTAAGTTCTTGCTTGTTTCCTGGTCTTGCCAACTTTACTGGCCCCACTAGGGCTTCCCAGTGCTCTCCTCCTAAAATCCACAGCTGCTGCCAGTCCGGCTGCCACCTGAGACCATGAAAATGGGCAGAAAAACTTCTTCTTGAAACTCACCTTGACATTATTGAAACAAAAGACAGGCAAGAAAACGATGTTGCCGACTTTGGTCAGTGTTTTTAGGCTGGTTTCCTAAGAAAATAAGATTTAGGCTTTTAGAGTGATCTTGTGGGTAAGTGTCCATCCAGTAGCTTGAATTTTGTGGCAAACTGCAGTCCAGCTTGACAGACAGGCTTTTCGGAGATGGAGACAATGTGCGCTAGAGAGCAGTGTTATGAGTAGCTCCTGCTGTGAGCAAAGCTTCGGGGAAACAAAACTGCATCCCTCCACACCACGTACACACATGCAGAAACAGGCTCTTGGGGGCTGGAATTGCCTGTTCTCTTGCTGAAAGATTTCTGACACCCCCAGAAGGCTTTTCCCTCCTGGCACCCATTTGCTTACGTGTGCCTTTGGCAGCAACATGCCTGGATGGTGTCTGCGGCTCTTGGGATGCCTTGAGTGAAAGGTGTCCCACTATGCCTTTCTGTTATTCCATTTTTAGTGTTAGACTTTCACCTCCTTCCCTTTTTTTTTTCCGGAAAACCCTGTCCACACGAGATGGAGAGCCCTTCTTGTTCATTCTTCCAGCCTATCCTGCTGGAAGCCTCGCACGTCCCTTTCTTTCAGAGCCATAATCATTTATTCCCTGCCTCAGCCCTGACCTTGCACCTCAGGAAGGTTAAAAGAGTCATTCCTCCTCCTCCCTGCTTTTCTCTCCTCGCTTTTGGGAAATCTCTTGTCAGTCTTTTCAGAGGATTAAGTAGGACCTGCCTGGTGGCAAACACACCACTTGACTTCACAGATCAGGACTGTACCCAGAGCTGCAGCGTGTCTCAAGTCTGCGGCTGTGGGAACCCGTAGGAGTTTCCCTGTTAGCTTTGAAGGACCTCAGTTTGCTGCCCTGCTCTCGTACGAGGGGATGGCTTCAGATTGCATTAGCCAGCTCTGGTCGGGGCATTTCCAATTTCAGGCCCTTCCCGTATCCCTTTGTGCTCTTTTGCTTCTGTCCTCGCGCAAAGAGTGTTTGCTGGCTGCCCCGTGGCGAGATTTGTATTCGGAAAAGCGGGTGATCTTTATCGGAAGAGCAGGACCTTGTCTCATTAGTGTGTTTTCCTCCCCGCACGCGAAGCGAGGGAGCGAGAGGCAAGATGAGACCCGTCTTGCAGCTGCCTGCTGTGAGAATGGCAGCTGGCGGGTGGTCCCCCCCTCCCGCCCCATTTTGGACATGGAACAGCCACCTCCGTTTCACATTGGGGTGTGCGGATGAAGGAAAGAGGGGTCTTGGCAGTGCTTTTACCTGCCTGGACCTGAGGGACAACGTTTACTGGGGCACAAAGATGAGCTGCACAAAGATGAGGCGTTGCATCCCAGCACTGTGACGGGTCCAGCACGACTGACAGGTCGTCACCTTCACAGGCGCAGGGAGAACAGCAGGGGCAGTGTGACAGCATTCTCTGTCTTCCCAGAAACTCCCGGTCTCGGAGAATATTACTCTGATTTTATGTACACAAAGCAATTATTAAAGAAGAGGAAAGGGAGGTTGCGTTTCAAGCAGTAGAAACTAAAACCCTCAGCTGTTTGTATCATGTCTCCCCTTTTCTCTCCCTCTCTCTCCCCTGAATTCTCTCTCTCCGGATAGCAGAAATGAGAGGGAAGCTCCATTTAAATGCAGATTTCAAATGTTGGCCAAGAGCAATAAATAGCCCTCTGCTACGCTGATCAGACAAACATTATCAAGTCTCTTTGTGAAGGAGAGTTTATGTTTTTAGATTCTCTTTTTCCTTGATGAGATCCTCTTTCCTCTCAGAGCAATAGCATATTGACGACTTGTTATTTTATTTTTAAGCAGCACTTCAGAGATTATAATGGAAACACAATCCCACCTGTTTCTCCACTGGAGCTATACTTGACAGCCCTGTAATGAGGAAGTCTGCAAATTTCTTATCGTTTACTGTATAGACAGCCTGAAGGGCTGATACTGTATTCGGCAGAGGGGAAATGTGCAAAAAGTAAGACAATCCCGCAACCGGTTTTAATCAACTTCCCCCTCAAATGAAGCTGGAGCCTGGTGGGTTTGGAGCCAGTTTTGGGGTTGAAGAAGCCAGGAGCAGCTGGCTCAGGTGGGTCTCTGCTGACAAGGGTCGCGCTGGTGGTCGGGGAGCAGCAAGCAGGAGCAGGAGCAAGGGGAGATGTGGAGGCCTGGGGTGGTTCCCCCACGTCCCAGGGCATCTCCCGAGGCTGGAATTCACAAGCAGGACGTCGATGTTAAGGAGCGGTATGTTTTTCTGGTGTGCCTTTGATGGGAAGGGTTCCTGGTTTTGAGACTAAGGTTTTGAGACTAAGATCGGCTCCAGTGGTGGGTGTTGCATCTTCTATGTGTCTAAACCTGGTTGAACTGAGGTTGTGGTTCTCAATTTGAGAGTCCGTTCATCACAGGAACATAGGGGATCTGAGGACTGTGTTTACAGTATAAATAAGAAGAGGTTGAGGTGTGATCTTAACCTGTCATGGCAGACACTGGAGAAATATTGTGGATGGCTTTGTATCTTTTTAACTTGGAGGGACAGGTTATGAACAGTGAAATATCATCTTTACTAAGCCCATGCTTTGCTAACTCTCCATCATCAAGAGGTGACTTGAGATGGCAATTGTGTTTCTGAGTAAGGCTTTACATCTCAACGCTATGGAAAAGCATCAGAGAGAATGCAACGCATCTTAATAAAGTTAACAGGGAAAGGTCAGCTGAACACTCTTTGTTGTAGCAGTGTATAAACCTCCCAGTAACATCTGTTCCCTGTTATTGTTATAAAAATGCTACTTCATTAGATCTTGGTTGGATCATGAATTAGGCAGTGATATGTAGTAAAACTTGCAGTTGTATTAGGCCTGTCAGAGTGCATATGTTGTGAGTCTGGCGGGTAGCACTCTGGGGAGCCGTGTGGCTTGGGGGAACGGGAGAACGGAGGCTTTCTGCTTTTTTAGCTCTGGTTGAAACCCAACTGAGGGTGGAAAGGATTAAATCTCAGTCTTGTCTGTAAGCTGGCTGGTGCACTTCATAGGGTGAGTTGCCGTGTCTCAGCCCAGCTCCAGGAAGACAGCTGTCTCCGTCGCTGAAAGCACACAAGCTGACAGCGCTGCCTGTCCCCCCCCGTTCACTGTTTGGGCAAAAAGAAGTAGGACTGAAATGTTCAGGGTGAGAAATGAATGTCCTTCCTCTTCCTGGAGAAGTTTCTCCAGGGTAAGAGGAGAAAACACAAAAGAGTTTGAGCATCTGCCTTTCATACTGCTGTGGCTGTGCTGGAGTGGGGTGAAAGATTCCCTGCCCAGGGCAGGGGCATTGGAAGTCGATGATCTTTAACGTCCCTTCCAACCCAACCATTCTATGAGTCTATGAAAATGCTGTGGCCAGATGCCACCACCCCCAGCCGTCCCTCTGTATGGGGCAGCCACGTGTGCATGTGCTGTGGGGCCGATGGAGCCCAAGGAAGTGGTGTCTCTGGGGTTCCCCTTGTCTGGACAGGGCACCATTAAATCGTTAACTTTTGAGTGTTGCATTTGAAATGTGTGTTTGATGGAAACCTACAACTGAAGTCACTTTTTGCTCCAATCCTGAGCAACTGTAACCCAAACTATTTTCATTGCATACCCAAAGCAGTAAACTCTTCTGGTTTGTAGCCTCTTGGGTTTGTGGGTTTTGTGTTAAGTGTAAGGAAAACCTGGGCATATTGAACAAAAAAAAGATTTATTACTGTATAAAGGATGTTTATTGGAATATCCCATGGGAAAAGATGTTCCAACCAGTTCTTCCTGGGAAAAGCTCAGCATCTGCCAGTCCTCGCTGGCTTCTCTTGAAGCTGTTTGACTCTCAGTCCCTGTGAAATCCTCAGAAGCCCTGAACTGGGAATCACATACCCAGGTGCTCCTGAATTCCTCTGAAATACTTTTCTCATAATTCATAGAGAAGGCAGTTCTAGATTGGGGACATTTATTATGATGGGGAAGATAGAAGTGATTTTTGAGGCCAACAAAGTTCAAAGACTGCTGTAAGTTTTCAGGATTAAAGATTTACTTGATGCAGCTTCCCATATTTAATAGACAGGAATAGATGAAAGGGAATTTCTATAAAGATTTTCGTTCATACTTAATGATACCGCTATTAGATGAGCTTTGGCACAGTGTCCCAAGACATGAAGTTTTAAAACCAACCTTTTTTAAACATTAAATGACCTTTTTCATCCGCTAGCTTTAATAAATAAAGATTAGTTCAGCCTCATTACCTAGTCTGTTCTGGGGGCTGGTTGAATATTTGGTAAAACTAACTAGTCTCCCAAAATGCAAGTGAACAAATTCGGCTGCTTTTCTATCGCAAGCCCTGCGGGGAGATAGGAAGCAGTAAAGTAGTTTGATTAGTGGCTGGGCTCTGGGGGTGCCACCGCCACTTCCATCCCGGGATTGAGGCTGTCCGGCTCCGTTCCTTTCTTTTCCCAAACTTACCACTTGCTGTGGGCACTTTCCCCTTCCTCATGCATTTGCTCCCAAGGTGGACTGCGAAGTTCAAATTCAATCAGAGCTGAGTAGGGAAGAGGGTTTTTTGTTTGGGTTTTTGTTGGTGGTGTTTGTTTTTTTTTCCTCAGCTGTAGGGAAGATTTCCTTTTGCAAAAGTACAAATGGAAAATGCCATCCCAAACAGACACAAAATATGTTTGTGCAAACATTTGTGCTGAGATGGCCTGAGGAAAATATTTGAAATGCTTTGGGTTTGATTCTTCTAAAATGGGTTTAACTATACATTAGTGGAAATGACTTTTGTTTGAAAACACAATTGAAGAATATACTGGAGAAAGTTGTCCAGTTTAGTTATTTTGAAGCTTTAAAGTAGAAAATAATGAATCTAAGAATGCTGACATACACTTCGCCACCACTGATCTTTAATTTTGCTGTGTCAGCACCTGGAACGTAAGAAGCATTTTGTGATGTTGATCAGATTCAGTACATTGCTTTACCCTTTCCTGGAAACAGGGCAACAGTGAAAAGTTTACACACAACACATCAAACAGTTTGGTGTATGAGAAAGTGGGGTCTCTTCAGAACTGTCTTCTCTGTCTCCTAGAGAAGTGGGGAGTTGAGCAAGCTGCTTGTTGGGGCACTTGAGTCTCTCAGCTTCTTTTTAATTAAGAGCAGTCACCAGCCACGTCGATGTCTTAAAAAGCTGTGATCCGTGCTCCTGGCCTTAGAGGAAAGCACAACCTTTTTTTTTCTTGCATAATGAGATTAAGATTAACTGCCCTAGCTTTGCAGATAATGATGGTGCTTGCATGTTAGCGGAGCAGAGGAGATGGTGTCGCCTGAAGGACTGGGAATGTTCGCCAAGACATCTGTGCATATCGTACAAGAAGTATTGCTGTGTGTTTCTTTATCAGTACTTAGTTCAGTTTAGCTCCCATAAAACTTGGGGAAAAAGTAGGAAGAGAAGGAGTTTTCAGTGGATATCATCGGGATACAAAGTAAAGCAGGACCACCTTTGCTTCACCACTGGATTTGGTGTCTGGGTACCTTCCACAGCTGGGCTTAGGGCAGGACTGGGAAGCAGAGATGCTCTGCAGTTTTGTCATGAGAGAAGAGATCCCACTGGGACAAGCATAGCAAGGCTGAGAAAAGAGCCCTGGAACGCCATGCAAGTTGCTGAAACTGGGCTATGCTTTGAGGTTTGGGTTGGTTCAAAGCAAGGCTCAGGGGTGGGAAAGTCAAAGTAAAAGGAGTCTGAACCCGAAATAGGTTTATTCATTGGGCTGGGCTGTGTCAGGGGCTCTGTGTGTTGGTGGCAATGAAGTGTGGTCTATGCCCGTGCACTGGGGGAGCAATGGAGACCTCCAAGGCACAAACTGATCTTCTGAGGAACATGTTCTCAGTCCCACCTACGGCACAGCATCACCATGCTTCTTTAACAGTGGTCCCGGTTAGCTTTGTCTTCAAAACGTGTGTATCCTTGGACTCTGCTCTTGCTCTTAGGGAGGCAGGATACCTCTCGTTTAGAGCTGATGTGCTTTACTTCAGCGGCCAGCTGATTTACATGCTTCGCTCTGGTTTTCCCTATCTAAAAAAAAAAAAAACACAACCAAACCAACCTGCCACAGCGCAATTATATGTTTCAGAGCTTCAACAAGGCACCCAGCTGCCGTAGTTAGTTCCGTGTTTCCCTGACACACGGACCAGCAGAGCCCCGCTAATCCCCGCTTTGCGAACCTACGCGGTGCGGGGCCCGATTCGGCGCTGAGCTGCGCCTCCGTCTACACCCGAGCAGTTCTGAATGGCATCGCTCCCTTCGGAGAGTTTTTTTTTGGAAAGGGAAGATAAGCATTGGTGCCTTTCTAATACGCACAACAAAACCCAACGCTGCTCTTCCCCAGGTACGACCGAATAGCTGCAGTCTGGGAGGAGACCTCCTCTTAGCCAGGATAAACCCACCGGGCTGCAGACGTTGTGCCAGCTCATAATGAAACGCTGTGATTAACGTTCAACTCCAATTTCTTCTCGCCTTCCGTCAAGAAAATAAAAATAATACCCCACACTATCTCCCTCTGCCTAACACAGATTTGAGTGGGCAGGCCCAGGAGCTGAGTTCAAGAGTCAAGTGCTTTCTGTTTGAAAAATATTTGTCCCTTCCCACCCACGGCTGCCCACGTGCTTCCTGAAATATTCCAGCTATCAGCACCCTTACCAACGCTTTCTCAAAGGAGCGAACCGAGGCCGTCTGGGGACGTTCTTCCTCTGTCGGGATGTGAGGCAGTGCCCGGATCCGGGATGCTTGGGGGCTGGCTGCGCAGCTGGATGTCCCTCTCTGGGAGCCACCCAGCGGATGCGGGTGCTGCCGGGGGGCGCTGCCAGAACACCCCCACCACCACCACCACCCTCCCCAAGCTGCCGTGGGCGGCCGTGTCGTGCTGCAGCGTGCCGGCAGGTAAAGCAGCCGCTGCTGCGAAGATTTCACCGCCCACGTGTCTGGCAAGACCCGGGAGGTGGGCGAAGCGGCGGGAAAGGCCGCGCGTGGGAGGGGAGGCAGGCTGGGTGCGCTAACAATAGCGGTGGCAGGAGCAGAAGTGCCAACGCGGCGGCCGCTTGCGTGGCAGCGTACATCCCGATGTAGGGATGGGGAAGGTGGGGGGGGGGAAAGGGGTCGCATGGAGCCTCGCCGAGTCCCTGCCAAGCCTAACCTCTGCCAACGCCTTTGTTCCCGCAGCTGCCATCCTGGATGACCCCATGGAGTGCAGCAGAGGGGAGAGGCTCTCCATCACCCTGGCCAAGAACCGCATCAACCGCGCGCCCGAACGGGTGGGGAAAGCCAAAGTGGAGGTGGACATTTTTGAGCTGCTGCGAGACAGCGAGTATGAGACGGCAGAAACCAGTAAGTACCCCTCCACGTAGCCGGTTCTTCCCCAGTTCTTCCCTCCGGCGGCTCGGAGGAGGTGTCTGGCACGCCGCGCTCGCTGCAGAGGATAATTGTGCGATAGTCGAGGTGGGCGCACAGGGTAAAAAGCACCTCTCGGCTCTTCTGTCAGCACTTTGAAAGATCAACACGTGCTTCCATGAAAGCGGGTCTCTGAAAGGTCCAGGCCTGCCCTGGCTGCCCGTGGCAGTCAGGTTTGGTGCAGGGGTTTGGTACGGTCTGGGTGTGGGCACAGCATCCCCTGGGGAGGTGGCACGTAAGAGGGGAGGTTGGGCTTGGAAGGGCGAGTGCTGGGACCAGTTTTCATTTGAGGGTTTAGCGTGGTGTTGTGAGGTGAGCACTGGCGTGGACTGAGAGGATCTGGGTCCCCGGTAAGCTTTGCCACCACTCAGCTCAGCGACCTGGTGCAAATTATTTTCTTTAATCTGTGCGTCAATAAGCGGAAGTAATGATACAGGAGGTGGTGCTCCTTTCTAAAGTACTTAATAGCGTGCAAATAAGAGACTCTGGGCAAGTTCAGCGCAATTAAGTTATTTTTAAAACCCCACGGAACACAGTTTGTCAGCAAACATGATAGCTCTTTCAGTGCTTTAGATTGGCAGTGGATTTGTTTACACAAAGTGAAGTTTTCAAGTGATGTTTATAATCATGTGGATTAAAAAGAGCTAATTTTGAAAGAGCAGTATACTTTCCGTGTTGTTTTAAAGTCCCTTAATGCAAACTGGTCTCTGCTACAGGTGTTCCTCTAGATGCCCAACATGTCAAGCCCGTGCTCATGAATAAAAAAGGAATTGATGGTCAGTGTCCCACAGACCTCTCAGGAGCCTGAGTGAAAGAAACCAAAAAGATCTATAATAGCTTCTTCTTGTAAGGGGGAAAATCCTTTGGAATAGGATAGCTTCCCTTTAGAATAATTTTTAAGATGACCTCTTAGAGTTCAGGGGAGGACTGTAATTTTTTATTACAAGCTGGCTTGAAAAAGCTAGAGAAATCATTTTTGAATAATAGGGATTTTGACTCCGTTCCCTGTGGTTCTCCATTCCAAGCGTGTGTAATCTGCAGGGTATCCTGAAATGGTGTGATGGTACGTTGTGGTCTAGAGCAGGCTGTTTTTTTTTAACATGGGTCTTTATTCTGCCGAGCGCTGAGCATCCCTGGGCCTGGGAGGCACCGGGCGCTGCTGAGGAGCAGGTCTGTGGGTAACTGGCTCCAATAGGCCTGTGAGATCAGCAGATCGCTCCTTCATTTCCTGAATTAGCGTTTGCATTATTTATAGAAGCGTTCAGTTAATAAAGTGCATTTCAGCGAGTACCTGTATGTCTATTTATAGAGCCTGTCGCCCATGAGGCAGTCTAGATTAAGATCATCACATGCGGCACCACAGGGAGCCTTTAGAACTGCAGTTCTCTGCCTTTTTGGACCCCTCGTATCTTCTAACTTTTTCTTGGTCTTTCCCATCTGTTCAGGGTTGCGTGAATCCTGCTTTACCCTCATTTGGCACAGCAACAGGGCAAATCCAGTCTCACCAGCTGGGTCACACAGAAGGGATGGGGGCTGCCAGCGTTTCCAAGCGCATTCCCAGTTTGCCCCCAAAAGTATCCCGAACCTTCCACCCAGCCTCCTAGGAAATGAGGAAACACCTTGCTTGCTTGAGCTTTCAGTGTCTTTGAAAGAACCAGTAGCGCTTTTAGTTCCATTCTTTCCCCTTCCTCATAAATCTTCCGCGGGTAGCGGTGTTTGTGGTGTTTAACTTCGCTCGATGGCCAGGTGACCCCCGAGCCGCGGCGGAGATCGCGAGCGGGTTTTCTTTCTCACTTGCACCTCCGTAACACGGGCTCAGAAATTTTTCTGGTGGGATGTTTTTCAAGCAGGAGAATACTAATTTGCCGAGAACGAAGCATTATGCAAGAAATTGTTGATTTCAGCAAGCGTAGTGTTTGGGGAGAACATGGAAATGGGATCAGTGAGGAAGAGGCAATCTTCCATTTCAAATTTTTACCTCAGGGTGATTTTCTTTGTTTTCTTTACTTTGACTTACAGAAAGTAAAAAGCAGAAATCAGAGCAGACTGATTTGATTTTGGCGACGTGAATATTCACATAATCTTGCAATATGTTATTTGCTTTTTCTTCAGAGGGAAAAATCTCTTGAAGCGTTTCTTATAAAAGGAAAAATCTGGATTCTGCATGGCTCCGCTATTAACGTCCCTGAAGTTATTCTTCATATATAATGGTAGCAGAGGAGAATCAGATCCTTTAACTCAGATTTCAAGGCTTTCATGGCTTTCAGATGTCTGACTTCTCAGCTTTAATATGGCACTGATATTTGTTATCACACGTAATATTAATAAAAGCAGTTTAGATGTTCTAACCTATGACTGCAAAGCTGCTATACATCTGTTTAATACTGTTCTCAAATTTCACGCCCTTTGAATCACCCATAAATATCACAGCTAGCATGGGTGGCCGACTGATCTAGGAATGCTGTGATTACACCCCATCAGTGATATTCCGCGTACAATTAGTGCTTCAAGAGAAGAAAGTCTTTTGGAGAGTTAGTTTTTATGTTAGTTGTTGAGCTAGTTTTCTTTCTTTTTTTCCTCCTGACTGACTCGGGTATCTTACTATTAGGGGGCCACAAAAATCACAATTGCTGTAGCAGATAAAATATGAGTCAGTCTTAATGACATTCATGCTTGATTTGCCATTTCAGCTTTATATATGAATGAAGACAAACACTGGCTGTTCCTGTATGCAACATCGGTAAAGTCCTGTGTTTTGAAATGAGTTTGCAGTGAAAGGTTATGGATAGAGCTTTTTTTTTTTTTTGCCGTTATAAGTAAAGCCTGTTCTCTCTTTGTGTTTGATGTTTAAACTCCTTTTATGGAGATCCAAAATGACTTGTTTAATCATGTCTTTATCTAAAACACCTTATTCCTTTTGATGTCCAGGGAGGGACAGATTTTCTACTTGTCACCCTGTCCCCTGTCATCTCATCAGTCTTTTAAGCATCTTTCTGTTGTTAATCCAAACATCTCAGGGCAAGTCTGCAGTCAGAGTGAGCAAGCAACTGGAGGATTATTAATTTTTATTTATTCACACCAGTGTTTCAGTGTGCCTGATAAGTCCATTCGGTGACACTGGCAGTCTTGGAGCCTCCGTGACACCGTCTGCTTATGCACTTGGCGCTTTCTGTATGAGAATCCCGTCCTGGCCAGTCCCTGTCATTCAAGATCCTCTGATATGTTTTGCAATCATGGAATTGTTGAGGTAATTGCAGACCTTCCCTGCTCGTTTATTTTCAATTAGAGGCAGGAATCTTCTTTGCGTGCTGTTTGAAAGCCTTGTATCGGGTATCTGTATGCGGTGAAAGAGGTGCTGTGTTCTGCACCGTGGGTGGGTGCTCTCACCGGAGCACTTTGAGCGTGCTTTGAAGTGGGAGAGTTCGCAGAAATGCTTGCCAAGTGCCCTGAGATCCCAGGAGGTGAAAGGCACTGTCTGCCCATGACTAAGTGGATGTAGATACCTACATAATGCTAGAGCTACTTATTTGTTGTGCCTTTGCGTGTTCAAAACTAAGCACCGATTTCTGTCTTCTTTTAAAACATATTGTGCTGTTCCCTGAGTGTCCAGACCTGTACTTAAATCCCAAATATACTTGTGGAAACTACTAAACGCTGCCCTTTCTCTCTCACGAGGCAGGACAGAGTAGTATGAAAGGAGAGCCACCGTTTTGCATTGCACGTTGAATGCACACCTGAGCTTGCGTGGGGACCACCTCCTCGCTCCGTAGCCTGTGCTGGGAGGGGGACAGAAGACTCTGACCCCCCCCTCCAGCTTCTGGGCAAAGCCGGTAATTGCGCAGACCATAACAGGACCTCTGAGCCACACAAGCAGCAGAGGCAGAGAGGTCCCACATACAAGTAGAAAGGCAGCAATCAACCGTTCACGTTTCCAAGGAGCTGCCCCCGAGTGATGGCAGGAAGGGATCCTGTCCTGCCTCTAAACCAGCAGAGAATGGTGTACCCTGGGATGTTTCCTTTTCAAAGGATACGTATTTTAAGAGTTTTCTTAAGAAATCTGTTTGCTCAGCCTGCTGCTTGTTTTTCTGTCCCACTGTCCTCAAGGATGTTAACTTAGAACAGCTGAGTGCAGGCAGTCCATAAAAATGGCTGGAAGAGGAGGTCTGGGACATCTCAGGCCTTCAGATCAAGGAAGATCAGTAGCACCCACATCCCATCTCGTGATAAAGAGGTTTTTAACATGATGCCACTTCAGTGTCCTGTATTTCTTGAGGTACTGAATTCTAAAAGACATAAAAAGTGGACACGATCTTGGGCAGAGGTACCTGGGTCTGCAGCAGTCAAAAATGTGTCCTGCACAGTATATCGCTTACGTGGTACCCATGTGTTGAAGTATGAAGAGACGTGAGTGCCTGGGGCTACGCCAGCATCTGTAATTATAGTTTGTACAGTTATTTGGGGTGAATTTTTGGTACTGGTCTGACATTTCTACATCCCTTACGTGCTTGTCTGAATCCTCAGTGGCCACCATGGTAGCAAGATTGAGCCTTTTCTCCCTGTGGAGACTATAACAGCATCAGGTAATGTTCTGCAATAGGAAATGTGCTTGGATTACAAGAGAAGAAGCTTTCCAAATGTGGTCAAAACCTTTGCCTCAGGCACCTCCACTTTGTTTCCATTCATTTTCCTTAATTTTACTGGATGTTTCACCCTTGGCGTGATAAGCCAGGTCTCTTTCTTCTGACGGTTGTTGCAACTCTGTTGCTATGACTACTTAACCCACTTTTGTTCTCGATACCAGAGATAAGAAGAAGAGTGCTGGCCAAACTTTCCCCTGCGTGCACAGCGAAATTCCCCCCAGGACTTTTGGCCCTAATAACCTGTGGATAAAAGGGGACTTGGAGCAGCTCCTTCCTCCTCGGTACCGAATTGCAGAGCTCTGCTGCAGCTCAGAGGGACTGATGAGGGCCACGGAGATAGCACGGAGGGGGTTTTCAAATTGCTGGTGCTCTTATTTAAAAGGATCTTCTGAAGAGGTGTAAGTGCCTGTAAATTTTTAAGCACAGAGGAAAAGCAAGTGCTGGATTCCTTTGAAGACGGTGCAGAAAAATATCACTCGTTCTGTAGCAGACTGAGATGGTGGAGGATGAGAGAGCATGGAAGGAAGGAAAACCCTAGAGAAGATGTTTGCATATCATCTGCACTTCCTATAAGAAGTCAGAGCGATCAGTATGTGTAGGGAATTAGTAGTACGAAGAGTTTTTCCTTCAGATAGCACTTGGAGAGAAGGGAAACCAATTCCCTGAAGCGACAAATTAAGTCCTCAGCTTTTGGCCTCATATTGCAGTCATGAGGCTGTGGAGACTTAGGAAGTCTAAGGCCAGAGATGACCGCCTTGACTAGCTGATCTTATCTTCTGCAGAAAATGAACTGTAGACGTTCACTTGGTGAATGCTAAACTCAGCCCCATAGCTCACTGTTTTCTAAAAAAATCCCAAGCGTGGGCTCTCATTTCTCGTCCAGTCTTGATTTAAAGACTTGAAGTTGGTAGAAAACCTTCTCTGATCTGTTGTACGACACTTTTGATGATGAATTCCCTTCGCTGGTTTGAATTTTTCTAGTTGTTTTGTTTTGGGTTATTTTTTTTGTTTCCAGCCGCTGAATCTAGATAACTTTTTACAACCGGCACAAAAGCTTGTCTGACGTGTAAGGCAGGGACCTGCAGTGAGGATGGTGCTCTGAAACAGACCAGCCATTTGAGACTGAAGAGGCACTATCTTTCAAATCTCAACTTTGCGATACGGTGGTTTAGTTTTTACATATGAAAACGTTGGGAGCTTGCTCTTGCCAGAACTGATAAGTGATTTCGGTGCCTCCTTTCCTCCCCGTGGTATCCTCTTTCTTCAGAGAGCAGTCTCTTGACGCCAGTTGAGCAAATGGGGCTTTGTCTGTCCGGGGAGCGAGGAGCCGAGTGCGTGGCGATGCTGGGGCAGGTCTGGTATTTTAGAATAAGCTGTGGCCAGCACATGTTGAGATGAGCCTTTCGGAATCCGGGGATTCAGGCGTGAGGGGCTCTCACCTTCTGTTCCTGAGGCTTTGCCTGCGTGAGCTGCTCTGGAGGAGCGTTTCTGAGCGACGTGGCTGATTGGGGTGGCAGCGGGGAGGTGATGCCAGCTGGGGTAGTCCTTGGAGTGCCATTCAGCTAAATTTGTGCTGTGAATTAAAAGGACAAAAGGTTGCAGTTTAACCCGGGAACCTTGAGGGAAGAGATTTAACTTCTTCATTTTGTCAGGGTCTTTTTATTGTTCTGCTAACCTTGGTGGCATGGAGCCAGATGATTAACTACTGCCAGAAAAAAAACACAAATGAAAAACAGTAATAGCATCCTTATTACTACCACTGAGCTCTGCAGAGCATGAGGGAAGAAATTCATAAAAGTTTGTTTGCTGCTAGATGATGCTTTGAAGCTAGGTCACTGCTGGTGTTTAGCATCTTCCATAAACTTTGGGTAATGTCTTATCTTGGAGAATAGCAGATGGGGCCAAAATGGGGTGTTATAAGGGAAAAACCCCAGTTCTGACTCAGAGATGAGGAAACCAGGGCTCTGGGAAGAGTTCAGATGGGATTTAGAGAGGCTGGGGAAAGATGGAGAGGAGGGTGCCACAGGCAGGGTGACAGTGCTCCAGAGGGAATAGAGGGATTTGGGGGGGGGAGATAAATGGCAGGGAGAGTGTTGTGTGAAGGAGATGATACTGTGTCTGTAGTAAGGTGCAGCAGGTAGCGTAAGTAGGAAATTGAGGTCAGGAAATTGAGTGTCAGCTGGAAATTGAGGATGAAGTCTAACGCATGTTTCCTCTCTCTGGTGTCCACAGTGTGCCAGATTCTCCCCAAAGGGGTGGTAGGCGTCCTGGGACCTTCCTCAAGCCCAGCCTCGAGCTCTATTATCAGCAATATCTGTGGGGAGAAAGAGGTAAGTGGAAACATTCCATGCTATGTCCTTGCGCCGACTGACTTGACCCCAATGCCCTGGTGCCTGGTGGCTGCCCAAGGCTGGCAGGGTGATGCGGGAGCCTTGGCTCCTTCCTCCTGGTGTTTCACGTCAGGTCTGGGGTGAGAGCAGAGTCACCGGCTGTGGGTAAGGGGCTCTGCAGAGATCCTGACCTGTTCCACAGTCTCTCCACCTTCTGCATGGTGTCCTTCAAACTGAAGATGCTCTCGGTGGGCTCCGGTCGCAGCGGTGCTTCCCGCTGGCTGCTGCCTGGTGCCCAGGCTCCCAAGCGTTTTGCTGGTGATTTAGTAAGTATGGATTAGGTTTTTAATTTACCACTATACCAAGCAGCACTGCCTCCTGTGCAGATCCCATGCAGGAGGGCTTTCCTGCAGCCTTGAAAGCTTTCATTTGAGACTGTCACATCTATGCCAAGTCCCAGCTGCAGCTGCACAGCTCGCTGCAGCCTCCGGCTCTGCCATACGCTGCCTTCTCCCTCTCTGCCTCTTGCAGCTCTTGTTCAAGTCTGGTGCTCTGTTTCTCTGTCATCATTTCGGTGTACACACATCTCTCCTTTCCACCCGGCTCCCCAAACCCTCTCCAGCTGGTGTCCGTGTGCCTCCTGATCCCCAGTGTATTCTGTCCTCGTGTCCCAGTGGCAAGGCAGAGCAGGGATGTCACCTCCATTAGACGGAGCAGTGAGGTACCTGCCTGTAGTACTCCAGGACATCCTTGGCAAAAGATAACTTGCTGTGGTCTTACCTTCCTGTGATCTGCCTTGGCTTCTAATCATCAGAGTTGAGAACTTGGTTTTTAACCTAATGCACATATTCTTGCAGCTTCTTCCTTTCCCATTTCCTCTCTCTTTTCTGCCCACCTTGTCCTTGTTTTCATCTGTATCACCTTTTACTTCAGCTTCCTTCATGTGCCACACCGATGTGAGCCGTATCCCCACTGACTGAGGGGTGGAAAAACCTCAGTTTGCCCTGGTGGATACCCATCCCGGCCAAAGCTGCTGTGACATGACTTTGTCACATACTTGGCAAGCTGCACCCCTTTCTGTTTGCTGCTGTTCCATCAATGCAAACCCTTTTTATCTGTGTCCGGACTATGTGCCTGATTTAATATTTTATAAACCTCGAACCATCTTACACTGATCTGGCTCTGCTCTCGGGAAAAGAAATTGAGTTCTCTTCTCATAGTTCATCCCTTTAAAGCCAGATAACATCTCTCAGCCATTTAGTGGTCTCTCTCTGGAGCCCAGCCTCCAAGGAGGGGAGTGCCTGGAACTGAGCACTGTAAATAACTTGCATTCACAAATGGCTGCTGTTCTTTGTTCCCCGAGAATCAGAAGTGTTGAAGAGATGGAAGAAATCTTTTAGACCTAGTGCTCTGGGATACAGCAGGATGGGTCTCTTGAGAGTATTTTGTAGTGCTTTCTCCAGTTAAACGTCCCAGGCATGTGCTCCATCCCAGGCAAAGACAACTCTGCAGTAACAGATTGCAAGTGTTTTCCCCCTGAATTTCGTATTCAGTCTGAGTCTCTGATCTAAGTCTCTTCAGGTTTTTTTTTCAGAAATGAAAGGTGAGTGCTGGTGCACTTCTAAGGTATTTGATTCTCAAGCTTGATCTCGGCTGCCCTCCTAGTGATGTAAACCTGCAGTAACTCCCCGTGATTTATATCACAGTAGCATCAGTTGGTGCCGCTGTGTTAAACGTGATACAGCAGCCCAGCCAGAGCCATTGTACTTACAGCCGTCCATCAGGTGAAGGAAAAAGTGTCCCCGTTTTACCAGCGAGGCACCAGATGGTGGAGTGACCGGCCTGATGCTCACCAGGAGCCTGCAGTAAATCTGGGGGATGAACCTGTGTCTCCTGCATTACCTGTCTAGTATCTTTAGCCCAAAGATTTCCTTCCCCCCTGTCCAGAAAGGGGTGTCGCAGTGGGGCAGAGCTCTTGGAAAGGAGAGGAGGACTCCGGGAGTGAAGGTGAGATCTGAGCCAGGGCTGTGATCAGCTCTGGGCGCTGGCAGGAGCTGCCGTGGTGGTGGCTGCCTTCACCTCTGTCTCCATCTCTTTCTTCTCTGTCAGCGGTTGTTGCTGCAAGGCTCAGACTCCACCTGGCTCCCCAGAGTGATCAGCACGCTTGTACTGGAGCTGCCCTGTCTGCTCTGGTTAAAGGAATTTGCCTTCCGCTTACAGTCTGCTTCTCTCCCTGTTAACAGAGCCCGCGGTGAGGGCTGCAGAGTGAAATCAAGGCAGATAGGAGCTTATTACTCTTTAACTTTCCTATTGCTAACCAAACAGCTTATGCTGTCAATAAAGCAGCCGTCACAAGCTACTAATAGCCTTTCCCAAGAGGAGAGAGATGGGAGGCATAGGATGATAGCTTCCGGAAGGACTAATAATGGAGGAAAAGAGGACTTGACACTCCTCTAATGAAGGCGAAGCAGATGTTTCCCTTTCTCTCTCTTCTATTTCTTCCAAATAATTCACTCAGCAAAAGGAAAACAATATTCCTTCTCCTTATTTGGCTGAACCTCCGGTGTCTCAGCTTGGTCTGTCTGCCCACCCGTTCCCTGTTCTGCCTCGCAGGGAGCCCTCGGGCTGTCCCCCCATGCAGCTTCCCCGCTCCTCCTTCCCCGAATTCCCCGGGAAACAGCATCCCACTCCCGCCTCCTGCTCCGCTCCATTAATGACAAGCGCAGCGTTATTAGTACTCGTGGTTACGGTCCCGTTGGAGCTTGCCCGCCGTATGGCCACCTGTTACCTCTCTGCTGATCAAAAAAGCCCAGAGCTTCTGGCTGCGGCATCTGTTCCTCTCTCTCTCCTGAGCCTTGCCAGCGCGGGGTCATCTTGTTCTTCCCTTCATCTCTCCTAATTACCTGACGACACGTCGGTACTGCAGGCAGAGGTGGATTTGCAGCACTTCATCCATCTCGCACACGGCAAAGGTCTGGGGGTCTCCGGCATGGGCTGTGTGACTCCCTGCCTGCCTGCGAAGCAGCCTCCGTATTTACCCAGGCAGCAAGCCCGAAATGAAGTGTGGGCCTGGCTACAATTAGTGCCCAATCTAATTAGGTTGCACTCATCCGGAATGGTTTCCTGTGCTGTAATCACAGCCCCCGTTGCCTTTCTCTGAGTGGCTCAGCAAGACTTTTCCTGATCCACTCCTTCCAGTGGCTTCTTGTTGCTGCGATAATTATTTCTCTCTGCTGTTGCACAAATCCCACCCTCCTGTCCTCACTCCGGTGATGCTTCTGCAGTTTTATTGGGATATTTCGCTTTCTGCCTGCTGTGCATTTCACACCAAAGGTCCTTTATGGTAGATTTACTTGTTTTTATTTCTTTTTCCTCTTTAATTATGTTTTCTTTCCCCCTCCTCCCCTCTTAGGTTCCTCACTTCAAAGTGGCGCCGGAGGAGTTCCTGAAGCTGCAGCTCCAGCGCTTCACCACCCTCAACCTCCACCCCAGCAACACCGACATCAGCGTGGCCGTGGCGGGAATCCTCAACTTCTTTAACTGCACCACTGCCTGCCTCATCTGCGCCAAAGCCGAATGTAAGTCATTGCCAGGTTGGCTTCGGCAGCCCCTCTGCTCCCGGTGCCTTCTGTTCGAGCTCCTGTTTGGTGCCTGTTGGAGAAGGTCCCACAGGCAGCCTGCGAGAGCTGCCTGGCTTGTAGCATCCCAGGGCGTTCGTCTCGCCTGGTTTGGGGTGGCAGGGTCTCTTCTGGTGGCAGCAGGGTGGGCATTCAGGCAGAGCAGCCCGAAACAGCGGGGACCTGTGGGGCAGGTTTTTTCCACCCTGTTGCCCCGTGGAGGTGTCTGTGGTGTTTGTGAGAGGAGGAAAGGCGATGGGGGAGACTTGCCTGCCTTCTGTTTGACAATCTGAAGAGTGTTTTGCTTGCACAGATGGGTTTTTGAAGTGAAAAAAAAAAAAAAAAAAAAGGCTTAGCCTTGTTTTTAGCCTTGTTTCTGGAGATTATTTTAGGCAAGTAAAGCTTTTTGAAATATGTCTTTCCCAAACCCACGTGCAGTTTGCGGCCTAAAAGCAGGACTTGATTAATAGTCAATACACTGCACACCCTCTTGTGCTCTGCAGCCATACATCTGTTGGTAATTGTGCATCTGGATGCTGGAGCATTCACCTCAGCAAGTCCATATTCATCTCTGCATAACTCTGCTAACGTGGCAGGAGCGGGCTCTGCATCGCAGTGGATGGAGAGAGTAAAGTGTGTCCTGTGCTTTCTAAGGTGTAGCTGGTGTGTAGTAGCCACGTCTATTTTGCTTTCATTATCCCGTATCCAGAGTTTACCATACAAACGAGCCTAGGAGAGGGCTTTGAAAAGGCACATGGATCCAGTGAGAGCTTTGGGGCTACTGGCAAGAGATTCGCAGTCTGTGACCGTGGGGCCAGGTAGAAAGGCAAGGCAGCATCCTTTCCAGCTAGCCCTGGGCAAACTTCACACCACCAGCTGTGCGAGTAACACAGCATTGTGGCAGGCTGGTACACAGGAATAATAGTGTCTTTGCCTTTTCTTTTTGCTGTATGTACCCTGAGGAGACCACGTCCTCAGCTGTTGTCGGTCAGTCCATTGCCTTCAGTGAGCACGCTCAGATTTACCCCAGCAGAGAACCTGACCCAAAATTACGCAATTAAAATCATGCACATGGTCTCCTGCGTTACTTCTCGTGCTGGAATTTTTCATTGTCTTAACCTTAACAAGCCAAAATGAAAAGAAAGAAAGAAATTAAAAAAAAAAAAAAAAAAAGAGGAAGAAAAGATAATTAGATTTTCTCACCTGCCGTGCAGCACGCTCCCAGCTCTGGCCTGGCACGGGGCACAAACACACACACACACACACACACACACCAACAACTGCCCTACACCCCTGCCCTGCTCCACAGCGACGGGCCAAAACATGCAAGTGTCTCCCGTTGAATGCCGCCTGGTATTAATATAGGCTTCGTTTAACTGGATCAAAACCTTGGGAACCAAATAGCTCGCATTAAAACAACACCCTTTGAATTGAATGAATGCAGTTTATTTAACTCCGGTATTCCTGGATAACTCCGTATTTAGGATGTGCTGCACAACCCGAGTCCTTCCCAGGCCCAAGGAAGCAGTGGGATGGGTGCCTTTCGTGCATCCTGCTCTTTGTGCTCAGTAAGGACCTGAGCTGGCCTTGAAGCACATCATGCTCTGACTAGAACGAAGTCCGAAAGACATAATCCAGCTTCGTGTAGGAGCACAAGTCCTCATTTTCCCTTAGGACAAGCAGTGCTCCTAAGCACAGTCCTTAAACAACTAACTTGAGGCACTTTGGGCTTTCGGAAGGTTCCCTGGAGGCAAATAAGGGGAGCATATGAGCTGTCTGCTCATCAGGAAGGAAATGCTGTTTTGAGGGATGTTATTATTTAGATCCCAGGAGGAAAAGTCATAGCTGGTTTTGGTTTAAATACAAGGCTCCATGATGGGACTCCCGGGTCCTATCCCGTCACGCTCGTACTATCACTGTAAGGAGTCACGTCCTCTGGGGACTGATGGTAATTTCTTCTGGCAGAAACAGAAAATGACCCTCAAAGTCAATGGACTTAGGCCAGCCTAAGTGTAATGCAGTGGTGGATAGAATAAGATTATGTGACTCAGTTTCTCTGCAGGCCTTTCCTGCCTCCCAGGGCCGTTCCCCGGCAGCGGGCTGTAAACGTCCCAGGTGCTCTGGAGGAGAGGCCATATCTGCAGAGAACTGGGGGTGACTGCTCCTGCCAGCTCCAAATGTTTGCATAAGAAAAGGAAAAATAAATTAAGCAAGATCAGGACTGGCCAGCTCGAACCACTGACCTCCCTCTGCGCGTACCTGTGGTCCCCATAGGACTGTTCAAACATGTGCCTGATGCGGGTTCTGCACATGGTGGTCCTCGCTTTGGTACTTCAAAGTTGCCAGGAGGTGTCTACCAGCCCTTGCTCATGTTCGGCCTGCCGAGCAGCCTTCTGAAGTGCCAGTCTGTCAGCGGCAGCAGCAGCATCTCACATCCTCTCCTCATCAAACAAAGGGGAGTCTCTTCAGATAACAGAGACATCCCTCCACACGACAAGAGGAGCTGCAAGCAGGAGGCCTGATGAAGCTACAGGTAGGATCTGACATGCTGGAAATGATAATTTCCTCCAGTCAGAGGAGGAGATCAAACGCTTCCTTTCTTCCTTGGTCCCACTTCCTCCTCTCTGTGCCTGATGTGCTTTAGAAAGTTAGCAGCTGGGCTCTGCCTTCCTCACCAAGGAGACCAGGGTGGCTCCCTGAGCCATGGGCTGGAGGACAAGGTGACAGCAGAGGTGCAGATGTGGTCACAGAATGATATGGGGTTGGAAGGGACCTCTGGAGATCATCTAGTCCAACCCCCCTGCCAAAGCAGGTCCACCGAGAGCAGGTTGCACAGGAACGTGTCCAGGCGGGTTTTGAATGTCCCCAGAGACGGAGACTCCACAAAGAAAAGGATGAAGAGGAAGCTGAGGGTCTGCTGTGAATCACAAACTCATAGAAGTCGGCAGAGGGGTGCCCTCCAGTTTGCAAGATTAACTGCAGCGCAAGCACTGCCTGCTGCCAGCCCCTGCTTCACCCCAGTGTTTGCCTGGGGATGCTCTCCAAGGGCAGAAGCATCTCAAGTTCAGTGATGGTCCTGGGCTGTAGTGCCAGCCATGGTGGCTCCTGGCGTGGGTGGCCAGGTGTGCTCAGCCCTCATCACCCACTGAAATTGGGTGCAGGTTTGGTAGTGAGGGCTTGGGGAGCTGCAGCTCCTGCTGCCTCCCCTCCTCCTAAACATCCACTTCTTACACAGTACAGAGTTAAATGCCAGGAAATTTCCACTGTGGAAAAAAGGGTAAGTTCCCATGTCTTTTTTTTTAATGCAAGACTTTTATAAAGTTCATAAAATGCTCTTAAAATCTTCCTCAGTTTTGCAGCAGCAGATTTTGCTGGGGTGAGCTGTAAGTAAACTTGGAATTCTCAGGACTGTTAACTTGCAGCAACCTGTCTGGTCCCTTGCAGAGGTGGAATAAGGTGAAAATAAACCTCACAAGCATCAAATGGAGGGCTTAGGTAAAATTTACTGTTCGCTTGAGCTAGCACACAAAAAAAGTCTCCAGGTGAGGTCTAGTCCATGTGTCCTGTACACAGAGTGAATTCACTGGCTACTGAGAAAGAAAAAGAAGCTGATGTGATCCGGAGAAATCCTGGCCGTGGCTGTTTTTGTAGTCCCTTGCTGAGCTCCTGCCTGTGCTCAGAGGAGAAGGTAAGAGGCGAATGCATTGTAAAGAGCTGGGTGTGAACTTCGAGTGCTGAAAAACTCTCACTGTGACTGAGAGGCTCCTCGTCTTGGATGTATCCCTTTTAATGCACTGCTTTGTTACCTCTGTGAAGTGCTGGGAGCCCTTGAAAGCAGCGCTCTCTAACACTAATCAGGTCGCATTGTATGGCTTCCCCGGCCCCTGACCTTCTGGTGAATGAGCGGTTTCCTGCAGTCAAAAGTACAGTTGAGTTAAGAGTAAGGCTCTGACTTGAGGAGGGGTTTTTCCCCCCCACACCAGCTGGGACGTGGTTCTGCTGATAGTTCTGTTCTTTTCAGTTTCCTTCAGCTTTCCCCCCACTTCTTCTTGGGTTGTCTTCCTGCAGGGATGGGATGTGTGGCCATGCTGCCTGTCTCTGCCTTGCTAATGATTGCATCTGGCGGTCTCTCTGGTCAATCAAACTTGACAGGAGGTTATTTCCTGATGGAACCCAGCAGCTGGATAGAAGAGACAGACCCTATCAAATATGCTTTCTTGACTAAGAAGAGCTGCGGCAGGAGCTTTGATGTCTTATTAGACATCAAGGAAGCTGTGTTGGAAGGAGCCCTTGCAATGGCCTAGCTGCAGGAAGAATCTTCAGTCAGAAGTGCCGAAGGCAATAGGGCACGAGTCTGGGGAAGTCGGGACTCATCCATGTGGGTGCTCACTAATTATTACTTCTTTTCCTCAGCTCCCGTCTAAAGGGAGAGCCCGGCCCTGCGGGCTGCGTGGGGAGTGCCGGAGTAGCAAGAGTCCTGGCTCTTTCCCATGGCTGCCCGAGGAGGCGGAGGGCTGTGCTGTGCTGGGGCACTTGGGGGGCTCAGTGGGGCACGCAGGGGGCAGAAACACAGATGGAAAGGCAGAAAGAGGAAGGAGGGCTTTGATGCGGAGGTGGAAGGTGGATCTCCAGAGACCTCACCAAGTGATGGAGCTGCAGGACTGGGAATATTGTTGTACTTTACTCTCATTTCTCCATCAAGCACAAAATATCCTGGTTGGTTGGTTTGTTTTATTATTGTTTTCTGTGCTGCTTTAGGAATCCCCAGTCCACAAGTAATTCTGGGCTGTGCTAGGACCATGCTCACAATTCTTTTTCACAATGCAGACCTGATGTATTTTTTCAGTGATCTCTGCTTTGTCTGAGTCTCAGCAGAGCTTTCCATCCCCAGGGACATATGCCCTTGGAAGATAACAGCTCCCCATCAGAGTGTTCCAAGATCTCCGAAGTGTTTCAAGTCGTGCCTTGCAGGGCACGTAGTTTGGGAGCTAGTAATGCAAAGGCACCATCCTCCAGCAACCGGCAAGGACCAGAACAATCCCGCATGCAGGAAGATAACGGAGAACTTGTCTGGACTCTGGGGTCCTGAGCAAATTTATATCAGCAATCTTATCTCTTCCCAAGAGATAAGACTAAGAAAAGTCTCCCTTTTTGACTGGAGAACGGCAGGTGTAGCTTGGTTTCCCATTCCCTGCTAGCCCAAGCGCTGCAGCCCCAGATCCTTTCCTTTGCAGCAGAGACACAGAACTGCAGGACTGCTTCCTACCAGGGATGACTATGGGCCACAGGAGAATTCCTTTTTGAACAAGCATAAGATTTAAAGCTGTCTGTTTTGTTTTGTTTTGTTTTTTTTACCTCCCTTTTATTTGAAGGCCTTTTAAACCTAGAGAAGTTGCTCCGGCAGTTCCTCATTTCTAAGGACACGCTCTCAGTCCGGATGCTGGATGACAGCCGGGATCCTACCCCTCTCCTAAAAGAGATCCGCGATGACAAAACAGCCACCATCATTGTACACGCCAACGCTTCCATGTCTCACACCATTTTGCAGAAGGTAAGTGTCTATTAGGTGTCACGGCTGTAAATGCTGCTGCTCCCACTGAACGAGATACTGCGTGCCGTACATGAGCACGCACGTGCAGGTGCTGTGTGATAATGGAGTGTAAAAATTCCTGCAGCAACACTGGAAGTGGTCTCTGCTGAGAGGGGAATTGCCACTGATGGCATTTCTGGGGAAAATTATTTGCTCTCTCTTTCCAGGACTGCATCTGTGGAAGCAATGGTTTTAATTGCTCCGAGCTGATGCGTTTGCTTTCTAGAAGTGGTGTGTGCTTGTGGCTCCTGTTGCCGTCAAACAGCCATGGAGGGCTGCTTAGCCCTCTGAAATTAGTCAATCAGTGCAATAGGTTTTTTTCTTTTTCTCTCCAAGTATATTTCTAACGTTTTGCTTCCTTTTTTTTTATTGTCTTATTAACCAAGATTTTATTTTAATCGTGTTTATTTTTAAATGGTCTCTTGCTGCAGTTTTTAGCACTTGTTTTGATAGCCTGCTTCAAAATTGAGCAGTGGCTCCAGATGGAGTCTAAAGTTGTGTAGAGTTTCCCACATCCTGGAAGGAACGAGTACTTTCCTCGATGGAGGCAGGATCTGAGCAGTGGGGTCCCCCCTTTGGCTGTTGGTGGAGGCGTTACACAGGGTGTCCTGCCTGCGGTATCAGGGAGTCAGCCATCCAAACCCCTTGACTGTATCGGATTTATCCCTGATGACAGCCAGCAGAAACCATTAGAGCTGTTTTTATTATTCCCCACCCACCACCCCCTAAGATTTTTGTTCCACTGCTTGCAACTTTGCATTTTTAATAGGCGGGTTTGGGGGGTTTTTGGGTCCCCTCTGTGCAGGAAGAGGGGTGGGGTTGTGGTCTTTTTTCAATTTTTTTTTTTTATTTTTTTTTGTCTCCTGGTCCCTGTTGCTGCCTGGCTGCTGAGGGCTGTCCCCCTCCTCTGTTGCTATAGTGACTTCCCACAGGCACACAGCAGCACTCTTCGGGCACCCGCAGCCTCCCTTCCCGGCTCGAGCATCCTTCTGCCACAACTGATAAAGATGTCAGAGATTGCCACGATTTTTCAGCAGTTCAGTAAAGCCTAATGTAGTCTTCCCGGCTAGAGGATTGTAGCAATGGAAGGTAATAAACAATGAGCTTCTGATCTGGCAACTTCATGCACCTTGGGAGGCTGGAAAGTATTTTCTTTATAGAGGTGCAACCGCAGCAGGGGGCGAGGTTGTGGTGAGCAAGTAGGTACCTCCTTGGCCCTTGCCCACGGGTCAGCAAAAGCGAGAAAAAAGCACTATTGCTTTTAAAGTGCCTTGCGTCAGACCTGTCTCGGGAGACCGCTCCTGGCCTCGGACAATGAGAGAAATTGCTATTTCTCATCTCTTACCCTCCACATATGGTCTGGAGACACATGGTTGCTTCCTCGATTACCAGCCTGTCCCGGCCGCCCACCTGCCAGCGGGCACGTTAAATGGATGGGAGCGATGCTCGCAGGAAGGGCTTTGTTGCTCGCTTTGATTTTCTGCCCTTGAAATCAAACGCACTGACTTCAAAGTGGGTCAGAGGGAGAGCTGACATTATCGCTGTCCCCAGGAAGGGAAAAGGGAGGGCAACGGGTGCCAGGTTTTATTGTGTAGGGGCTTAAAAACGTGGCAGCTGTCTGGAGAGCTGGCTGAAAGGCAGGTCGGCAGCCACCTCTGGAGTCGTGCTGCTCTTTTGGTCAAATGACTTTGCTGTGTCCGTTTTGCCACCTGTGCGAGGGACAGGGTGACAATGTGCAACCGAAAGGCCGGACACAGCCAGACCTAAGCCACCGTCAGTCCTCTGTGGGCAGCCAAAGCTTTCCCTGCTGCCCGTGTCCACTCCCGCTGCAATGGGTAGTGGCTTTGGTTTTGTGCAGAAATAGATGAATAACAGGGAGATGGAGAGGGGCTAAAACCAGTTTAAGGAGGTGCTGCCTTTGGTCCTTCCCTCCCTGCCTCCAGCTCCTCTGTGTGGTCTGGGGTGATGGGAGAACCTCTTTGCCAAGGTCCGGAAGCATGATTTGAGACCAGCTGTGCTTGGCAGTGAAACATAGGCTTTCAGGAGGATCTGCAGATTAATCCCTCACTTTCCTGAGCATCTGTTCCCACAACCAACTCCTTGTTTACTGAGAATTTTGAATTTTGAGAAAGGACTTCAATGGTCTCATCTGTGATCTCTAGAACATACCATCCTGTGGAAAAATCTGTGACCTTCTCTCTGCATATCTGTACACTTTTACCCTCTTTTTTTTTTTTGATTTCTGTGGCCATCGAAACCCTGTCTAAATTCTGGAGAATGGGCTGAGTTACTAGGTTTCATTCATGCTAATTAATTTGTGGGACTGGAGCCCAAATCTGACTGATACATGTGGGAAAACCACCGCTGGGATGACTGTCCTTTTTCTCTAACTCCAGAAGAGCTTTTTTCTGCCTTGCTCTCTGCCTCACGGTGTTTGGGGTCAAAGGAGACAAGCCCTGAGCTCTCTCAACTGCTGCTTCTCCTTGTTACGTTCAAGAAGATGTTGGTAGTTGAACGGGAGAAAAGCAGAATCTATTTACAAAGCAGGAAACCTCGCTTTCCTCCAAAACATGCAGTAACACCCAAGGAACTCTTCATCCCGAGGGGCTCTGGAGGCCTTGGGCTGGGGCTGCAGGACCATTGCTGTTGGGGATGCAGAAGCTTCCAGATTGTCTTCCTTCCAGGTTGTCCTTGGCTGGATACACTCGCAGGATGGGGCCGCATGCAGAAATCCTCAATGTCACCTTGCACCGTGCCGCAGAGGGAGCGGGGATGATCCCGGGGGTCCGGAGCTGCAGCCCGTGCAGGGTTGGGTGGTTTCTCTCTGCCAGGCAGCCCCCGCGCAGGTCCTTTGTCGGTGCTGTGGCGGAGAGGAGACCTCAGAGGTAGGCTCAGTCCTGCTGAAAAATTGGTTCCCCAGACTTTAATTTCACAGGTCAAATTGTGTTGCCGTGTCCCGCCTGTCCCTGCCTGCAGGAAGACAGCAACGCTTGCAGGGAGCGATAAGGATGAAAAAGCAAATGTGGCCCAGTCTCTGCCTTGCCGGAGTGGAGATTGAAGATTGTCAGGCGCTGGTCTAATCTCCTTTCCTCTCCTTCACAGGCAGCTGAACTGGGAATGGCGTCTGCCTATTACACGTATATCTTCACTAATCTGGTAAGACGTTTTTCTCGGCTTTTCTCCCGTGTGCGTGTAGAGTCTTGTTAATGGGAGCTGATCTCCCTGGCCTGGGGGGAGCGCTGGGGAGAGCCACGTGCTTCGGGGGAGCAGGGAAGTCACGACAGAGAAGCGGGGGAGGCAAAGAGGAGTATCCCCTGCGTCCATCAGGGCAAGTCTTGCCCTGCTCTTCGGGGGATGGAAGCCCACGGCAGCACCGATCGATCCCATGCAGCTGCCAAAGGCTGGATTTGTAGACATTGTGGCCGGAGCTGGTGCGATGAAATGTGTGGGTCCTTGAGAAGCATCAGCAGATGGTGTGACTCCTGACTGAGGGCTCAGGAGGGTGACGCCAGGGGTGTCAGCCCCCGAGCCCATTCCCTGTGCCGGGAGAAGGGCAGGCTGTGCTGGGGCGGGAGTGCGAGGGCTCTGCAGCCCCGTGCTTTTCTGCTGTGGCTTTGAGAGCGGCTGTGCGAGACAAAGGAAGGATGATACCATAAATGTTGAGAGGCAGAGCGGGGTATATCTTCAGCATGGCCCCTGGTGATTTGGCTTTATAGCTACTAATAACATTAATGGGGGGATCGTGCGGCTAAATCCCTGAGTACTGTGCTAAACAAGGAGTAATGGGCTTAGGCAGCAGCAGGGGGAAACCCAAAATAAACATCAGAGAAACTTCTCTTGCTGCAGCAGCTCCAAGGCTCTTGAACAGGCTGCCAAGTGGCGTGGTGGAAATGCTACCGCCGGGGAGACCAGATACCCTCCTATTAATGCTGGTGTGGGGATGATGGAAACCTGAGTGCGGCAGGATGGGCTGGATGATTAAGCGGAGGTGCCTTCCAACCCCAAATGATACTCATATTCTCTAATTTCTATTAATATTTATGCCAGGGTGTGCGTGTGCCAGGAAAGCCGAGAGCTGAATCACGCTTTGTGTTTGGGTGGGAGACAGACGGGAACGGATGGAGCCAAATGTGTAGGCAGGAGAGCTGGAGTGGAGAGGAGGAGGGGGAAGGAGTGAAATGGAGGGGTTGAAAGCCAAGAGAGCAATTGGGACAGAGAATGGAAAAAGGGATGAGGAAAGGCGATGTCAGAAAAAAAAAAAAAAAAAAGAAAAATGCAAAAAGAAAGAAAAAACTACAGCCTTCCTGCCTGAACTAGTAGCATTGTTTCCTGCTTAGCGCTTGATCCATAGGTCCCAACCTTGCTCAATATCAGTCCAGCCAGAACAAACTTCGCTGCTCCTGATTATCCCCCTGCAAATGGTCGGTGCTGGGCAGGAAAGCCAAGGGAAGGGGTGTCCCTGGAGGGGAGCAGCCAGTGATGGACGCTGAGGGAAGAGCTGTGCCCTCGGGAGGTGAAGGTCACTTGTTTTAAGGCAGTGGGTGGCCGCTTTGTGATTTGTCACCCCCCGTCAGAGCATAGCTGTGCTGGTGCTGCTGGCAGAGCTAAGGGACCGTGGCCATCCCTATCAGATCCTGCTCACAGTGCTAAATCACTTCCCAGTCATTTCCCAGTACCAGCAAGTAGTGTTCTTCTTGCCCTCTGGTCCCAACGACCGTGTTCGTTCTTCCACTTGCCCATCCCGGTCCCGGCAGCCGCTGTGCACCCCACGGACCGGGACTATGCACGTAGTAAGGGGTTTCTGGTTGCACATCACCAGCACAGCGGGGTCCATGTTCCTGGGTGGTGCTGGGGCAACAGAAATAACTATAAAAACTAAGTTCCCCGCTGCCGCCGCCACCACCACCACCAGACTGGTTTTGAGCCATGGGTTGTGATTAAGCGTTTGCTCGAGGTCAAGAGGTGAAATTTGTCTTTGAAACCCATTCGTCTAGTGTAATGCAGTTATGGCGGGTGAGAAAGAAATGAATTTTGTTGCCATTCACTCTCCCGGGATATTAATCTGTTTACCCAGGCTATTTTACCACTTTGTCCAAAAAACCAGCCCTCAGCAGAACTAACTGGATTTTTGGCAGGGACCATTAAAGAAAGGTGACATCGGGCAAAACCTGGGCAGATGGAAGAGATGTTTAAGGAAATTAGTAATATTTAAATGGGGATGAGAGATGGGAGTGAGCAATTTAGACTAATAAATCTGGAGGGATTATCAAGCTTCTAATGAACCCTCTGAGGTTTCGCAATCACTGCCTAATAGAAAAGATAAAATCATAGTGAACCGCTGTCAAGGAGAGCAAGCAAAAAGATGGCTTTCAATGGAGGGAGAACCCATCAGGAGGGGAACAGTCAGTCTGTATAGCATTAAGCTGCTTGGAGAAGGAAAAAATATTTCAGGAAAAAAAAAAAAAAAGAAGAGAAAAGGGGATAAAATGCTGAATTAAACACCTGCCCTGCGGCACTAGAGGGGAATTCTGTTTCTGTCTTCTAGCATTAATTTTATTTAATAAGCACATCCCAGCCGACAGCCAGTGGTGTGTCGCAGCTCCTCTCTCTGCGGAGGGTTAGATGGAGGCGAGTTGCTGCGACTCCCCTGGCGCCGGTCCATGGGGAGAGGGATTTGGGGGTGCTGGCTCTTCCGTTGCCAGCCCGATGACTGCAGATAGCCTCGGCGGGGAGGCAGAGCGGCGCGGGAAAGCAGATGCCAGCCTTTGGCAGGAGATTGCGGGAGCAAAGGAGGAGGAAGTCCTCGGCCCCCAATGCGTTTTCATCCGAGCCGAGGCCGAGGCGAGCTGCCTGATGTAAAAATATCCACAGGCTAATTTACTGTGTGCGAATTCATTATCAGCCTCCTTCAGCCAGCTCAAGGGACCCTTTTTGTCAGCAACAGAAGCTCAACAAATTGTCCAGGAGTCCTAATGAAACTCGTACAACAGAGCAGGTCTGTTACATTTTCCTTCCCCCCCTCCCATCCATTATCTGCAAACGGGGTACTGGTGGCAGCCGAGCACCCTTCTGGCCTCAGTCCCCTTGCAGAAAATCTCTAATTTGACCCAGGTTTCTCCACGGCATCTCCACGTGGAGACAAACTCCCTTGCTGAGGGGCTTACCCTTCTGGGAGGGCTGAGATGTCCCCATGATTAATGGCAAACGCCGAGCCGGTGGCCAGCTGTCCCCTGCGTCGTGGTTTGTGCGACGCCGAGATGAGCTCCGTGCTGTTCCTCGTCCCCGCTTCCCGGCAGGGCATGGCATTCCGTGTGTCCTCACAGCTTATCACCATGTCAGGGTCGATGGTATGCTCCATAATAATAATAATAATAATAGTACTGATAATACTAATAATGCCGGTGTATAAATAGAGCATTGCAAGCAGGCTGTTGTGCATAGAAAAACTGTTCCTCCTAGTGCTGGAAATCCTTGAAGTCAACACGCAGAGCAACTACAATTAATTCTTTTAGCCTTGTTAATTCTGTGTAGCTTGTTGGTTTTGGCTTGGGGTTTTTTTCCCCTCTTTTTTTTTTTTTTTTTTGAATATAACGTATGGACCTCAGGCTGGGTTTAAATTTAAAAACATTTATCAAGGAGATTAGATGGAAATAATTGAAACAATTAAAATTATTACTGTGAGAAGGAAGGTGTAAAGGAGTTTTACTGGTGCCTTGAGTCAGACGCTCCATTCATGGGACGCGGTTTTGTTCCCCGACAATATTGTGCGGAGGTGTTGTTGCTGATGAAACAGCTGCTGTATTCAATTTCCAGAGACCAGATAAATCACTTTTGGTTTGGTGGGGGTTTTGTTTTGTTTCCTGTTTCTTCTGCTTTGTTAGTGATTTGTTAAAGAGCTTGGTCGCTCTTCATATAGGATGAGGTTTTCAAAGCTGAATTGTCGCTCTCGATGCCCCATTGGAACTGGAGGGGAAAGTAGCGTCCAAATCACCCAGGCAGCATCACACGTTTCAGCGGTAGCTTGTCATTCCGGTGACATCCTTTGAGAGGAGGGGATGATGTGAAGTAAAGCAGAGGGAAAGTGGACTGCAGATTAGTTTGTGGCTGGGGCTGTGGAGCTTAGGTTTTTAGCCCTGCCTTGCAAAATTACCTTCTTTTGGTGAAATGACCTTCTCTTCCTGTGGCTGGTTGTGTGGTGTGAGCTCCAGCACGGGCCGTGGGGTTTAACCCAGCTGCACCAGGTTCTCTCCCTTGTGCTCTAGAACAAGCAAAGAACATGGATTCTCTTGTTACACCTTGAAAAATTTTACCTTGCAGTCCAGCCAACCTTCCTGATTCCCAGTAGCTGATGCAAACCTTTTTGTAGAGCCCCGATCGTTCTCTGGATTTATGGTTCATATTTTCAGTGGCATGTGGTGGCAGGGCAAACAAATCAGGTTCTTGCAAGGATGCCAAAGCAATTTCTCCTCGTTCTAGTTAGCGTGAGGAAAAGGAGGATTTAGACGAAGCAGTAACTGTGCCTCCCTGTGTTTTGCTGCCTGTGTTACCTTACCTGTCTTGGGTCTTCTTTATGCGTCATTCAGAGTCCATCCCGTGCTTGATTTCCAGGTGTTGAGTAAATCATTCTCTCAGATACAGCCCAGGACCTCTGCCGTGAGGGCAAACCTCTCTCTTTTCCTCTGCCCTCGTGGTGTCTTGTCCCATTTGTCTTTCAGACTTTCCAGCCCTTGTTTTCCAAGAGCTGTACTGTTCAGATCCCAATATTAGCACTTGACCTCTTTGCTCTTTGAGGATTTGTCACTCTTCAAACTGCAGGCTCCCTGCAGGTAAGTTGAAGTAAATTGCTTTTACTAAGGAAGCGGGCAATGTATTCTCCTAAATTGCTCTTGTTTGAAGAACAGCCTCCAAAATTTAGTAGCTCTCCTTGCATGAGGAGCTAAAAGACCCATCCGTACTAGCATATGGCACCCTCTGATGCTTTTGTGATGCGTCAGCTTTGTAAGAGCAACCGGATTATATAGGGACAGGTCCCCTAAATTGTCCCAAAGTTCATTGAGATCACAGTTCCTCTTTAACTACCTGAATGGCTGACTAACAGTGCTTTGGGTAGATCTCCCACATCCACGTACCTATTCAAAAGGCCACAATTTGTTGCTGTGATGACTTTTTTTCTTCCAGAGAAATTGATTTTCACATGTGGCCCATTATAAACTTATTGACTCTGTCAATACGTTATAAATAAACGGAGCCTTTCAAGCAAACCATAAAGCACTTAACATAATATTGTCCACTTGAGTAAATAAATAAATGTGTTGTTAGTGGAGCTTAGAAATGATTAACAGACTCGGTAGCTCAGCCCTGAGGGCAACAGGATCCTGAGAGGCAAAGGCAGTTATTTTCTCCGCTGCTACATCTAGCAGAGGAGGTCCGATGATCTCAGGGGAGAAACTGGTCACTGGTGATGGATTGTGAAGAACTGACCATTGCATGGGCCAAACGTTCCAGTTGTGTAAGGAGCATGTAGTCATACACAAGGCTGGTAGGGATACTCGGGGGGCAGGGGGCAGTCCCTGGTGTGCCTCTGTTATGGAGGAGGATGGGAGGGACCACCATTCTCCTGGGAAAGTCATTCACTTTAATCTGTGTTTTGTGTCCTGTGTTGATTTGCACATTTTTCTTGTACTCTTGCTGCTGTTAATGATCTCCATCAGTACGAGAGCGCTGTAGGGGACCTCAGTGACACAGGAGCCTCAAAGTCTTTTCAAGCTTCTTGTGCAGAATCCATGGTTTTGCTGTATGTTTGGGTGTCCCTGGAAGAAGAGTAGTCCTTCTGCTTCCCTCTCTGTGGGTGAGTCTTGCTCAGGACTCAACGTGGTGTTGGTGCCTGAGCTGTGAAAACTGGAGTAACTGCAGAGCCAGTTGTATCAGATCCATTCAGTGTAAATGGGACCAGGATGGTACCTTCTGCCCCTTCGGACTAAGGGTACTGGTCCTGCCACCCATGGCCTGAGCAGAGACTCCCTGGGGAGAGTTTTGTTTGCCCAAAGAACCAAGAGCTGAGATACTTGATCTCTGATTGACCCTAAAATGGTGAATAATGATGCACACTGGCATCCAGTGATGTCAGCAGTGAGGTCACTACAGCTGCGCTGACTTTGCACTAGCTGAAGGTTTGGCTCTTGCAATAAAAGCTGCCAGACAATCTCGGGCTGGGAATTGGAAGCCTGTGTTTGGAGGGTGACAGCTTTTCGAAGCACCAAATACTCTTGAAATGGAAGTTTTTGCCAGGGTGAGGGCTTAATAGAGAAATGGAAGCCTTGGCCCAGCATTCTCCTTCCCATCCCACATTAAAGTAGAGAAGGAACAGTACAGTGTGTTCTGGAGCCACAGCCTGGTGTAAATCAGCCTTCGCCGCCATCTGAGGACCGGATCCTTGGCTGGTACCGGGGGGAATGAGATCAGTGCAGGCTGCTGAGCTTACAGCACCAGGGGTTTCTCCTGTCGAGCAGTGGGCAATGACAACATCAGAGGGTGTTTTGGAGGCTGCTAATCAGCAGAGCCAAAAATCCAATAAAGCCCTTGCGGTGATTAAGAGAGGAAGATACCACGTGTGTGTGTGAGCAAGAAAGAGGAGGGAAGAAGAGGGACATCTTGCTGTCGGTGTAGATTGAATTGAGCAAATCCTGTGTCTTCCAGGGGCTTGGGATGGAGTGAGGTCAAGGAGGGTGTGGGAAGGTCTTGGGAGTCACTAAAAATGAAAGGAGCCCATCTTTGTACTTGTTTCCAGCGTGCAGGTAGTGGTTGCCATCCCCCTGCTTCCCGGGTGATCTAGGTTATTAAAAATGTGATAAGAATCGAGTCAGGGAGCCAGGTTCTGCGCGCATAAATGGGATGCAGAACAATATCACCAGCTAAATCGATAAAGCTGGAAGGAGCTCAATAGCTGGTGCAGAGGGCTTGAATAGCAAACTGGCCGTCGCACCGCTGCGGGGAGAGCAATTACCAGCAGCCACTCGCCGAAGTGAGACCACAGCGTGGCAGTGCAGGGGAGTCTCCAGGGTTCGCAGCTCCACACTTTAAAAACCATTTGCTTATCGGGCAGCCTGTTATGACACTAATAATCAATCCCCTGCTTGACTACTGGCCCTTTCCCCGCAGAAGTCTCCAGCCTCTTCCCAGGGTGCGATCGGTGGCAGTAGTGAGGGAAGACCTGGCCGTCGTTCGTGGGGTCTACTTTAGTCCGGTGGATCACTTAGGTGCAGGTTTGAGAGGATATTTCGTTAGTTACACACTTAAATACAAATCCTGGCTTTTGATGCTTTGTGTCGTAAGGCATGTTGTTAATCCATGTCTCTCTCAGGCTGATCCGTGCTGTCAGGTTTTTAATTACTTGTGGGTTTTTGGTTTTTTGGTTTTTTTTTTTGTTGTTGTTGTTGTTTTGGGTTTTTTTGTGGGGTTTTTTGTTTGGTTTTTTTTTGTTTGTTTGGTTTGATTTGGTTTGGTTTTTTTTTGTTTTTTTTCTCCGTGCCTCAGTTTACCCCTCTGTATCGTGGGCAGAATGATTTCCCGGCAGGAGTCCCCACGGGGCAAGGCGGCAGTGATTTCATACGTTCCCACAGTGCTGTGCTGTGACAATACCAGGAGCTGCGTGTTGCTGCCCTTGTGTTACAGAGCCTGAGTGAAAGGGGCAGGGCAGGAGGGGGATTTCCATCAGAAAAATTGAATTGCGGGAGCCCCGTGGCCGGCGGAGGCTGAGGTGGGAGCCGGGTTCCCGTGGGGATCGGCTGGCACGCGATCCGAATGTGTGAGCCGAGAGACTGGCACCGAGTAATACCATCGCACCTTATGGGTTTGTGTTCCTCGTGGTGTGGAGACTACAGCCTGTAAATCTCCCCGTCGTAACTCACCGCTAGCGAGGCCGGAAAAATCCAAGCTCGCGGCTTTAAAATCATGAGTTACAGAGCTTGGCCGTGTGGCTTTTATTAGCCAGGTTCTCCCCGTGATCTAAACGTTCGGGTCACTCCGTGGGTTTTGTCTGCTGCTGTAAAGTGAGAATGCAGGTCGAGCGCTGCATGAAGCACAGAAACCCAAGAGTGACTTCATCCTCTAATAACTCCTCCAGTGCCGTCTCCCAGGGAACCCCTTTGTATTCAATTAGCTAATGTGTGCCTTGCACTTGGAAAATATGGAGTGCCATAGAATTGCTAAGTGTTGTTATTTAATAGCACATATTTAGTGGTTGCGGCCCTGTAGTAGAAGTCAGAAAATCTACTACTGTAATTGCCTGGTGCTGCTGCAGAATTTGCGGTGATTCGAGCAAAGCCTGGGGATTTTTCCTCTGTAAAAGTTCATTAATTTTGGCTGCAGACCCCCAGGGCCTACCTTTTTCCGAGATCTCATCAGACAGGATATTGACTATTGGTGGGTGCTTTAAAGAGCAGACTGAGAAGAGGGGGAAGGATTCAGGCAGTCAGGGTACCTGAAATTAGCCTCGGCATGATTTTTGATCGCTTTTTCCGTGCCTCAGGTTGCACTGGGTGGCATAAAGGAGCTGGACTGAGACTGAGGGCAAAGTGCTGGTCAACTATTCCGATTGTTCCGGTGTAAGGAGGGGGAAAAAAAAAAAAAAAAAATCATTGGCAGTGGAATAGGAGGTTTGCACCCATCTCTTTGATTCGCACCCTGTTGTGCTCACAAGGAACCCTAATCTTGCCTCAGAGTATGTGGTTACAAAGCTGTATTTGCACAGGAGAAGGAGGCCAGGGCAAGGCACGCCAGGGCTGGGAAGTCCCCCTTTAAACAGAATCCGCTGACAGGTGTGAGTTATTTTCCTAATGGCCCCTTGCTCTTATTGCATTGGAAAGCTATCTTCTAGCCTGCGAAAGCACCAGCCAGCACTGCAGATAAGGAAGAGTAACTACAGGAGGAGAGAAGAGCAAAGGCGGCTGTGAAACTGCTCTCTGTAAGCCCTAGCCCCACCAGCTTTGTCTAGCAGCCAAGGCAAGGTCAGGTATGTATGCCATAGTTGTGCTCGGACCGCTTAAAATTTTTCCCAGCTTAGGCAAAAAGTCAGCTTCGCTACGTCTCTGTGAGAAATCCTTGGATCTGACACCAAATCCCTGTGCACCCTCTACAGAGCCGTTCCCGGGTCTGAGTCTCTCTTCTCAAACACAAACAGTGTCTCTCTGCCTCAGTCTGCTCTTTGGAAAGGGAAACGTGCCTGCAAACGCGTGGCGAGAGGAGCCGTCGTCTCCAGGAGCAGGGTTTTCCACCCCTTTTCCTGCCTTGCCGGGAGGCTCGGCCGTCGGAAGGGCAGGACGGGGAGGTGGGAGCGGGGCTGACGGATGGGGCGTCAAGCCCTGGGAATCAGCTGCGTGGCGCAGGCCTTGAATGGCAAATGAGTTTGTGTTTGCAAAACGTGGGTTTGGAAATGTCAAGCGTGGTGAATGACCGTGTAGGAACGGTAAAAAAAAAAAACAACAAACCAAACCAAATAGGGACAGAAACTGCGCCGGCAGCTACTGGAGTATCCGGATGCTCTCACCCCTTTGCCCCCTGCAGTAAGCCTGACCTTACCAAATCTCTCTTATCCCGTTGCAAACGGAGTGTGTCCCCCAAGGACGCTTTGTCTCCATCTCATTGCGTAGGCAGCTCGTGGCTCATTTACTTGTTTCTGACCTGGGTCCGCGGAACGCTCTTGCGCGCATCTGATGGAAAAACAGTTAAAGGCGGAGGGTTGGAGCTGGGGCGGAGGGAAGGGACAGGGAACGGGTCGTGTCCGGGCCGTGCAATCCCCGCGTGTCACAGAGACGGATGCTTTACCAGCATGACAGCAACAGAAATGGGTTTTTCTCCGCAGCTGGAGGCTTGCCTAGGAAAAGACAGATACGGAGAGCGTTGGCTGCAGAAAAAGACCAAAGCTTGCAATGCCCAGCCACCACTAATGGGAACTGGGAAAAAGCTGCTGTTAACATTTGAACCAGAGCAAATCGTTGACGCCGGGGGAAGCATGTCCAGGTCTGCCTGCCACTTTGTCAGGCAGCGAGCGCTGGCAACTGCCTCCATCCTTGTCGGGGCGCTGGAATTTCCCCAGGGAAATAAGGGTGATGTGAGCAGGGATCCCTCCCAAAGCTGCACAGGGAGCTGAGCTGGGGGCTGGGACTGACCCCACCACCCAGCCAGACCAAGCGGACCGTGCCTGTGGGTTCAGCTTTGAGATTGCTGCATGACCAGGGCAGATCGCACCTCTGCCTCAGTTTCCCCCACGTGTATTGAGACCAGCGGGGCTCCTTCCCTCACCCAGTGATTGCTGATTTAAGGAGTGGAGCGTAACAAACCTGCCAGGGCCTGAGCAGCCTCAAAAGCTTAGAAATGTTTTCAGGGGAGAAAAGGCGTAATAAATAAAGGCACTAATTTCAGCTGCCTTGAGATTGGGGCGGTCTGACCCGAGACTGAAGCCTTGGACTCTGTGGCTGTTTTGGAACATAACATCTCATTTGCCTTCTGCGTATAACGAAGCCAAGAGGGCAGTCGGGCAGCTGCTCACGTTGTGCCCCATGCAATTTTCCTCCCAGCTCTGGCTTGGGGGCAGGTAGTATTTTGTAGGGGCTCAACATATCTCCTGCTGCTCGGCTGGCATCCGGGATCTCCTCGGGCCCAGGTCCTCATTAGCCATCTGCCCTTGTTGCGCAGGTTGACAGGATGCTGTGGGTAAATGGATAACCTGTCAGGAAGGCAGGAGGATAATATCATTCAAATGAATCAATAGTTCACAGGCAATTTCATGTTACCTAACGTTAATGCGGTTGTGTCCAAAATGCACTTAATCCTGTGTCTGATCACATTCTCGTGGGAGTTTGCCATGCTGGAATAGTCTTGTAACTCCATGTTTCAGAGATTTACAGACATTGTTCCTACGTGCACGCATACGCAGGAAAGATAAAAAATTACTTGACTTGCTGAAATCTCATAGTCCATGGAGCCAAAAGACATTCATATTAGTGATGGAAGAGAATGGGTACCCAGCAGTTTCTGAAACTATTACTCCCACCTTCTCACTCCATTTTAGCAATTAGCAAAAGAGAAATTAGTGAGGAAGGCACCATTATTTCCTGCTAATAGGACAGGGAGGGATGGACTCTTCTCCAGGAAACTGGCTTTGTCGTGTAACTGCTTCCATTGATGCAAGTAGCAAAATAGAGCTCTCTCTTTTTGCTTTTATTTTTTTTTATGCAGTCATTTTTATACACCTCACCACTTTACTCATCAGAAATGCAAGAGGATGGGCCTGACTCCAAAGCCCACAGTCAAAGCACCTTCCTACCCTCCACAGGGCATTAGGATGTCCCGTGAGTGGCATCTCCTCCTGGGACCTGATGGCAGAAAGGAGCAGTGCAGGATTGCCCTGTGGGGAGGAACTGATTTAATTTAACAGTTTAAACTTGGTGTCACCGAATTGGATATGGTGGTGGGTAGAGCAGCTTCTCTCAGCAGATGATGTTTGCTGCCCAGGCTCGGGTCCAGTTCAGCGCGCTCTCAGAGGAAATTAAGAATAGTAGAAGAAAGGACATTAGTTTCTCTCCAGACGTGGGTCTTTGCAATCTGGTGGTCTCAGTGACCTGGGGATCCCTCCTGCCCCAGGTTTGGATGAACAACCATTGCCCATGTGCTTGCACTGTCTGGGGCTCTGAGCCGTCGCAATACCTGGGCACAGCAGTGTTTTCATGGTGAACAAAGTAGAGATCTTTTTCTGGGAGTGCCCTGGAGAGAACCTTGCTTGGGAAGTGTAAGTGTGCTAAGGAGCTCTGTGCTCTGGACCTTCCACAACAGAGCTGACCTCCTCTGGCCAGTTATAGCAGGTTACTGGCTTCATCTGAAAAATATCATCCACCTCCCTCCTCTGCTGTAACCTCTGCGTTACAGGGAACCTCCTGTCAGAAGAGCTGGTTTATAAGCTGTGAAGAATCACACCACGCTCAGGTGTGGTTGACAGGAACCACAGCTCAGAAGTTAAAAGTTCCCAGAACCCGCTTTGGAGGTTTTTTTGGTCTTTTTTGTGGAACTTGGCCAATAAAGTACTGGACTTGCTTGAGATCTTCATTAAAGGCCTGAGACAGGCAGCACGCTGAGTCGAATCGTGGTTAGGACCCAGCTCTTCCTTACTGGCCAGGGGGTGGATTTCAGCCCCAGCTTGGAGGTAGGTGGTAGGTTCCACATGCAGGTTCTTGTAGCTGCACGGTCCTATCTTCCCTTCAGAGGTATTGAGTGGTTCTGAAGCTTTTGGTGCCCGTTTTCTTCCTAATCCTGTTTTCTGTTTTGGGCTGTTTTAGGAGTTTTCCCTCCAGCGCCTGGACAGCCTGCTGGACGACAGAGTCAACATCCTGGGATTTTCCATTTTCAACCAGTCTCATGCTTTCTTCCAAGAGTTTGTCCAGAGCCTCAACCAGTCCTGGCAGGAGAACTGCGATCACGCTCCTTTTACTGGGCCAGCAGTAAGTAAAATTCAGTCCCATTGTCCGCATCCTCCGTGAGTCAGAAGGTGCATTAGTCCATCAGGAAAACCTTGTGAGAAGAGCTGTGAGCTGGTTCTGAACAGACACCGAACAGTGTGAAGACCATACAGAGGTGGAAACTCTGGTTTCAAATGTATGGGTGCATGGTATTGACTAATTATTTAATCCAGGTAACCCCTGTGCTAAAGAGCTCGGGCACATCTCCGGACTGTGAAAGCCGATCTTGGGGAGATGGTGGTCCAGGAGTGGGAAGGATGATCCAGGCAGAGCACCTCAGTTGAGTTAAGTAGGTAGGAGAGGACTTGGGGTGTCGAGCTGTGACTTACAGGGGAGCCTCCTGTTCTGGAGAGTACAAAAGCAATCCTGAAAGCCTGTGGTTGCCCAAAGGGACCTTGGGGAGCCACGTGGGTGTAGAGCTTTAGAGGGCTTGTCTGTGCTTGAATGGCTCTGCAGCTTTAAATTCAAGCCTAATCTTAATTTGAATTATATTTATATGTGAGTGCAGGGGATGATGCAGCCCTGATTCAGTGTTTCCCTTGTGAAATTTGTGCCTGTTTATTTACCTGTAGAAAAACGGCTTGTGGAAGAGGGAGTCTGGATGCAAATAGCACAGAAAGGGGTGGGCTTAAGCAGATGCCAAAGGGCCTGTGTTGTGTGCTCTGACACCTCACTGTTGAGAGTGCAGATCAGCACCGAAATCTTCCCCAGGGACTCTTCATAACTGGGAAGGTTTGCAAAGCAGATTTGCCAAATGGGGGGCGCAGGGGGCTGCGGCTGGAGCTGGGGGAGGAGAGAGAAAGAGAGAGAGAAAATGCCATCAGTGGAACCCTTTGCCTCATTTTTAATGAACTCAGAGTCCCCTTGAGAAGCTGAGGCAGCTGTGTACTGCTGAAAACCTCCTTATTGTCACTACAAAGCGATCTTAAGCAGGCAAAATAAGGAGCTTTCTGCCCTTTGTGTCCACATCCTATCGGCTTGACACGGAGCTCAGCCCGTGGTTGTTGTGTGCCTGGGACCATCCTGCTGTCCCTCCTCCCAGCCCTGCCGCGCAGAGGCGGCTGCAGTGAGCTTGCTGTCTGCCCTGCTAAATCTCTCCAGGGTCGCTACCAGGAAGCTGCCTGTTTGGATGGACAGTTGCAGAGACTGTTCAGAGTCATTAAAAAATAAATTTCCTCCTAATAGTAGAAATGGAAGACAGTAGGAACAGGAGCGTAGCAGGTGTGATGGGGAAATAACTGATCTCACTGTGGCTTCTTACCCTGTGTTGTCTTAAACAACCAGCAAAATCTGTAGGTGGGAGGATGCAAGAGTGTGCCCTATTGCAGCACTTTTTTTTCTTTCTTTTTTAAGAGTGAGGGAGTTCAGAGCTGAATGGAGCTGTTTGGTTTGTGAGCCTGAGCCCAAATCACCCATCGGTGTAATATTAAGCCAGCTGGATGCTCCTTTCATTCATTCATAAAGCACAATACAGCAAGCTTCCTCCTGGGCCAGGGAGGACACGTCTGGAGGGAGGGTGCTCAGCCACCCTGCATCGCCCTGGTCTGAACCTCTCCAGCCTTGCTGTCGTTAGGGGACCTGCCCGGGGGCTGCAGTGCCTGCCCAAGCTCCTGCTGTGCTGAGAAGTTCCCCTTGTGCTAGCTGGTGGTCAGCTGCTCAGGTTGGACTGTTATTACAGAATCACAGAATCTTCATGGTTGGAAGGGACCTTTGAGATCATCGAGTCCAACCACAAAAAAAACCCAACAAAACAAAAAAACCCCACCCCACACCCACCCACAAACAGACACAAACCAACAGTCTCGGGCACTAGAGCATGCCCTGAAGTGCCACGTCTACACATTTCTTAAATACCTCCAGGGATGGCGACTCCACCACCTCCCTGGGCAGGCTGTTCCAGTGCCTGACCACCCTCTCAGTAAAGTCATTCTTCCTAATATCTAATCTAAACCTCCCCTGCTGCAACTTCAGACCATTTCCTCTGGTCCTGTCATGATTCCCTTGGGAGAAGAGGCCAACACCCACCTCTCTACACCCTCCTTTCAGGGAGTTGTAGAGGGCAATGAGGTCCCCCCTCAGCCTCCTCTTCTCCAAACTAAACATGCCCAGTTCCCTCAGCCTCTCCTCATAGGACTTGTTCTCCAGACCCCTCACCAGCTTGGTGGCTCTCCTCTGGACACGCTCCAGCAGCTCAATGTCCTTAACACATTCTTGGTGTTCAAATGGGAAATTGAGGCATGGAAGGGAGGTGACTTTTCCCGTTATATCAGAGTCAGGGAGTTTACAGCACGAGTGGAAAAAATGGGTTCGGTTCTTCCGAACCCTAGTGTAGAGTCTTAACCAAAAGATGAGTTCTTTCTGATGATGCAAATGTTCGCTCTGTGTTCGTAGCAAGGCTCCATCACCAATATGCCGTGTCCCAGGTGATGAGAAAAGTGCATTGCCCTGGGTGGTGAAGAGCAAAGGTGAAGGGAAATATTCCCAGGCAGCGCATGTGTTTCTTGTCCTGTGTCTGCAAGGGAAATCCAGTGCCATTTTGCCATGCATTGTCTCTGCCGTTGGAAATCTGGCAGGTCTCATCTCCCAGAGAGCATCTCTCTGTGTAAGAGCTTCCCTTTTTAGTGCTGGGAAGCAGATATCTCGTGGGATAACTCATACTAAAAAGAGAAAAGGAAGCTCAACAGCTGGAAGTGACAGGAGGGAGGTTTCCTGTGAGCTGCAAAATCCCAGGGCTTTCTTGCTGGCACTGAGAAAGCGTCTGAGGAAGGAGGAGGGAGATGCTTGCTCTAATGCCATTCTCATTAATCACATTGCAAAGAAAGGAAATCAGAGAAAATCATTCAAATTACAGATGGCTAGATTAGGTAATTAGAATTTAGGCTAAAACAGATGTTTGTAATTAAGTGTTTATGTCATTGAATAAAATCCAGATTGTAAAGTCTATTCCAGAGAATTTTAATGGCTTTAATTCTCCGTGTTATGTTTGGGGGCAAAGATACAGAGGATAATGTTTTGGGAAGAAAAGGGAAAAAAAACACATGGCAAAACACAGACTAGCCAAACCTGTTCATATTTCCCTGGGTATCAGCTTACCTTTAAACGTGGTCTTTATGTGGGAAATTTCCATAAATATAAAAAAAAAATGGAATCTTCCACTCAGGTATGCTTAACCTGCTGATAATTTCTAGAAGGGCCGATGAGGTGTTGGAGGAAGGTGTGCTGCATCCCGCAAGGAGCTGTAGTTACCAGGGTAGAGCTCAGGCACCATCCCTGCTCCCGAGGCACAGGGCATCCCATAGCGCTAGTTGTCTTCAAGACCCTGGTGGGAATGGTCCTGTGCAAGGGCTGGAGATCTGTCTCTTCACCCTTTCTAGTTGGCGAGTTGTTCCCAGGGCTTTGTGTCACGGTTGTACCCTGCAACACCTTCTTAATTCTTGGTTACAGCCTCTCCTCGTGCTGCCCGCTGTGCCGAGGGGATTGGAGCAGTCGGCTCCCTTTCCTGGAGCCTTGTCGTAATTTTTATCAGCCACTTTCGTTGTCAAAAATTGGGCTTTAGGGATAGAGGGAAGTCCCCCACGAGTTGGGGGGACCGGCGCTGAGCTTAGCAAGTCTCTCAGGTGCAGGTGCCTGTCACGGAGCTCTTACATTGCAGAGACGGTACAAAAACAACAGGGATCTGCACAAATCGGATGATGCGCGCAAGGAAGAGAATCAATTTGTTAACAGGCAAATTGGCTTTTTTTGTGACAGAGTGACAAAGCTGTGGTTCAAAATAAGAACATAAAAGGTAGCGAGAGATTTTATAGGCGGCATGAAGGAAGTTGAGGCGACATGCACGAGAGCAGTGACAGATCCCGCTTGCTGAATATGCACGGAGGAAGTTAAAAAGGTGCTGCCTCCAGCTCTCTGCTGAAGGTTACGGCCCCAAGAGACTGTGGGGCTGCTCTGCATCTCTGCATCTCTTCCAGTGCAAAGCCAAGCAGCTTCACTTAACGCACCAGTAACTTACTGGAGCCTGCTGGGAAGTGGAGTGGCTCATCCAGTGCTCATCCAAACTTTCTGGGCCACAGGAGGTAGCTGGAAGCAGGGAGCTTGTGTTAACCTCCCCCCAGTTAACCTTGCGAGAAGACACTTGTCTACCCACGAAAGCCAGAGAGACCAAAGAACCCAGAGGAGCTGCTGCACTGCAACGCTACGTATCTGTGAACTGTTCCTTCCACAGAGCCTGCATCCCTAATTACCTTGCTGCTGTGTCGGATATGATTTATTAGCGTTACCGAGTGAATGGGGGCAGAGGGAGGTGGCCATTGGGTAGGTGGTTCAGGGCAACAGCGCAAATGCTGCCTTGGGTGGAGGTGGGAGACACACGACAGCGCTGCTGCGGGGGCTGCAGGTGGCGGTGGAGCAGGACCATCCCACACCAGTGACCACGGGAAGATGTGGAGTGCCTTAGAGGATTTTGATACCAGAGGAGTGACGAGAGTGAAGGCCCTGAACCTCCCCAGGTCTGAGTCCTGGTGGCTGCTCAAGAGAGACTGAAGGGGGAATCGGGGTAGGTAGGGATTTAAAAGGAGGGGTGTGGGTCTGTTTACTGGCATGTTGTTGTGTTGCCAGGCTCCCATGTGCCATGCTCCGGGGCCCACAGTATTGAGGGGCTGGCATAGGAGCCTGGTTTTGAGCCCCATGGGGCAGAGAAGGGCCAGCAAAAATGATAAGCAGGATCAGGAATGGAAATGTGGTGCTTCTGAGGAAAGTTGTGATTTTTTAATTTTTTTTTTTTTTTTTTTTAAAAAGCAAGAGGTATGTTGAGAGTATGGGAGGGACTCCCATTCCATACTGAGATGACTGATTCCATGCATCACATCTCTCTCCCCAATCCCTAAATTGCTTGAAATCATACGGGGGCTGCCAGAAATCCTAACAAATTGTTCGAAGCTGAGGAGTAAAATATTCCAATCAATAATGTCAAATGCTTCACTAAGATCTACAAGTCTCTTGCTCACCAGCTAATAAGAGATCATTAACTGCTCAGGGAAAATGGAAACGAAAACCCGACAGGAGAAAATTAAAAATGCTGGGCCAATATTCTGATTTGGTACGAGATGGTGAAACTTTGGGGTCACAGGGGTTGCGTCTGCTCTCGTAACATTTTCATTTGGCCAACTGGTTCCGAATTCAGGAAAGCAGCTGCTAATTGTGTATTGTATTCTGTAACCTGAATGGGATTCGGTCCACAGTTAAAATTAAGTATGTGCTAAAGAGCTTCATGGAACAGGGGACAAGGACAGGACAGGCTGGAGGGGTCCTACTAGGAAAGGAACTTGTATTGAGGGTAAAAAAGGAAGGTAGGGAGAAGGATATATCAGCTCCTTTAAGAAGCTCTGAAAAATGCTTCCCAGGAGGGGGAATGTTTAGGTCAGATGGGAATACTAAGCAAAACAACAGTAGCAGACTTATCCCTGAACTGAAGGGATGAACTGCAGGAGGGAGGCTTGTTGCTGTTGCAAAGGGAACTGTGGTATCTCATCGCTGAGGCAGGACAGGACCAGGATGCCCGATTTCTGTTCCCACTCTGCCACCAGTTCCTTGTGTGTCCTCCGGCCGCTCAGCTCCTCCGGTGTTACAGTTTACCTCCTGCAAAACAGCTGTAATAAAACTTCATAGCTCTGGAGCCAGTCAATCCTTATTACTAGCAGAAAGCTCTCAAGATAGATGGCCAAAGGTGCTGCCTGTTGCACGGGAGAAGTATCAGATGTGAGACTGACAGTTGCCAGTTAAGTTGCTCGGTGCTCACTGGGAAGTCCCTGGATGCTATTTGTGTAAAACAGATTAAACTGGAGGAATGTGACAGAGCAAATGTGAGTCTGGAGCAGGGTTGGGAAAGTGAGGGGTTACTGGTGCCGTTAGAGCTGGTGTTTGGGGTTTTCAGCATTAAGCTAGAATCATGCCTTTTAACTTGTGCCAGCTTGTACGTTTTAAGGTTTCGTGCTGCTTGTTAACTGCCGAATCCCGGGCTGGTGTGGTCAATGAGGTCTTACCACTGATCTGAGTGAGATCAAGCAGGGTTAAGTCTGGCTCGCTCTGTTCCAATTAGTGACGCGACTGAAGCCAAAGGTTCGTTGGGATGATTGAACTGGGCGAGATTGTCCCTGCAGGGCCACAGGCAGAATTGAATAAACCTAATGGGGCTTGGGGAGGAATAGGGGATGCAGCCGCTGCTGAAGTGCCGTACGTCACAAGCAGGGAAAGGAGCCCTGGGCTGGAGACTGACCCTCTTGCCAGGAGCTGGGGTGGTAAGAGGATGGTCTCGGAAGTAGCCATGAGGAAAATGTAGCCTTGATAGTAATGAGCTGCAACGGCTTAATTCCAGCAGAGTCGGGAGGTGACAATAATTAAAAGTGAAATCTTAGTCACAACAGTGAGCACGAGAGAGCAAATGGCTGATTATTAACTAGATCAAAAACATCAAAACGGTTGTGCATGGGCGAAAAACATGGTTTGCGACGCTTGATGGACAAAGAAATCTGATTAAAGGCAAACAAAGCAAAGATGAGGAGGAGAGGGGACGAGCTCTGTGATTCTGGACACTCCTTCAGCAATGCCATTACAGAGCAGGTAACAGCCAGCAGGAAACTGGAGGTAGTAGCAAGGGGCTAGATGGTCTCTACGAGGTCTGAAAGCCAGGACTCAGCTGCTTAAAAAACAGATGTAGCAAAACCTCACTTCTTGTGGATCTGCCTTTCAAAACAGTGGTCAAAGAAGGACTCCCTGGTGCCTAACGAAGGCCGAAGCAGCATCTTTCCTTCTGTGGGTGCAGGCACAGGATCTTTATTCTGCCCAGCTGCCTATTTTAAGAACTTCACAAACCTGACGCTCTCATTAGTGATGCCCCGGCCAGCAGATTGATCAGAGGTCACCAAGGCACCAAAAAGACCCCACACCTTGATTAGAAAGGGTTAGTTAGTTTAGGAAACTGAGATAGAAAAGAATGGGAAGGGACAGGGATAGAATCACAGAATCACAGAAACGTCATGGTTGGAAGGGACCTTTGAGATCATTGAGTCCAACCACAAAAAAACCCCAACAAAACAAAACAAAAAAACCCCCACAAACAGACACAACCCAACAATCTCGGACACTAGAGCATGCCCTGAAGTGCCATGTCTACACGTTTCTTAAATACCTCCAGGGATGGCGACTCCACCACCTCCCTGGGCAGGCTGTTCCAGTGCCTGACCACCCTCTCAGTAAAGTCATTCTTCCTAATTTCTAATCTAATCCTCCCCTGCCGCAACTTCAGACCATTTCCTCTGGTCCTGTCATGATTCCCTTGGGAGAAGAAGCCAACACCCACCTCTCTACACCCTCCTTTCAGGGAGTTGTAGAGGGCAATGAGGTCCCCCCTCAGCCTCCTCTTCTCCAAACTAAACAAGCCCAGACAAATAGGATGGTAGCGATGGAAGAAACGCTAAGGACCAAACAAGCAGAGACATAAAAGGTAAGGAAGCAAGCAAGAAGAGAAGGAGAAATGTAGCAGAGTGGGAGTGGGACTGGGGCTGGCAATGGGATTGCACTTGCCCCAGTGGTGTGCCTGGACAGCCACAGGGATACCATTGCTTTTGTCTTCCTGTCCCTGGGTGGATGCAGACGGGGTGTTTGCTGGAGCACCTTGCTCGTAGGCAAGGAGGAAGCCAAGGATTTTGCTCCTTTCTGACCCCCACTGAGGCTGTGGATAGAGCCACTTCCCTGCTTTTGCTGCAAGGTCCTGAAGGCGCAACGGGAAGCCCCGGTGTTGTCTTCCCATCTCAATTTTTTTTTTTTTCCTTCCTTTTCCCCACAGCTCTCCTCCGCCCTGCTCTTTGATGCCGTGTACGCCGTGGTGACTGCCGTGCAGGAGCTCAACCGGAGCCAGGAGATCGGCGTGAAGCCCCTGTCCTGTGGGTCCGCCCAGATCTGGCAACACGGCACCAGCCTGATGAACTACCTGAGAATGGTGAGAAGGGACTGAAGTTTGCTGGTGTGTTAGGAGCTAGTGCTCGTCACTGCTGGGAGCAAAAGACGTGGATGTACATGCCGGTGCTGGCACAGTTTTCAAGCGCAGAGTGTCGATCTGTTTGAAGGTAGCAGTGGGAATGAAAAGAGAGGAGATCTGAGGGTTGGTTTGTCACTGGCCTTGGAACGACACGAAACTTTCCGCTTTTCAGGCTTTGCTGCAGAAAAACTGGAGTTCAATGGAGTTTTTTTAAAAAGTATGAACGTTTCTAAGTGATTTAAGCTCTGTTTGGAGTGAACTTGAGTTGATACGGGGTCATGCAGTACAATTGCTTAGAGCTCAGTGGCAAGATGTGAGTTTCCCTGTGAAGGGGTTTGGGCTCCTTTGAACCCAAAAGTGTGGTTGCTGGAACCGATCAAGCCTAGTTCTGGCATGAGAGCAGACCCTGAAACTTCAGCCTTGTGACATAGTTTGTCAGAGTTTGTCAATGTGATTCCTCAGAGCTGAGCTTGACCGTGCCAGAGGAGTGTGTTTTCTGAGTCTTTTTGGGGGTGCAACTGAAATGTCTTGAGGCTTTCCCCCCCACCAAAGGAAGGCTCAGCTGAAGCTGAACCTCGTATCGCTTTGGTCCATGCGTGTCAACCCCTCTTTAAATCTCACCCTTAGTCAGAGGCAACAAAATCCTTCAGCTTCCCTTGGCTTTGCTCCTAGGAGACCCAGTAGCCTGCCCTTGCTGCTGAAGAGGTGCTCCAGCAGCCGGTGAGCGGTGGTTAATCCGCACAGCGAGGCCAGGCACTCATCCTGGCTCTGTTGCAACCATGCTCTTGTGTTGAACGCTGTGAAACTAGCACACGACGGTTTGGGGAGGAATCCCCAGATAAGGATTTGGTGTGACTCGGCGAACAGCTCGTGCCAGCCCCAGAGCAGCGCGGTGATTGCCCAGGGATGGAAGGAGGCGACGAGGGGCTGCGGAGGGGGTTGCTCCAAAGCAGCTGGAGCAAAGAAATTTGGGAATCCCTGTGTTTCATTCTGCTGATTCTCCTGCTCCCCTCCACGTCTCTTTGCTACCCCAGCCAGACTCTAAAAGCAATTAGGACTGAGACACGAGGGTGGCAGTGCTGTACCTGCTGGGAGGGTGGCTGGCTGGTGCATGGGGTGAGTGGCCACCACCCTTGGCACCTCGATGGGCGCTGTAACTCATTCTCTCTTGGACAGGTAGAATTGGAAGGTCTCACCGGCCACATTGAATTCAACAGCAAAGGCCAGCGGTCCAACTACGCCCTGAAAATCCTGCAGCACACGCGCAGCGGCTTTCGGCAGGTAAGAATGGTCACGGTGCCTGGGGACGGTCTCGGGCTACTGCTGCGGGGGCCAAAGAGGGTTGCAGACACCCCCCCCCTCCGCTTTTGCAAGACAAGCATGGTGTGGATGTCACCGTAGCTCTCGCTGGGCCTGGGTTGGCGAGCACACGGCGTTTCGCTTCATCAAGAACGTGTCTCGAGATAATTTAGATTTGTCTTAATGTATCAGGCCGCTGAGGTGGTGATGTTAGAGCCAATATCCGTCCTGTCACAGTAACCCTCCTTTGCAGGAGATAATTCAGGGCATAAATTGAGTGTGCTAGATATAAGCTCGCCCTCCAGACACTTTTGTTCTTAAGCATGTGGAGACCCATTGTACTCAAAATTATTTGCATGGGGGAAAAATGGAGAATTTCCCATGAAAAGGGCAAAAAAAAAAAAGGTACTATGAACCTTTCCAAATAACTGCTTCTGCGAGGGAAAGCGAAGGGGGCGATCCCATGTCAGGAGCTCCCCACCATCTCTCCCCAGCGTGGCGTGTGGGAGGATGTTCAGGATAATTTACCTCTCGGTTTACGGTGCGTGTTCCTCTGTAAGGGCTTCACTTAGCTCAGACTCTCATTTGATTTTTGTCTCAGTGTTTGGGGGTCCCTCACAGCACTGGTCCTTTGTCTGCTTGTTACCCTCTTTCTGTCCAAGGGATGTTTTCTGGCTTCAGCTAAGGTTAAGAATAACCGTGTCGGGCCACAGATATCAAACTGTGAGATTACATGACACAAACCCAAGGAATTAAGGTTTTTCTGGTAAATCCAAACCTCCTTCAGGAAAAAAAAAACGGGAGAGCCAGAAAAAAAGGGGTTTTCATCTGTCTTATTTCCCTGCTGACAGCTCCACACCTGCCCTTTTCTCAGAGATTGCCACTTCTCCGGAGATGCTGGCAGAAAACAAAAGCTATTGTATCCTACCCCATACCGACAGAGCATTTGGGCATTAGGAAATCTCTCTCCTGGTCTGGCAGCAGTGAATCGTAGCCTTGGCAAGGATGTTGCCTGCCAGTTCTTACCTGTCAAGTGACAGCTCAGCTTTGATGCTGCCTTTCGCTGAGTGAGCGGGGGATCAGGATGGCATTTTCCCCACAGTAAGATCTCTCATAGCACCAATGCCCTTTTAATCATTTCCCAAACCCATCATCCTCTGAGCAAAAGTGACAGATCCAAGCCCATCTGCATTAATAAGAGCGTGCATTCAGCTGGAGCAAAAGAAGCAAAACGCTGTAAACCTCAGTACGACAGCTACGGTTTTGATGTGTTTGAATGTGGCAGGGAGTTCACATTAAATGCACAGGTCCTCTTGGAGCTCCACAGCGAGCTCTGACTGCAGCCTAATCTGCCCCGAGACAAAAGTCCTGGCTCTTCTCCACAAACCCGCTCTGACAGGAGAGAACCCTTTTTTTTTGACCTGTTGCAACAGCTGGGTAAATAAGCAGCTTCACGTTCTTGGAGGTACCCAGGAAAGCTGCCCTGGGACTAAGCTTTTCCAGTTTCCCATGGGAGCGCGGTGGTGATAAAGCACTTCCAGTCACGGCGATGCGATGCTGGAAGGACGGGGCAGTCCCTGGGTGTGCGCAGCTCCCTGCTTTCTGAGAGCCCGTGGCGGCTGCGAGCCCTCTCCTGCCAGCAACCCACCACGTAAAACTGCTCCGTGTGCCTGCGGCAGCCTTTCTGCCCTCTGCTCTCCCCTTCTCAGGCAGCCCCCTCTCTGGGGGGGGGGGCCTATCATTGCCTGACTGATAGCCATGCCTGGGGAAGGGGGTGTTAGGTGATGTGCCAGGCTGGGAAGGGAATCCCTGGACAGAGATGTGAAACCTGGGTAGGATGAGACAGGATCCTGCCCGCCACTCTACTCTGCTATAGATGGTTATTTTCTTCTCACCAGCCCAGCTTCGTGTAATAAAAATGACTAAATAAATCATTAGAAATCGTTTAATTAAACCCACCATGAGGGGTCGGGGTAAGGAACAAATATTCACATCCTGAAGACAATCTTGTTCCCAAGGGTTATATTAACCCATTTGCTCAGGCTCTTGTTTGAAACACTCCTATTCCCTCCTTATTTTTAATCAAGCTCACGCTCTCTGCCCATTCCTCTCTTTCTCTCTTTCCCTCTCACTCTTTCTCTGCCCTCCCTGCTTCCATCTATCGAAGCCACAGGGACTTCCAGCTCATCAGCTTTGATAGAGAATTCACTGAATTTTGAAGCTGATCCAGCCAGCAAACAAATTAGAGACACTTAGATTTTCTAACTTGCTGTTGCTTTTGGGCAAGGAGAGACAGGGCTTTTTGACATCCAATTTTTAATACATTTATGTAACACGCCAAACGTGTCTTTTCCTGATTTAGCTTAACTAGTGGAAATTTTTCCCCAGCCATATGAGAGCTGCTCTCTGTTCATGGGATGCGCGATAAAGCACAGACTCATTAATGTGTTGGTGAGCCATAGATCTGACAAGGGCTGAGTCTGTAAATGTCATCTTTTTTATTTTTTCCCTTTCTTTGCCCCTTTGAAAAAACATTGCAGCACACCCCTCCGGTTTCAGCGTAGTGATTTGCAGCAAACCAAGAGCTAGGGTTTGGCAGCTTCACAGGAGAAGGGAATGAAGAGGGGCTGTGATTTATACGGCCCCAGGGAAGGCAAGTGCGCGGGGCAGAGGCAGGGGAAGCCGCTGTCAGGGCTGGAGCCCCGCCGTGGGCACGTTGTCCACATTGTCCCCAGCTCTCTTTGTGACCCCCTGCTCTCGCCCAGGCCTAGGTGCAGCCGATTAGTCGCCGTTTAGACAGAGCGGTGGAAGTACCGGGGATGTCTAATTGGTATGTTGATGAGATACAGATGAGTTACCAGCCGATAGCTCTGAGACCCTCCGCAATCCCCGCCACATCAAACCTTTTTAACTTAGAAGTGGCTAATCAGTCTCGATGGGACTTGTTCCTCTTTAGCCGTTACCCCCAGCAAGAGTTTAGGGATAGATCCTGCCAAGAGCTGAGCGTCTCTTGTCCCCCAGGACCCGGTGAACTCGGTGTGTGCCACCATCAGGTCCTGCCTGGGCTCCGCCAGTGCCAATCGTGTCATCTCAAGGGGACGTCTGGGGAGGAAAAGGATTGTGAGGGTTGCTGCGTGGCCTCAGGGGTGGGTGCGTGCCCCGTCCGTGTACAGGTTTTAATACTTGGTGCTAGCTCCTGTGGGCGAAGCTTTTGCCTGCTTGGCTTGCAGGCATCAGTCTTGCAGTAGTGTCCTTCAGACATGTGCAGTGTCCCCTGGGGGCTTTCCTTCCTTTGTTTGTTTTATCCCCTTTCCCGTCCCTCAGACACCCCTAATTTCCCTCCTCTTTGGGCCAATGAAGGCGTCACGTAGCAAGTACCTAGTTAATTGTACCTCCCCTGGCACAGGCTCTTTCCCCTTGGTGCTGACAGGGCTCTCCAAACGCAGACCAGAGAGATGGCAGCATTTTGCTCTCCTCCTTTTTCCCGGGCACACGGAGGAAGCGGGGGTGATGAATGCAATCTGTCGGACGGTGCTTGCTAATCAGAGCCCAGAAGGTGTCCGGGTTTGTTGCAGTGGTTGTCCCCTGCTGGTTTTAAGACACTTGTATTCAGGACTGGCTTTACCTTAATTTTCAGCTGGGGAGTGGGGGTGGTAAGTACCTGTGGTGCCTCTGAAGCTTATAGAGAGGTCTTGCCATGTCGTATCTCCCTGCCATCAGCCGCAGTGATGCGGGCCTGCGGGGCACTGAGCTGAAGACTTCATTAAAGTCATTAGCCTGAGTGGTATTTTGTCATCTCGCGCCACAAGGAGGTTTAAAGCCCAGGCGTCGTTAACGTGGCTGCGTCTGAGCGGAGGGGCCGAGGGACTGAAGGAGCAATCTGGGAATGCCCCACTTACACCCCGTTAACCGCCGGTGATTCTCCACAGAGATGAGAAGTCTTTCAGTGTCACCGATCCAAATAACGCCCTTTGCAGAGGAGCTGATCTGAGGGACCTTGGTGGCCTGTGGGGATGGGGTAGCGTCACGAGCAATGGCACCTCCTGCTTATTCCAGGCTCCGGGCTCTTTGGGGCTGGTTCGCACTGAAAAAATGTATGTTTGCTCCCTGCCTGTGACAAGGACATACAGCAAGACAGACCTCGAGACGCCTGCCAGCAGGACGGGCAGAGCGGGGTTGGCTCTCCTTATAGCAGAGGCAGAGGGCTGAGCCCAGGGAGGTGCAGAGACGATGCCGCGGGGGTCTGCAATGGGGCCACACAGCATGAGGGCACGGAGGGAACTTTCTCCATCCAGGCCATGGGCTGTCACCTGCCACCAGGTCGTATAATCCCTCTCGCAAAGGTATTGAGCTCCAGCTTGCACCCAGGTGGCTGTGTTGCCCTCGCTGCTCTTCTGGGAAAGGTATGCCATCGCTTCGGCTCCTCTGATCATTAGAAACCCTCCTCTGATTTTCAGCCTGTTTATTTCTGGCTGCTTTGTATCTATTTATTTTTGTGCCAACGCTATCATTTTAGCTTCAAAAGCTGTTCTACCTCTTTGCTTATGGACCTCCTCCACCTGGTGTATTTATACAGACCAATCATATCCTCTACTGAGAACTCCCAAGTCCTAAAAAACTCTTTAAGTCCTAGTTCAGAGCCTTAACAACAGGATCATCTTATCCATGTCCGTGTAGAGCACTTGATTGTTTTCTAACACATTTTGCAGATGAATATGTTTTCTATTTTTCAGAGGCTCTTTATACGTAGATAGAGATGATTAAAATCACCTTGACATCCATCTTGCAAGAGAGGGAGAGATCTGATGATCCCAGCCATCTTCTGACACATTACACTTCAGAAACGGCGAACAGCGTGAGGAGTCAATTAGTGGCTTTATCACGCTGCGAGGGGGACAGTGGTGAGCTGGAACAAGCCAGGATGGGATGGAAGTACCTCGGCACATGGGAGCGTTTGGCTTTGGTGCTGTGTTAAAAGCAAGGTCAAACCCACTGCGCTGTCAGAGGAGGAGGCAGTCAATTAGTCTCAGTATGCCAGCAGGGGAGGGACAAATCTGAGAACAGCGAGGGCTGTTAAAATTAAAGTTAATCTGTCACTAATCTCTGGTTGTGAAATCTGGGAGGAAAAAAAAAATTAGGCAATGTTTATGAGTGATTACTGGCTCCGAGAGGCAATTGCGGCAGAGGGTCTGCCATTCAGCAATCACAGCGAGAGGCAAGCACCTTTGGGCAGAGCTGAGGAATACCGCTGGGATAAATCCATCCCGTCACGCCAATGCAGACCCTGCGCAGGCCACTTACAGCTGGGCTTCAAGGACTCCCCGTCCATGAAGTACATGGTAAATCTCCCAATTTGAGACCGTTGTTCCCAGAGGTGAGCCCTGCACTATAGTGTCACCGTGATGTTACGAGCCTGATGGTAGTTAAAGCCACAACAAGCTGTCAAGGGAACAGGATGCCCAAGATCTGTTCCCAGCCTGCTCTGACGCACTGTGTCTGTGCCTCCATCTCCCCGGCTGCCAGGTGAGGATAATGACCCCCCAGTGCCTCTCCTCTTGGTGGGGAGCCTTCAAGAGCTAATGCTGCCAACGCGTTCAGAGGTCCTTGCCATGATGGGTGCTTTTAGCGGAGCGCTGTTGATGTTGGAGAAGGGGCTGGGCTGACAGCTCAGAGGAATAATCTCTGTTGTGGAAACAAGCCCCCCCGGGGACTCAGCTGGCTCTGATGCCCGCGCTGCCGCATCCCAGTGCCTCCACTCCAGCCAGGGAGGAGAGCAGAAGACATGGCTGTCCTTTGCTTTCCCTGCCCGCTCTCCTTCTGCAGAGCCGTCGAGTGTAAGCTCTTTCCACTTCCCACTGCTCCTCGTGCCTAGCGATGGGGCAAACCGGATTTGGGACTCCTCGCAGACGGCCGCTTTTGTCATGGCTTGTCGGTCGCTGGGGCTGGATTTGCACCCGCAGCCAGGAGGAGAAGGGACTTGGTCCTTTCCTCAGCATCCGGAGCGATTCGGTCTGCCGACCAGCGTAGCGGCGTGGCTGCAGTTTCAGGTGGCGTTTGGCTTGGATGCAGGAGCTGGGAAGTGGCTCTGAAGCCCTGGAGCCATCAGTCATGCCGGGGGCGAAGCGCCACCAAGAAAAGCGCCTGGGTGCAGGGAGTCAGTCCTGGGGCAGTGTAAATCAGCCCGTGGCTCTGCGTCACCTTCCACCCACCTCTTTGAACATAGTAAGATTACTCTTTGACGGAAGAGGAATCGGTTTGTTCCTACCACCCTGACAACCATGGCACAGCGAAAAGATAACCTGCCTTAGACCGACAGCGCCTGAGATGGCTTGTGTCAGCGGGAGGGAACTGGGAATGGATTTGCTCTGGCATCATGGATACAGAGGAGTCGTGAAGACACCCCTGCGTTTTGGGGTGACCCGCTACCTCTTGAGGTCGCAGCAGCTCGCTTCAGTGGTGTCGGAGGACTTAGGCTGTGGCCAGCAAGCCAGCATGCAGAGGGCTGAGACCTGGTGGGGGCAGAGAGGCTTTGCAGGAGAAAAGGGAGAGAGAAGGGGATCTGGCCTTCCTCAGCCACTGGTCTATCCATGCGAAAAACCTCTTTTAGGACTCTTTTAGGGAGCACAGGAGAGCGAGAGCTTGATTTGTATGCTCTAACAAGCTGCTGGAGGTGCTGATCTCCCTGCCCAGAGCTCTGAGGGAGGGAGATTAGGCTCTTGAAGTTAAAATTAGGTTTTGTTGAATATTCCTCCCCCTGGCTGAAGGCAGCGGCTGGTTGCGTTGCCGTCACAGCTGAGTCACGATGTTCTCCCAAGCTCTGGGGGACTGGTCCCTGCCACCAGCGGTGGGAATTAGGTTTGCTGCAGCAACGCTGATGCTTGGATGGGTGAATTAGGCTGTCCACGGAGCTGTTGGGTGTGATGAGCCTGAAGCAAAGGGTTTGGAGGTACTTTACCATAGTAGTTAGTGAGGAGGTGAAGGGGTGCACCAAAATGCACCAGGTTGAGAGCGAGGACCAAACATTCACCCTGTGGCCATGACCGTGCTGCCATGTCTTAGTGTGAGGGGCGGCAGAAGCTCCCAGCTGCACCACGCAGGGAGGGACGAGCTTGCAGATTTGGCTGGTGGAGGCTGCTGGGTACGATGGACCCATCTTGGTGGCATCTTGGGGACAAAGCAGAAGGCTGCTTGGCCTCCGCAAGCCCCAGGATGCTGCCCACTGCACAGCTTTCTCCTGGTGCAGGGCTTTGCCGCGGCTGCAGGGAGGATGCGTGGGAAGGCAGTGCCCGCCGTGAGCAGGGGACAGGTTTTTGGCATTGTCACCTCGGTGGGGGTGTGCCGGAGCCGTGCACCAGCGGGTTAATCTCTCTGCTGGCCCGTTGTGGGGGGTGCATTGTAAAGGTAATGGAGCATTCATAAACACCTCTTCCAGGGCCAGCTCGATGGTTGTCAGTCACCGGAGCCATATGGCGGGTGCGTACAGTAATTTGCCCTGTAAATTCCCTTATTGTACTGTTTATCTCTCCAGATCGGCCACTGGCACGTTTCTGAAGGACTCAGCATGGACAACAGGATCTTCTCCTCCAACATATCAGACAGTCTGTTCAACACCACGCTCATTGTCACCACCATCCTGGTAAGTGAGGGGGGTCACCTACAGTTCCCATTAGCTCTTTGCCAGCCCAATGCTTAGGGGTGTCAATCAGCTAGAATATTATTCCCTCTTCCTACCCCCCTTGGCCCCCAGCATGCAGCATCGCACGCTGATTTCATAAAGAACAGACGATCAAATCTCTAATTACAGCACTGAGGACAATTCACGACAGTGTAATTAAACTCAAGTTGATGTTTCATATGGAAATGATATTTGATGAGTTCAGAAGCAGCTGGGGAGAGGGCTGGGATGGGGATAAGTTGCCATTTAACATTCATCTCTGAATGATGTTCTTGTTTTGCGTACAGCTGGTAAGTTGGAAAGGACAGTTGTCCCTTCTACCCATAAAATTACTGAAATTGGCCAAGATAGGTACAACTTTTATCAACCAAGACTTTACATCTACAGCCGCCACTGTCCTTATCCAACAGATTCCCCTTCCAGGTCCTGCCTGTCCCATGATTTTTTTCCAGTGCCTCTGCTCCTTCCTTAAAGATGCTCAAAATCCTGAAGAACTCTGGGCACTATTTCTTCCTGTCCTACAAAATTTGTTGGAAAGGGGGACAAACTGGAGAAATGGCTATATGCTAAAAGAGGCTGAGATCTATATGTCTTGCCATAACTCGGAGCAGTTACTGGGCTGCTCTGGCATATGCCGGTTGGAAACAGCCCCCAGAGCATGATCCCTTAGCTCTGCTTCATATCCGAAGTTGGGATTTATCTGCTGCACCTCAAGGACATCCTTGACACAGCAGGGGCTAATGAATACCAGTGGAGAAACAGCTCTGCTAGCTTTACACCACTTTAGGTTTCAAAGTGATCAAACCAGCTTTCCCTACCCTTATCCCCTGTCGGAGAGGGATATGTCATGACAGGAGGTTGGCCTGGGTGCCCCTTATCCAGAGCTGCTGCCAGGGATGCCTCTCTGCCCCACGCTTGGCGCCGTGCTGCTGGGATGCCTTGGCTAAGATGGGAATGACAGCTGCCCAGTTTCAATGCAGGAAAACCCTTACTTGATGCTGAAGTGGAACCATCAGGAGCTGGAAGGGAATGACCGCTACGAGGGCTTCTGCGTGGACATGCTGAAGGAGCTGGCAGAGATCCTGCGTTTCAACTATAAGATCCACCTCGTTGGCGATGGCGTGTATGGAGTCCCTGAGGCAAACGGCACGTGGACAGGGATGGTCGGGGAGCTCATTGCTCGGGTAAGTGAATTAGCTGCTCTTTTTAACTGTGCTCTAGTGGGACTTGGCAATGAAAAGCCCTGGTGCTTTATTAAGTGCTCCGGGATGATAAGGATGGATGGGGGTTTTAGTCCATTTGCGAGACTTTGACCAGAGAATCTCCATTTAATGTGTTCTCCCGGTGGCAAATGTGTTTGTTGTGTTGATGTGACAGCATGGGAAGTAGAGAAGTCAGGGCCCCTGGGGTGCTCGCTTTGTTGGAAGGGAGGCCTGGACTCCGGGGTTCCTGGAGCTCGATACAGAATGGATTTTTTTTTTTTTTTTCCCAGTGGAAAAATTAATGAAAACTTGAAACAGGAAAATATGTGGGCTCTGGCAGGGGTTGGTAGAAGCTGAAGAAAACTTAGAAAACCACACTGTTTGGGAGGGAAGAAAGTAAAAATCACATTTCCACCCAGAAAAGTTTTGGCAGATTCATTTCAGCTCCTTGAGTATTGTTTTTGGAGAGGAACATTTTTTTGTTTGCTTGAAGTGTGTGGATTTGAGGTCTTTTTGTGGTGTTGCTGCACAGCAGCTAGAGCGAAAGCTGAATGCTTTTGTTGGGTTTGACAACACTTCTGCGTACGTGTGTGCTCAGTCAGCCTGCACCCCCTTCCCTTCTCTTTGTTTTCCTCCACAGCTAAAGGTAGTCCTTCCCCAGGGATCCTGAAGCTTAAATGCAGTTCATGAAATGCTCTGAGATCCTTAGCAAAGTAGGCTTAGCCAAAGCTAACATTAAGACTGGTGTTATTTAAACCAATACTTCCTCGCTCACCGATTTCTGTCTGCCTTGTTATTACCGAAGCGCCTGTGAGAACCCAGGGACAGTTTCTCGGCTGGTGGGAAACCCGCAGTGAGGTGTATTTATGGTGATCCACACCACTGTGGGAGAGGAGCCCCTGAGCCACCCCATCATTATCCTCACAACAGGGGCACGTCCTCCTGCAAAGCAGAGGAATGAGGGCCTGAATCCATCCCCTGTGGCTCCAGGGCTCCTGCCACAGCTTTTCTCCTGGCTGCAGGAGGTGAGTGAGCATCTCTAGGTGTCCTCCAGCGTCTGTCTGCTGCTTCCCCAGATGGTGGAGGGGACCCGGGTGACGCTTGTCCAATCTTAGGAGCTTCAATTGAGTGTCTCAAGTCAGGTGGGACAACTCTTAGGTCTAAAAGACTTGCTGAGGACTGGGGACAGGGCAAGGTACAGATTGGAGATCCCTCCTGAACTAGCACACCCTGTCTCCTGGGTCGCCCTTCTCTAGCAGAGCGATAGCTCTCGACGCCAGCTGAGATCCCACCTCCGTCTGCTTCTTCTAAAGAGCCTTCTGTACGGTTGTTTGCAAATGCTCTGGGCTATTGGCATAGTTTTTGTACATATCTGTATGTGTGTGTGTATATACACACACACACAATTACAGTTCTGCAAGGTTTCTTTTGGGAGGCAAGAAGGAAGGCGCAGAGAGCAGCGTGTGATCTGTGCAAACAAAGGAAGGGAACAGCCATCAGATTTTTGGCCTACTAACCTTGGCAGTGCCTCTCCATTAAATGGGAGCTTCTGGAGGGTTGTTTTTCTTTAGTGGTAAGTGTTTTAACTTCATCTTCATGTAGAAACCATTTGCTTCTTCTGCAGCCGGAGCCTTATTTAGGAGGATTTTTTACTTTTGCTTCAGCAGGGCAGAGCTGGCAAAGCCTGTGTGAGACTGAATCAAAAAAATGGAGAAGAGAGAAAGCTTTCTCTGCTTTGTTCTTCCTAGACCCTTTAGAGTCTGTATAATGGTTTCTGCGGGTTTTTGATCAGTCCCAGGGACTGGCACTTTGGATCAGGTCAGCCAGGACGGAGCTGGCCGTGTGCCTGCTGTTGTGTTTATTCAGGGCTGCTTGGGACATCGCTTTCTGGGGCTATTTCACCACCCAAGGGGTTCCTCTCCTCCCTTGACCATCAGCCCCCAAGGGGGCTTTGTCCTCGGGGCCAGCCCCTTGTTCATCCCCTATCCCACTTCAGGACCACTCGAAGCAGAAGAGCCAGCAGATCCTATGTTGGGCGCACACATTCCTCTTTCGCTGGAGTTATCCCTGGAGCACTCTTCTCCGTACAGCTTTTAGCGCAGAGAGGGCATCACTTGGGGGACAAAACTCCCTCAGGGGTCAAAACTTCCCAAATCCTACACAAAATAAAAGCACTGCACCTATCTCTTCATGCAGTTGCCGTATAATTGTAGGAAAGTGATTCCTCCTTGACCCCAATCAGCTGTCAGAAAGTAAAATTTGACTCACATGCACTTAACGTGCAGGACCAGAAGGTCAGGAAATTATCCAGCTCCATGCAATACCTTTCCAGTATTTTTTTTATTTTTTTTTTTTAAATCTGTAATCTCCCCGTGGCACTGAATCTCCTCAGAGCAACTATAAGCTATATGGGAAAAGCGTTTCATTTTATTGCTTCTAAATTAACCAGCTATTGATTTATTCTTAAGTGCTGAGAATGCTGTTACAGCTAATTGTGCACTATGATATGAGGGAGAAGGATGGTATATAAACATGAATTTGTTGTTGACCCAAATTCACCAGTACATATCTTATCGACCTGCTCCCAAAACTAATTAAGAGCTAAGGAAGAGGGGGACCGGGATGGCTTGGGGGATTAGTGGAAGAGCCGTGGAGACTCCTGTGTCTAGGTCAGCGGGCTGACTCCTCGTCAGATGAGGAAACCTCTACGCTCTGTGATCAGCCGATGGAGATTTGGCTTGGGAGAAATCACTTAGAAGGACTCGAGCCCGTTCTTTAGTGAAAGATGTCACCAACTCACAGAACGCCGAGCTAATTGGTCCCTCCGTGCATGCGGGGCAGGGAGGCTGAACACCCTGCTCGTTCCTGGAGTGAGCAGGGGAGTGAAGCCGCTCTCTGGCCAGGGCAGATTCCCCCCGTTAGCCTTGTGGGCTCTGGCACAGATGACCGCAGTCGCCAGCAGTTCGGCTGACACCGTCCGCGTGTGCTACCCGTAACAAGCGGAAAAAAAAAGGGGGAACAGCAAATCTTCCTGTCTCCTGTTTTTTGGCGTCAGAGCCTTAGGGGATAGTAGGACTGGAAGAATTACATCTTGCTGCTTCCCGCTGCAGTAGAGCCTCTGGCTCAGAGTCCTTGCTGGTTGTCTGGTCTTCCCTTTCCCTCTCTCTCCAGTGCATCCTTGAGCTGAAATGAATTTGCTAGCCTGATACAAGCCAACAAATATATTTTCACAGCAACATGACAGCCTTCCCCTTGTTCCATCATGCCTGCATGTGCTGTCTTGGTAGCGTAGTGCCGTGGTGGCTGTGCTCGGTGCCTCGACAGGCACTTGGCTCCCTTGCTCCTCGCCAAAGAGATGGGCTTGTGTCTGAGACATCCCTCAGCAACAGTTTCTGAATGTACCCATTTCAGGAATGCCCCTGGAGAATCGAGCTGAGCTAACAGGAGATGGTGTGGTTTGGTTTTGCCAGGAAGCTTTGTTGGCAGGAATCTGCTGCTGCAGTTTTGCTGTCAGACCTCCCAGAAACCTCCCTCTGATGCAGCCGAGAGGTACCAGCGCTAGGTAATGGTCCCCTCTGCAGAGGACCTGTGTCGCTCACCTGTGGCAGGCTGAGCAGGCAAGCTCCTGCTCTTCCCTTCTGCCCAGGACCATTTTGGGAGTGAGATGTTGTGGCGTAACGCTGGACCTTCTGGTGTCTGTGTCAGTGGTTTGAACCTGGCTGGGATCAGTGGTGATCAAAGCTCTTTTCCAAGTGAGGGAGATGAAGTTGTCCATCTCATGGAAGGGTCTGGCCTCAGGAGCAGCAACACAAAGAACCGAAAGGACCTTAAAACTGTGGGGTGATGGTTTTCCCAGCTTCCTTGCTGGTGTCCAAGTGGTGCTTCACAATCAGAGGCCCTCTTCCTAGAACTGCTCCAAAGACAGAGAATGGCAGGAAGGGGAAAGGAGGGAGAAGATATTTCAAAATTGGCAGAGTCCTGCTCTCCGCTCGGCAGTGGGTGTTGGTGTTCGGTGAGAAAAGCTGTGTGTGGGTGAGGGGAGGTGGGGGGGAGTCTGTTTGCACGCTATCGCGCTGGCAAGTGTGACATGGGGGGGGGCTCGAGAGGGTGGGGAGCGAGGGGGAGTGGGGAAGCGAGGGAGTAGGGGACGTTGAGCAAACACAGCGAGGGTATGGGCAGAGAGGTTTGCATCACGCTGCTGATTTTGCCAAAATCCCGTACGAGATGCTGGGGGTGGTGGGAACTGCTTAGGTCTCACTGCTGTTTCCCACGGGCTTAGGGTCCCCATTCCCAGTGCTTCACCTTAACTGGCTTTGCTGTGGCATGGAGAACATCTGGCACAGAGTTTTTCCTCCCAGCCCTAGAGATAGTCCAGGGGAAGAAACACGAGTGAAGGCAGACTTGAGGCTGCCATCTGCACTGATTGCTGGTCATCCCATCCCTGTCTGCGGCTTAAATGGAGGGCAGCAGCCTCCGGGGCTTTCAGGCTGTCGCTTTTCATACGGCAGAATTCGTGCACGTCCTTAAAAAAAAAACAACCCAAACCACCAGTTTTGAGTGACCCCCATCCGGCCCTGCTTTTAAATGCAAGAATATGCATCCGAGCGCACAACCTGGCTGCCGCTCAGCCCGAAATAGCTGCTGTCAGCTCAGATGGGCAGCTGGAGCAGAAGCAATGGGGACATTGATCCAGCGGCCCCAGCCGTACCCGTGGTGCCGTGGGACAGATCTGGGGATGCAGAGAGATGGCTCCGGCGCTGCCGCGGCGCTGCGGGAGCCGCTTGCCCCAGGCGAGCAGGTTGCAGCCAAACTGCCCTGCGCTGGCTGCTGCTCGTTTGGCAGGGTCGCACGGAATAGCAGAGGTTGGAAGGGACCTCAGGAGGCCGTCCAGTCTGACCTCCCCCCTATGTGAAGCAGGGTCACCTCCAGTTGGGTGCTCAGTACCGCACCTGGATGGGTTTCCAGCAGGACAAGCATCTGCTGATGCCGATGGGTCTGCAGTGTGGGGGTAAGAGTTGGTGGTCCGATGGGTCCTGAAGGTTGAACACTGATTTCAACTTCTGGAAGGCCCTCTAAGTACAAGGGCAGTGTAAGAAATCGCTTTCCCTGACCTTGGCCTTGCTGTCAGTGCTGATGAGAAGGGTGCTCTCATTTGCACCCAGGGGATGGAGCATCCAAGGTGCTGCTCGAGGCAGGGACTCCTACTCCTGGAAGAAATCCCAGCCTTGCGCTCCCAGAGCTGTCCTTCAGGCTTCTTTGCCCTGTGTTTGACACACAGGCAGCCCAAAAGCCTTAACGCCGCTTGGACTTTCTCGCTGTGTTTTCTTTCAGTGCCTTGACAGGAGGTTGTGAATCACTGCGGGGCCGGTCCCCGGTGCCGCGGGAGGCTTTGGCGGGATCCTCTCTGCCGGGGCTGGGGGCTGACGTCAGGCCCCATTCATCACCATTAGCGCCGAGATGAGCCTTGTCAGCATCCGCAGCGAGGAGGCGGCCGCCTCCTCCGGACTGGCAGTCCCTGCAATTTGCTTCTTAAGGCTGCTTAATTGTTGTTCCTCTTCAGGAGCCCGGCTCAGCCCCCGTGTTTAACATCCTTTCCAGTGGCAGCGCGAGCCTGTCTGCTAAGGCGGGCAGATCCCACCGTTAATGCCAGGTATGGTGGTGGCAGCTCAGGCTTTTATCTCAGACACCAGCCCACCTGGGCTTCCTCTCGCCTAGCGAGAGTTTGGCCTTGTCTAAGCAGTGTTTTGTTAAAGAAGCGGCTGCCTCTACTCGCAAAATGCTCTGGGTCTTTTCCTAAGCCTATTTCACGCTGACATTTATAGCTGCGACTGTGCTGGGAGGATGAAAATCAAGCAGTGTTTGCCCCCTTTTCCCTCCGTCCTTTGCCTCCCGTTTTCCCTTTCCCCAGGGCCCGGTTGCAGACAGTGTGCGGAAACACAAAGCAAAATCCATTTCTTCCCCCGGTGCATTGTGTAGCCTGTAAAATGCCAACTCCCACCCTTGCTCAGGTGGGGAGGGCTGGAGAGCTCGTGGTTTTGCAGAGAGCTCCTCCGTAACCAAGATACGCTGACCTCAGTGAATCACGAGAAGTTTGGCGAACATCAGGAAGCCGAGCCGAAAGCATGAAATGGCTGATATTCAGGCGGAGAACACGTTGCCTGCCGTTCCCAGATCAAAGTTTACTGCTGCCAGAAATCAGCTCTTAACTTGCGTGACTTCTGGGGCTGCGGAGAGAGGGAGTCGTTGACAGAGCAGAGCCCCAGCTAAAGTGGCGAGGAGCCGGGTCTCCGCTGGGAGCTCTGGCCCAGGAGAAGGCAGATGAACGAGTGGAAGGGAATCAACTCTAACGGAATGGCAGGGACCCTCTGAAGGCGAGAGAAGGGGCCTGGGCACAGAACCTGGGTGCCCGGGGAAGGCAGCTCTGCTGCGCCGAGTTTCTGCTCCGTGGGCAAAGGGAGGGGGATGGATTTGCATTACTTTTTGTGTAGGGAAGAGCAGCTTTCAGGATGTTGCTGCCTACATGATCTGGAAAGGTCCCAAAGGATGATAGTTGGGGGGAATAACCGGAGTGCACAGGTTCCCTGAGGGCACCCGCATCCCACCCCTGAGGAGGTGGGGGCAGGCGAGGGATGGTGACTTAGCTGGGTAAACCTGGGGGCTGCGCCTTTGTTATCAGCCCCTGGATGGGAATGGAAATGTCCTTAGAGCTTTTGCACGAAACACCTTTGATGCGGTGTATTTACGGTCTATTTAGTCTACGACACTGCTGGTAGAACGGTGTTCAGTTTGGAGAGCTGGGAGAGAAGAAATCCGTTGTTAGAATAAGCTGTATCTTCATGAGGGACTTTGCTGAGAGAGCTCTCCCCAGGACAATAGTACCTGCAAACCCTTTTAAGTATAGACAAGGGAGGTTTAGGAAGCTTTAGGCTTTTCTTGCGGATAAAATTCCTCACATGCCATGTTCGACAGATGAACTGATCCCATTTTAGTAATCTGCTGGTGTTTACATAGGGCTCAACTGCTCACACACCACGTTGTGATTATTGGTGCCTTTTAAAAACCCTGTGGGTAAGTGTCTGGCTAGGCAGAAATTCTCCCTAGCTCATAATTCATTCCAGCCTCAACCTCCTAGGAATCTGTAATAGCTGCTTGGAAACAATTGCAAAGATCTGGCACTGGGCTTGTCCAATAAAGCAGTTCTGCATGGACTGTGAAATATCACCTTCTGTGTGCCCCCCTCCCCTCCCTTACTGGGCAGGTTTGCAGATTCACCTTATCTTTCTTTTTCCTTCTCCTTCTTCCTGCTGGCTCCAGCAGTGCTCCCCTTTGCTCCTGCAGCCCCAGCCTTTCGCTGGCTCTCCCTGCCTGCCTTTAAGTGGGCGAGTCTGTTGGGGGCAGAGGAGGGGGAAAGACCCCACAGAAAAGCTCTGCCAGGATGTGATTAGTCCTCTTTTAAGGAAAACGATGCACGAGCAGCAGGGTCAGAGAGCATGCTAAGAGTGATGCACCCACAAATTTGCTTTTTTTTTGTGCTGCATTTGCAACCAGCGCATGGATCCAGGGAGATAAGCTCCATATTTTACTGGGTCTTCAGGCCTGATGGTGCCTTGGCTTCTGCCCAGACCTTATGAAACTTAGAGACAACAAGTGCAAATACCTTTTCTTTTCCCCCCCTTCTCTTTTTCCACTTGCATAATCATCATCCTGCAAAGCAGGCAAACAAATGTATAAGGGAATGGAGGAGGTTTCATTTTTACAGAAAGCAATTACAGACATTAAAAGAGCTATAGTAATAAAAATAATATTTAAAATTCAAATCCCTTATCTATATTACAAGGGTATTAACATTGGAAGAAATTCTTTTTATTTTTTTTCCCCTTAATCTCATTTGCTTTGCAAGTCAATCTGGAAATTTTTATGGCAGTCCTCTGAATTTTTTGGAGCAATTTTGGAAGTCTGGGGTTGGCAGGCTTGCGAACTTCGTGACTGGAGGTACGGGGGGTAATGGTGCTGCTTTGTTATGCTTTCCTGCCCGCGGCGCTTGCAAGTAACACCTTTGTCTGGAAGGGGGCAGCTGAGTTCTGCAGGGGCTTTGGAAGGGGAAGGTTGTATCTTATTTAGATTAGTAGAATATTTATTGCCTCGATGGCTCCTGTTTTGCCAGGTCTTAAAGCATTCAAGGAGTAGAGATGGCAGTCAGGCTGTGAGCACGTGGGGACGGGGGCTGCTGTGTTTTCGCTGTTGCACCGTGAGCTTTGTGCTTTTCCAACCTGCAATTATGGAGATAAAAACGCCCAGGGGAGGGAAGGACAAATGGGGAGAATGGTCCAGAGCACGAGGTGGGTTAAATTTTGGAGTGTGTTTGAGCAGGGCTTATGCGAAACCCACCTGGGGAGAGAGGGATGGGGGAGCACGGTCTGAACTAGTGGGTGTCACCGGCAAAACTGGTGGCACATCCATCCTCCAGGATGTCCTGTGTGGCCCTGACCATGGCTCTGTTGCCTTCCCTGCCCGGCGCCTTTCCCGGGCTCAGGGTCCTGATCTTCTCTGCTCTCCTTTCTCTCCAGAAAGCCGATTTGGCCGTGGCGGGGCTGACGATTACCGCGGAGCGGGAGAAGGTGATTGATTTCTCTAAGCCGTTCATGACTTTGGGAATTAGCATTCTCTACCGAGTTCATATGGTAAGAGACTTATTTTATAACCGTTTATGTCCCTCCATTATTTGCATGCAAACGTGCCTAGTTATAGAAGAAAAATGAATGACTCGTAAAAATATTTTGGTTTCTTATTTAAACGCAAATGTGCTCGACCTTTATTTCTGTCTTTCTGCCTTGTGGATTCGATTCCCGTTGTTCAACACCCCCAGCCCTGTTGGCTCCCCTTCCCCATCCTCCCCGGGCACACAGCACTTCCAGGCATGGTGGGGGGCCATGAGCAGAGCCCTGTCACCAGGGGAAGTGTGAGTAGATGTCAGCTTGTCTGGTTCTGCTTCAGGCCCAGCAAAAGCCGCAGGATGGCTTTAGGGTGGCTTTGAGCCCGCTGTGGTAAGGTGAGCGAAGGGTTGGATGGGTGCAGCAGCCCAGCAGCGTGGCTGGGTGGCTCCATCACTGCAGCAAACCTGGCTTGGAGCCACCATCCACGTGCACTTAGTGGGGAGACCGCCTGGGAGGCTGAGCTAGGGGCTCACAAATGCCCTACTCTCAGCCCTGTTCCCGGCCCCTGCGGTGCGCAGCCTTGCTGCCTTCTCATATCTGAGAAGATGATCAGGCTTGGAAGATCACTGGGAACCTACAGGGCGCTGTGTCATGTCTTTGCTTGGACAACACTTGTCTTAAATTCTCGTAGATTCTCTTGCGTTCCCATTTTCCGTTGTTCTGGCTTCTTGCTGAAGCTCAGGAGAGGACAGGCTTTCCATATGGGCCAGGCAAAGCCCCCCGGTTGCCCGGTGTCACAGGAGGCGAGCTCTGGCAGGCAGCTCCCTTTGCAACAGGATGTCATGTTATTCCCAATCTGCATTTTGGAAATGTGCTCTGTGTGGTGCCGAGCGCGATGCGAATCACAGTCTTGGTTTCCCGTCAGCTCAACAATAGCAGCCAAAAGGCTAGAACAATTAAAGCTGCCTCTCCCAGCCCCCCCTCTCCCTTCGCAAGGCTGTTAAGGATGCAGCGTTCGGCACGAACATAAACAAACTTGCGCATACAACTCTCTGTGCTGAGTGGCTCCTGCCAAGAACAAACAAGTAATTAAAATCTAGTTAAAATTCTGTTTCCTCTGGTACGTGCAGAATTTAGGATCAATGGCTTAACTGATCAAATTGGGTCAGACTCTTCAGGCTCCGGGAAATCAAATGGAACTGTCCCTTCCCTGTTACTCTTGCTTTTTCACACCACCAGCGGCCCGTGGATCCGGGAGGTGTTTCTGCCAGCGTCCCTCGGCTGGGGCTATAATTGAGTTTCTTGCTTTCTCGCATGCATTTTAGAAGTTTGGGGATTGAATACCATGCGTGCTCTGCCTCCGATTTACACCATAACCTTCAGCAGGTCCCTTAACGAGGCATCATTCCCTGAACAGCGCGAGGCTGATGTCGCTCCCTCCAGAGGAAACACAGGAATATTGGTGCGGGGTTTTGCATGTGATCTGCTCTATAAGCGCAAGGCATTTGCTGCTGCCTCTGTGCGAGCTCGGTAGAAATGTGTCTGACACATCCACTCAGAGTGTAGGTTCTTCAGGGCAGGGACCATCTGCTGCTCGTGCTGGTACCAGAGTAACGCAACGCAGCCATGTCCCAGCCTGCCCTTTGGGCGTTTACCAAACCGAACAGGATTAATAATTACAGTCTTTGAAAGTGTTGGGCAAATAGATCCCAGCCGTCGGTCAGGACTTTGGTCTTCAGCTGCCTGATGGAAGGACCCAGTTAGGACTTTGAGTAGAGGAGAGCTGCCCAGTGGCCCAGGTGGGCTTGCAAGGGAGACGTGGGGCATCTCCCAGGTCAGGTCACCCTGCGGCGAGCCCTGCTCTGCTGCATCCAGGCCACAGGAGCGATGGCAGGGGCAGGCTGGGCTCGTGCCCTCCTCAGGAGCAGGGAGGTCTCCCCAGCAGGGAAGCTCGGAGCCCCCTCTTCCCTCCGCAGAACTCGGCCCCTCTTTGGGCAGACCTCTCCTGCTTAGCTTGAGGAGAGTTTCTGAGTGCTGTGTGGCAATTAACTAATTAAACTGGTAAATATTTATTTAAGAAGGACAGGCAAGGTAGCTAATTGCTCCGGTTTTCCTTTACGGATGTTGGTTTGCAGAGCAGCGGAAGGCGGCCACGCAGCCCCATCTGCTCCTGTCCCCTCCTGTCCCTTCCCCACCCCAACAAACATCTCTGCGATGTCAAAAATTGCGGCTGACGTTATGTTAATCACAGTGCAGGTCAGACGTCACCTAATAAATAACCACAAATAAATCTCTTGCTGAGGAGTTGCCTCCACACCCTGGTCTCCTCCCAGTGTGATATTTTATTTTAATTTCCATGTAACTCCAGTGGAAAATGATTTCTCCCCCCACCTTTCTCCTCCCCACCCCGCCAACCCAGCCACCACAGTGCCTCTCTCTTATCACGCATAACCAAATATGGCAGCTTTAAATGGAACTGTCATTTTTCTCAATTTCACTTGTTGTGATATAATCAAGTATGGATTTCTGACACGGCGACTCTAATAGGCATTCTGACTTGCAGGCTGCTAAGAGAAAAGGCTTGTTTTGTTTTATTACGTTCCCGTTCTGGCCAGCTGGTGGGACCTGTGGAAGGCAGGAGATGGATGACGAGTCCTGAGCAGTCGTTCTGCTTGGCAGGGGGCTGAAATCAGGTGCCCGGTGCCATTTCTGCACAGAGGGATGTTGTAAGTCAGGCTTATTTGTAGCAGGCACGTGCTTTTGTTCACATACCTGCCTCTATGGCAGGCAACAAGGGACTAGCTAGCACATGATTCTGGCTCATCAGCCCTGAAAGTCCTTACTGTGCTCTACTTCAAGATGAGAAAATGTAGATTTGGCGAGTACGCTGGAATAGCTGAGTTTAGGCCAAGTGAACTGAGGCTTAAAGTGTTTCTACTTGGTTGCTGCAGAAGAGACATGAAATGGGAAGGACCGAATGAATAGCTCCTTCGTTCCTGCCAGAGGAGGCTTGACGGCCGAGGCAGAGGAGCTGAGCACCCTCCTGACAACTTCTGCTGCTCTGCCAGCGATACTCCCTCTTCCTTGGCACAGGGATGCAGCAACCACTGGCCCAGGCATGCCCGGGACCATGGTACGCGTTGGTCTGTCCATTGTGGACCATCTGGTGACCCCAAACTAGGCTCAGGATGCTTGGGTTTTTCTTATTGACTCCAGAGAAAGGACGCTGGAGAGGGGAGGGATCTGGATCTGCCTCTGGATCAGACGTGGTCATCCTACGATATACACGCTTTGTTTTGGTGAGACCAAAAGTCATTTGGTGAGACTGCAGTTGTACCTAGCACACATCAACATTTCTGCCTTGCCAGGCTGAGTTTTCTTGCTTTCCTTCTGACTTACAGGGACAGAAGAGAGTTCTCTTGCTTGCCTTTTTTTAGGGACAAACCCCTGTGAGAAATGACATTGGTAGGGCTGACTGTTTCTGCAAGAGGGAGCAGGTGAGCACTGGGGTCCCATCAGACTCTGTTTGTCCAGGGTGTAAGGTGTCTTACGGACCGGGACACAGATGGATCCAGGACCATGCCATATAGCTCTGCTTCTCCTCCTCTTCCCGAGTGTCCTGCACATTCAGGCTCTTCCGTCATGCGTACCTGCCCAGAAAACTGCTTCTCTCCGGCTGAAAATGAAGACTTCCAAGAACGACTGAGGAGGGTAAATGACTCTCTCCTGCTTCCATCTGAGGATTTGCAGGAGGCCTTCATCAATTATTGGACATTTTGAACATTTCTATTCCAGGAAAAATAGCTCTTCCAATTAACAAAGCTGTATTGGGACCGGCTAAAAATATCTGACAGACTCCAGATATTGTCATTCCCATCTTCAAAACAGACAGATAAGAGAGAGTTTGTGCCCTCCGTGGGAACAGAATATCTTTATTCTTATCCACAACTGTGAATGAAAATAATATGTAGCAGCAGTCTGAAAATGACTGTAGCTGAAGAGAACCAGAACTACTACTACTGTAAAGTCACAGGAGAGAGTCATTGCCAAGCCTGATGCAATTTCCTTAATGAGCCTAATTTATTGACAAACTGCCCCAGAAAAATAGAGAAGACATCCAGGCCTAAATTACAGAGAGGAACTTTGATACAGGAGCATCTCACGAGGGAGCCCGAGCCGAGGCACTGTCCGTGTCTGGGAGTTTCCTGGCAGCTCTGGGATGCTGGGCAGGGATAAGCTGCCCGGAATGGTCTTCTGCTTGAGAAGCTCCAGTTTGCTTGGCTGAGGGCAGATGGTGCCCTTCACACCTTGCAGGTTCCTATTGCCTCATTTCATTCTTGAGCATGTAAACACCTGTTGGAAGAAGAGAAGCAGTTGAGCCAATTTAGTTCTAGATGATAAAGGGAACCAGGGGCCTGTGGGGCATTCGGGAAAGCCATGCGGTCGCTGAAGAGCTTTGAGATCACCTATCTCTGCCTTCCTGTTGGCATCGCGAAGTCCACGATCCTCTGGGTGGGATCAGCAAGAAGTGCAGAGGGGAGTGCACCTCGGATCCTGCAGACTCGTGAGACGGTCTCACCTCTCTGAACTAGAGAGGGGAGCTCCAGCAAGGTGAGCAAAGGACGTTACTGGAGATGTGAGTCCCTCCAGGATGCTGGCGGTGTAGTCTCCAGCAGCGTCTGTGTCTCTGAACGCCCTTGATTTGGGGCCAGATGCTGGCTGTAGCAGTCATTTGTCTCTCTCTCTCTGGGTTTCTGGGAGAAATATAAGGAAGAGCAGAACACGGCAGCAAATGACCAAAAAAAAGGGAAAGGACAAAAGAAGGAGGTAGTTTCTTTCACTGTTTGTACCTCACCTGCTTATACCAAGCACAGTACCATAACCTGGCACAGAAGAGAGACCTTGTCTTAAAGAGAGACTCTGGAATTGCACCCAGGAGAACCTGAACCTTTGCTTGGGAAGTGACTTTAAATTCATCTGAAAACGGACACATTAACTCATCTGTTTGTTAAAAGGCTTAATAAGCCAGAGTCTCTAAAAATGTTAATGTAGATCCCAAGCTCAATCTCGCCTTGTCCTTAAGGATACAGGGATAGGATGTTATGGTGCGGTGGTTCTTCACTTCATGAAGGACAGACTTTGCTGTAGAAGGTTTCTGAGATTTTACGGTCCCAGCTGGTGACTGGAGCTGAGAATATCACAGTATCCTAGATATTTTTAGTAGAGGAAGATTTTTGTGCAACAACTATTGCCTTTTCTAGCGACAATTTAGTCTTCAGAAGAACTACCAAGACCTTGTGAAATTCAGGTTTTGCATACAATTAGGTATATTTCAGTAGTAAAACTGTTTTTTAATGGAAATGGAATTTAAAGTGCTGCTCTGAGTCTGGAGATGGAGGGAAAAAAAAAAAAAGCAGCTCTGTTTCGTGGGGACAGAAAATTATTCACCGCCTTTGGATTAAGCACAGCTCTAAAATATCAGGACTCTGGTCTTTGATGTTCTGGGTTGCCTATGGCAATTGAGGTTAGGTGTTATTTATTGCTAGCTGTTATTAGTTTATGGGGTGTCACAGACGGGGCAGGGTGAGGCGGTGGACTAGGGGAGAATGAGGCCTCTGTGTGTCAAAGCTGATCCCCGGCAGCAGATTTTGTGTAAAGCGAGGGAACTACAGCAGAGCAGCCGCCGTGCTGGGAAACGGCTGCCGGAGTGAGCCGCATGGAGCAGACAGCGATAGGGGTTTTCGGCACACAAGGGAGCAAGGTGCCAGGAAGAAATACACTGACAGCCCGGCCGAGTGTGATAAAAGGCTGTTTCCACTCTTGACTTTACAGTAAAAGCCTTCGCAGGAGCTGTGGCTTGTGGGCAGCTTCCCCGCTTACAGGTGCTTGGGGAAACCGTGGAGCTGGAGGTTTTGCGGTGCCAGGGATGACTTGGTGGTTCGGGGCAGAAGATACAGGCTCCCGTGGGCAAAAGGCTCGTGTTGCTGCGGGGTTAATGCAGCCCTTTAGCCCTGCGTTGGGAGTCCGTGCTTTTCACAGGACTACGGAATTGTCAGAGTTGGAAGGGACCTCTAGAGATCCCCTAGTCCAACTCCCCTGCTGAAGCAGGGTTGCCCAGAGCACATCACTCAGGACTGCATCCAGGCGGGGCTTGAAGATCTCCAGAGAGGGGGACTGTTCCAGGGCTCTGGCACCCTCACCAGAAAGAAGTTTCTCCTCATATTTAAATGGAACTTCCTGTGTTCCAGCTTGTGCCCGTTGTCCCTCGTCCTATTGCTGGAAACCACTGAAAAGAGTCTGGCTCCATCCTCCTTCAACCCACCCTTTAGGTACTTGTAAACATAGATAAGGTCTCCCTTCAGCCTTCTCTTCTCCAGGCTAAAGAGCCCCAGGCTCTTTGAGCTTTTCCTCATCAGGGAGATGCTCCAATCCCTTAATCATCTTAGTTGTCCTACGCTGGACTCTCTCCAGTAGTTCCCTGTCTCTCTTGAACTGGGGAGCCCAGCACTGGACACAATATTCCAGTTGTGGCCTCACCAGTGCAGAGCAGAGGGGGAGAATGACCTCCCTTGCCCTACTGGCCACACTCTTCCCTATGTAGCCCAGGATCCCATTGGCCCTCTTGGCAACAAGGGCACATTGCTGGCTCATGGAAAGTTTGCTATCCACCAGGACTCCCAGGTCCTTCTCCTCAGTAGTGCTTTCCAGAAGATCCACCCCTAACCTATATTGGTGCCTGGGGTTCTTCCTCCCCAGGTGCAGGACGCTACACTTGCCCTTGTTGAACCTCCTTAGGTTCTTCTCTGCCCAGCTCTCCAGCCTGTCCTGGTCACGCTGGATGGCGGCACAGCCCTCTGGAGTGTCAGCCAGCCCTCCCAGTTTGGTATCATCAGCCAACTTGCGGAGGATACACTCTGTCTCCTCATCCAGGTTTTGCTGGGAGTCTTTCAGAGGAGAGGGTAAGGAAAGAAGATGCCTGAGGTAGATAAGCATTGCAGCATTCAGGGTGGGAGCAGTGTGTCGGTGGTGCACAGGGCTGAAACAAAGTGCTTTCTGCTCCACACAGCTGTTAAAAATTGCCCAGGGAGCAAAAAGAGCACTTCTAGTGGCTTGTGCCATATTTTCACCTCTCCCCCTGCCCCCAGATATTTTCCCTGGCAAATAGTGGCTGCCCTTTCCAGCCTGTGTTGCAGAGGGGCTGCAAACGCAGGACTGGTGGTGGTGGGGAAAATACCCTCACCAGAACAGCAGGTGTTCAGCTTTTCAGGTACTTCTTGAAATTAATCCTCCCTTTGCACAAATTTTGCTACATTTGGCACAATTTCAGCGCTAGCAGTGTCCTTGTGAAAATTTAAGGTAGTTTGAGAGAAGATCAGCCTGGTTGGTTTTTTTTCAAGCAGTCTGGCCCTACTTTTCAAGGAAAGGTGGTTTGCTGAGAAAAAAACCCAGGAAATTCTGACGCATCCTGGAGATAAAAATACCGTGTTCCCTGAGATAAAAGTAATAATTTTATTGAGTTTTGTAGAGAAGGGACGTTTCAAGGCTGAAGAAAGAAAAGCAGAATTATTGCAAACTTTTTTTTTTCCCCCCCTTTTCTGCACAAATATATTTTTTTTCCCCCCACTCTGCTTCGTGCTCAGGGGTGCTCTCCCAGGGGAGCCCCCTCCTGCCCAGCAAGGATGGTGTGCAGCCTGCTTGGGTGGCCAAGGGCTCCAGAGGGGGGGCAGGCGAGGGGTGCAGCACATCCCGCCATGGGGAGGGCAGAGCCCTGCTGTTATCTCAATTTTTCTATCAATTCACCTCTGTGTTTGCCTGGAGGAACAAAAGTGATGGAGATGGGGAGAAGAATAGTTTTAGGAGATGAATGCCAGTGGGGAGATGCTGCTGGACTTAGTCATTTGTGGCATTTGCTGCCACTTGTATCCCCTGCAAGGCTTTTGCTTTATTTCTCCTCTGTTGCTCCCATCCGTTGCCAGCATCAGGGCAGGTGTGTTTCTTTGTGTCGTGTTCAGAATGGACCATTTAATTTGTAGAAATACAAGCAGCTCAAACTCCTTTTCGTTTCCCTTCCAGGGCCGCAAACCTGGCTACTTCTCGTTCCTGGATCCCTTCTCCCCTGGCGTCTGGCTCTTCATGCTGCTCGCCTACCTGGCTGTCAGCTGCGTCCTCTTCTTGGTTGCTCGGTAATGTGGCTGGCGATGCCTTTTCCTTCCTCGAGGTGCCACCTAGCGTCATGCTCCCACACCCGTGGGGGGATGCGTGGTGAGGGGCTGGGCAGGGGGACATCCCCCAGGCCGCCAGTTTGGAGGGTGCAGTAAGGGGGGCAGAAGCATCCCAAGCTCCGCTCCGTGCCAGCTGGGGACTGGGGCTTTGCTGCTGAGTGTCCATGCAGGCACGTCAGCGATGCATATGGCAGCCCAGGGATGGTCAGGTTAATGGTTGGACTTGATGATCTTTAAGGTCTTTTCCAACCAAAACGATTCTATGATTCCATGGCTGTGATTCTAGGCAGGAGCAGCGTGCCGTGATTTGGGAGGGTGGGTGCCAGCACCAAGAGCTGGGTGGAAAGGGGTTTGGGAGTGGGGCTGGTGCTGTGTAAATGGTGCTGCTCCCTGTAGATGCTTGATCTGCAACGGATAAACCAACCCCTTGCCTCGAACAGGAAGGATGGAGGTTGGCAGGTGCTGGCAAATGCATTCAGAGATATTAAGGCAAATTCCGGTAGTGGTGTTTTGGTTCCTCTGGCCCTGTATAACCCAGTGTGTACAGAAAAAGAAAGTTCATTAATAGCTTTCAGCAGCCTCTTGGTTGACGTGCAGAGCCTCACTTTGACGGCTCTCAGTTCCGCTTCCCTCTGACTAATTTAAATCGGCCTTAAAATACATCACCGAGTGCTTGTCTGCAGCGGGTCTCCCGTTGAGGCCCAGGGTCCGTGCCCCGTTGCTGGTTTTCCTGACCCTCCTCACAAACTGCTTATCGTTGGTGGCGTAGTCGGGTCTTTTCAGACGGAGCTGAGCTGTGTCCTGGCAATGCGTGCCGAAGACGCGCACGGGGCTTGAAGGCTGTTTCGGGACACGGTTAATACCCAATTCTCATTACAAAAATGGGAACTGTGCTGTCACTTGGTCCCTTAGCGTGGCTAAAGTTGTCATCCTGACAGGGCTTTAGCGGCTCCTTCGAATGCTGTTACAGCCTCAGAAACGCAGCTCGGAGGAAACCGCTGAATAATGCAGTCCGGTGCTCTCTGCAGACTGAGATTTTTGGTGCCCCTTTAGCCCCCCTCCTCATGTTTTAAACATGAACCTCCAAAAAGGTGCCCTCACACGGCTTCCCGCTGGAGATGGAGGTTTGGACGCTGCTCTCTGCCTTGCTCAGCAATAAGGAGCATTTGACCCTGTGAGTTGCAGAAGACTCTCCCAGAGCAGGGTTTTTTGGTTTTTTTTTTACTGCCAGGGTTTGATCCAACTGTAGAAAGTCTTCAGGAAATAACCTCCGCTTCGCTGGCATCGCAGTGAGGTAGGAGAGGCAGAAAGGAAAATAAACACCTCATTTTGGTTAAATGCTGTGTAAGCTGGCAGAGCCCTGCAGCTGTATTGGCAGTATCCCTGAAATGACCCTCCCAGGCACCAGCTTTGTTAACCGTTAGCGATATAATGAACTGCAGAGTAGGAATTTAGGAATTAGAAGGCTTTCTTAGCAACCGCGGAACTGAGGATTGGGAACAGCAGAAAACGAGAGCTGGGCCACAGTCCCTTCAGTGACAGGCTGGCGGTTAGTTCAGATTCCCACCTCCCTCCTGGCCCCGTGAGCGCTGAAAGCGTGTGATGCTTTGAAACACCAGCACTTGGCTTCAAACTAGATCTGGGACCTAGACCATGGCGGGGCAATCAGACCTTCTCAGAGCAACCGTTTACAGTTACTTCTTTCCTTGACGGTGTCACGCAGTCAGGTCTCACGCGCTTCCCTTTTGAAACCTTCCCATTGATGCTCATTCTCCAGCAGGGAACAGAACCCGAGGTGTTTGTTTCCAGTTTCACATCAAGTCTGTGCACACCTGGAGTTACCGTCGTTGTTGCCTGCGGTACGAATCTGCGCACAGGGCTCTGGTCTCCCCGCAGCCCGTGCCCAGGTTTTCAGCAGAGCCTCTCAAAACTTTTGCAAATCTTTACAAGAAAGCCTCTGGCTTCTGAGCCTTAGAGCAAGCATTTCACAGAGCTCTGAGCCCTGGGCATCAATTGACAGCAAAGAGTTTCCTCCTCAGAAAAATCCATCTCCGGGAGAGTTAGGGCTTCACAGCTTTGCTTTTTTTTTTACTTCTTTTCTCCAAAGTTTCCCAGTGAATTACCCGATCTACCTGCTTCTTGTCACTTTAGATTGACACCGTACGAGTGGTACAGCCCCCACCCCTGCTCGCAAGGCCGATGCAATCTTCTGGTGAACCAGTACTCTCTCGGCAACAGCTTGTGGTTTCCAGTCGGGGGATTCATGCAGCAAGGCTCCACCATTGCCCCCCAGGCATTATCCACGCGCTGTGTCAGCGGAGTCTGGTAAGGAGGGGAGCCCTCTCCCGAAGGGAGGCTTCTCTGTGGGTCTTTTCTGGGCAGGAGCAGATGGAGAGGGTGGAGGGGTGGGGATGGCGATCGGATTCAGTCTGTGGGTAAATCTCAGGTCCCCGTTTTCACTTCCCCTTTCCTTAGGTGGGCGTTCACCCTGATCATCATCTCCTCCTACACGGCCAATCTGGCAGCCTTCCTCACCGTGCAGCGGATGGACGTCCCCATCGAATCCGTAGATGACCTGGCTGACCAGACAGCCATCGAGTACGGCACCATTCACGGCGGCTCCAGCATGACCTTCTTCCAAGTAAACCCCATTCTTTTGCTAACTGGGGCAGGGGGTGCCAAGGGCACCCTCTATTCAGATTTGGCCTGTCATGCCCGTTTCATTCCAGTTTCTGGCACGGAGGGGACCTTTGGAGAGACTCCTGGCTGCTTGGTTGCACACGACCGGGCAGATCTGCAGTGGGTGACGATGGGATGAGTGGTGGGGGAGGACAGGGGAGGCAGGATTTTGTAACACAGCGGCTGGCGTGCTCTTGTGATGCTGGAGGTCCAGGGTCAGGAGATCTGCGCTGGACCCTGAGGGAGCAGACTTTCCTGCAACTTAACACTCGGAGTGTCACCACGTGGGTGGGAAAGTGGTGCACATCCCTGTGTCACAGCGATGACACAATACGGTCTTCAGGAGAGGAGCATTTGCAGTCAAATTTCCATGGGTCTCTATGCGGTTTTGATGCGATTTTAGCTCTTACAGGAGAGTCCCTCGGGTTGGGTAAGCAAAGAAAAGTTTGCAGACCCCAGGTAGGCTGGTGTATGTCAAAGTGCTGGTCAGTGGCACTGAAAACAGATAAGTCAAGTGAATGCAAACTTACGTGTGCCACTTAGCCTGATTTAATTTTTATCTTCCCTGCTCTATTCAGAAGGGAAATAAATGAGTGAATCTTTTCTGCAGTGCTCTGAAAGCACAAAGAACTGCTTGAGGATTATTTATTTATTACTTGTTGAAATCCTGAGAGGAGAGAAAGCTTTTCTCACTTTTTCCCACCTCTGAGTCTGAACTGATTTGGGAAGGCTGAGAAATCTCTCGAGGGAGCCTGAGCTTTTCAGCCTGACTTTACACCCTTCAGGGTTTGGCATAAAGCTACTTTTAAGCAGAGCATTATATCTAAAATGAGCCGAACAGTGCCCAAGTGACTAAGGTGGTTGTGTATGAGGCATTCACTCAGTTCTTTTCAGGAAGGCTTTCAAGTTTAAAATCCCGACTGTGGCTGTGTGCTGCCTGGCTGGTGCTGGAGTCGCTGGTATCAGAGAAGGAATTAGCAAAAGATGTACCTGCTGCCTTGGCCAGGAGGGGAGGTGGTGTAAGGGATTCCGTGTGCTGCAGAAATACAAGCGTGAAGGGAAAGGGGGCAAATCCAGAAACTCCAGAGTGTGTTTATCTTCAGTCTTTGAGCGAGCAGGTTTCACTCTTTGCTCGTTGCAGGCAAGAGGGATGAACTGTAGGCAGCTTTTCTCTCAGTCAAACCAAGGTGGGTTCAACCACCAACAAAGTCTGAGGATTTGGGGCTGGTTCAGCCTTAGTTTACTGGAGTCAGTGGAAAGACTCCAGTTCTCTTAAGCAGGTTTTTGCCTTTTTTTGAAGCAAAATCTGGATTCAGGGAGCAACAAACTTCAAAGAGCTTTGGCAGTGCCCCCAGCGCCCTTCTCAGGGTGATGGTGTTTGGCTGTAATGCTGGTGAACTGATAAGCACAAGGTTACAGTGACAGATGATAGGGTGTGAGCTCTACAGGGAGCATTCAGTGGCTTAAATCAGCCATGCACGAGCTATTTGTTCTGGCTTTTTTTTGTGTGTTTTTTTGATACACTGTTACGGAAAATCTGTATTTTTCTAAAATTGAATTTATGCAAAGAGCTTTGCTGGAACCTATTGGAATTAGGTATGCATTTCATGCCCAGCTTTGCCAACAAAGTCTCAAATCCACCAAGATATTTGGGCCTCTAAGTCCCGTTGGAATAAATGGAGGCTGGGCACCTAAACCCTTCTTGAGTCTGGCACCAAATCTGCTTTGACTCCTTTCCCCGTTGTGGCCTTTTCGTAGCCGTGTCTAATTTGGGGTTTAGGTTACAGCAGGATGGGTGGCTCCCACCTTAGCTGTGCTTTGCCATCCTTTTCCCTGCAGAACTCCCGTTACCAGACGTACCAGCGGATGTGGAACTACATGTACTCCAAGCAGCCAAGCGTCTTCGTGAAGAGCACGGAGGAAGGGATCGCGCGGGTGCTGAACTCCAATTACGCCTTCCTGCTGGAATCCACCATGAACGAGTATTACCGTCAGCGCAATTGCAACCTCACGCAGGTCGGGGGCCTTCTGGACACCAAGGGCTACGGGATTGGCATGCCCGTCGGTAGGCAGTGAAGAAAAATTCTAGTCCTTCTCAGCTGTCGGCAGAGGACCGGAGCATTTGAAAGGCTGAACCGGCTCTAAAGCCCATGTCACGTTTCACAGCTCTGCCCAGGGTCGTGGGTTTTTTTGTTTGTTTGTTTGTTTGTTTTTTAATCTCAGGAGGAAAATCAAAACACATTTGAATTGCCCGAGGTGCACGCTCAGAGCCAGATGTGCGAGACCCTGCTCTGGTCCAGAGCCATGTGACACGCGACTGCGGCTCTTTAAATAATTCATGTGAAAGATGTTTCAAAATTGCTGCTCATTTTCTGCATATATGCTCTTTGCTGACTGTTCCCCTTTTGAACCAGTGTTTTTGAATCACTTTGCGCTCCTTGCTTTATCTCTAAAGTGCTGTAAAAGTAATGCTGTTTCAACTCTTGTAGTCTTTAGCACGAGTTTCTTAACAGCTGGTGGTTCTTAAAACTGCAGGACAGAGAATTGGGCAATTCAGTGACTATCTCAGCTAATAATCAGGTTTAACAAATGGAGGGTTTTTGTCTTTCAAATATGAGAGCTAGCAACAGAACATCATCTCCCAGGGCGGCACAGAAAAAGGATGTAGTATTTGTTATTCCAAGCAATCGGCTGATCTTTCGGCCAGTCTCGGGAAGCCTTGTTCCTGACCTTTAAGCACCTGTACTTAGCAATACAAAGTTAAGCTGAATTGCTTAAGACCCGTCACACAGACAGTCACTATAGTTTAGTGAACATGCGTCAGCTTGTAAAGTCACTGGAACCTGATCGGGAGTACAAATCCTTACTTTCAGGACGAAATTTGTTCTGGCATTGTCTTGTTAAACAGTGAAACCGTAGCAGATAAGGAGAGCAGAAAGCTGCTCGCTGGGACAATGGTGCAGAGTTACCGGGAGAGCTGAGGTCTTTCCCACGGCCCTGCTTCGGGATCTCCGATCGCAGACACCATGAAAACTGCAGTAGAGCTCGGTACCGAGCCCCCACCATGAACTTTTGGGCTTGTGTGTCGGTTGAACTTGCTGCTGTGGCAGTGCACCAGTTTGAGGGAAGGAGCATTAGAGCAAGGTTGAAGTTGGAGGTGGAATGACAGGAGAAGGGACCTCAGTGGCCTGGAAGAGCAGCGGGGTGATACTGAACTGCCTGTTCAGACCCTGCCTGTGAAGCCAAAGCTCTCTCTTGCCATGGACCTCTTTAAATGCCCTATGTGGGACTTGTTGGACAGGCAAAATGACCCTCTGCAAGTGACGTTAAGTAGTTGGCAGTCCCAGTTGACAGTCCCAGCAGGGAGGCTGCAGGTTTCAAGGGCTTAACATGGACTGAAGTCCCTTCCAAACCATGTACAGACAACCTCCTGTAGTTGGGCACACTGGCAGGGCACCGTGGCGGGGAGGAAGGCTGGCCGAGGCGGTGCCTTACCACCTGCCTCTTGGTGTTGCAGGCTCTGTGTTTCGTGACGAGTTCGACCTGGCCATTCTCCAGTTGCAAGAGAACAACCGCCTGGAGATCCTGAAGAGGAAGTGGTGGGAAGGAGGAAAATGCCCCAAAGAGGAGGACCACAGAGCCAAAGGTAAGCCACACTGCTCTCCGGTAGCGTGCTGAAGGGACCAGGCAGTAGAAGCATCCTTGCCAGCAGTGCAAGGATGAACGTCCATCTGCACATGAGCGCTGCCAGGTTTTCTGCCTGAGAATTACTTTTTCCCCTTCTTCTGACCTGAGATTCCTTCCTTCGCAATTCAAGGAGAAAGCCAAACAGCTCTGCTGTGCCTCATGCTGTGTGTTTTTGCCTGGGGCAAAGATAGCGGGAACAACCAAATGACAAATATTGGAGGCATATGGAGGGTAAATTAGCTTCTAATGAATGTCTGCAGCATTACATAGGAAAATGGATGGCTAAAGGGATCAGACCAAAATCCTGAGTTCCTTCAAGGGAGATGGATCTCCACCACAGGCCCGCTGGTTAATGGCTCCAAGTGAAAGCGCCTTTTAAACAGCCGAGGGAAGGGACACAAGGACTTTATTAGTACATCTGTAAACTGAGGAGCAAATTCTTTTGGGTAATGCTATGCAAATTGCCGTAAAAGCTACCACATTAGGCTGATGTCCCAGCGTGAGAGCGGTTGCCAGCTTAACGCAGTTTACTGCATTTTTTAGTTTTGGCAGTCTCCCTTTCCTCAGCGAGGGCTTTCTGGGGGGGGGGCACAGGTCCCCCCCAGTTGAAAGGACAGTCTTCTGATCTTCCTGAGCGCGGAGAGGGAGAGCCAAGCTGGGTTCATGGAGGCTCTCTTGTTTCCCTGGGGTCACAGCGGGTGTAGGTGTGTGTCTGGGCAGTTCGTGAGCCAGGCTGGATGCCACCCGGCGGGGGACACGAGCCCTGCTCCCCCCTGGGCAGTGCTGGTAGTCTCGAGGCAGGAGGTGTTGGCCCTATGTCAGACATGAGGCCTCAAGGCAAGGTGATAAGCTGTTAAAGAAGTTACTTTTGAAGGCGAGCAGGCGTATGTGAGTCATTTCCTCCATGGACTGTGCAAAAAGCAGCTCTGAAGTGGAATCTAGTCTGTGGGCTGGTTGGAGATGGCTTGGGAATGGGGCGGCTGGGAAGCAGGGTCCTGGGTTGTTCCTGGCACTACCCACCAGAAGTAGCGCTTTGTGACCCTGCACAATTTCTTCTGCTGTTTTGTGCCCTCTATCATGGTTCACTTTCTCAGTTTGGGAAATGAAGAAGGCTGTAGCTTGCTGGCATGTGTGTTTGGAGGAAGGAAATATCTCTCAGGTGAGCTTGGGAATGGATGTCTAATGTGGCACCCAGATAGAATGGTAGAAGGATGTAGAGAGAGGTACCGGCCCTACATTCAAAATTGAGAGCTGCTGGGAGGAAAGGATGGCCTTTATCTTGGGTCTAAACTGTGATCATGGGCTGTGTTTTCTGCCCTGCAATTGCTGTTTTAGCAGAAGCATCTCTCTGCAAAGGGCTGATTTACAGAGTCACTAGATTGCTCCAGAGGCAGTGCCAAAAGAATGACGGAGGAGGGAGAAATGTGACCTCCTAAGTTTTAGGACAAAACAGGTCAGCAATTTACAAGGATTTTGGTGAGATTTTATGTCTAAAAGCCACGCAGAGATTAAGTCAATAAATCATTGATTCTTACACTTTGATTTAATGTTACAGAGGGGAGAGGAAGATTTTTATAGATGTTCTTGTTGAGTAATGGCCTCATACAGTCACCTCAGTGCGAAGCACCACGTGCTTTTTAGTAATCAATCCACTCGGTGGCCCAGTCCACTTGAGACCCCAAACCCAACACGCACAGGAGAGAAGAGCCGTTTCTCGGACAGAAGGTGCCGAGGCCGGTGCTGCTCCCCGCCTCCTCTTGGGGTCCTCTTCTGCAGGGGTTGGAGGGCTGGACCTCCGGGTCGGAGGCACCGGCTGCGGTTTTGGGGGCACGGGGCACGGTGGGAAGCGGGGTGACAGCCTCGGCACACAAAAAGCTCGGGCCAGGTTCTTGAGGGGTGGATTTTCCTTCCAACTGGGGAGCTTTCTCGAGTGAAAACTGCGTAGGACAGGGCTGGCAGCTGCTGTGCGTGGGATTTAGTCCCTCCCCTACGTGAAGCTGTCTGCACGTGGGGCATTTGTGGGGTGAATGAATGTGGGGTGGCTGAATGGTTCCTACCATCAGCAGAGATGGCAGTCACACCGTTGTAAGCAGTATGTCCAAGGGAGGTGAGATAAGTTGTGGCATGGAAGGGGCTGGTTCCACCTCAAGGGCCAGAAGGTGCTGGGCAGAGAACACCCAACCCGTAACCAGGTACCCCTCGGTGACAGGGACCCCGCTTGGTCACTGTATAATGTCAGACAGCATTGGGTCCTGGTTTTGTTTGGAGCCTCTCCTTGCTACTGCAGTACAAGCAGCTGTAATCATTTTTCACCAGCGCTTTGTAATACAATCAAAGGAGCTTTTCTTGGTGCCAGCTTCCTTTAAAGCCCTTCCTTGTCTTCTTCATCTCTGCTTCTTTAACAACACTGCTCATCTGCCTCTGCGAAGTTCAAAGCAACTAGAACTGGGTGAATAATTTGCAGGGATTAATGTGCCCGATTGATCTCTCATTTTTTTCCCCCTGTTTTCAGTTTGTCCACAAATTGCTTTGTACTTCCCTCCAATGTACTTGCTGTTTATCTGCAAAATCATCATTTCTGAGAACGCGTCTTCGATCGTGCAGTTATTGCAAGTCATCCCGTTTGCCATCCGAGTCATGCGGTTAGCTATTAATAGGAGAGTGCTGGCTATGTGTTGGGTTTTTTTTGGTCCCTGGCTGGGTATATGCAATGCCAACTCAACAGCAAAGAGTTGGGTTTTCTACACAGCGACGCTTGCAATTTATGTCGTGTCTGCCCCATCCACAGCACTGTCTCTTCTGCTTTATTGTAGGCCTGGGGATGGAGAATATTGGTGGGATCTTCGTGGTGCTCATCTGTGGCTTAATCGTAGCAATTTTTATGGCAATGCTGGAATTTTTGTGGAGCCTTCGACACTCTGAGCAGTCAGAGGTAGGACCTGAAAGTGTCCCGAGGGGATAGTGTGTGTGGGTGTGCTCAGCAGTGCGGTGCTCGGGAGCAAATAGTGCACCCAGGCTGAGATGAGCATTCCTAGTAACGAGAAGGTGCATTGGGCAGGGTCTGACAGGCACGAGCTTCTCAGGCTCTCCTACTAAGATCGAGGCTGTAGGGATGCTCGAAGGGCTTTTGAAGGGATCAAGGATGTGTGCGATGTCCAGGTACCTTTCCTGGGGACGGGATCATCTGAGGATTTCTCCCTGCCGTGGGTTTGGGTATCATGTGGATTTGGGGATGCAGAAAACAGGAGGGTCTCTGACAAGAGGTGGAATCTGTCGTGCTAAATCGAGCATGAATGTCCCAGCATTGTTTTTGAAATCCGGTGGCCAGATTAACGACCGACTCCCTAACACCTTGGCATCAGAATCCAGAGCAGATGCAGCGCTGCTGGGCTCATGGCTTACTTAGGTGAGCAGTATGTCTCGGGTCTGCCTTCCAGGTGTCGGTGTGCCAAGAAATGGTGACGGAGCTGCGCAACATCATTCTCTGCAAGGACAGTTTCCACCCTCGTCGGAGGCGAGGGGGGATGATACGGACTCGCCCCGTTATCCCGGAGGAACGCCGAGCCCGCAGCACAACCACGCTCAGCAACGGGAAGCTGTGCAGCGGGGGCGAGCCAGATCCCCTGGCACAAAGACTGGCCCAAGAAGCCGCCCTGGTCGCCCGAGGGTGCACGCACATCCGAGTGTGCCCCGAGTGCCGCAGGTTTCAGGGGCTGCGGGCACGGCCGGCTGCGGGCTCACCCGCGCAGAGCGAGGAGAGCTTGGAGTGGGAGAAGACCACCAACAGCAGCGAGCCCGAGTAACGCTGGGGCAGGGGTGGGGGGCGCGTCGGGGTGGGCCGAGAGGGTCCTGTTCCATTTTACAGAACACGGACTTGTACAATGTCAACTCGTTTTTAAATTAAAAGCAGTTACCCAGCTTCTCCAGAGCAAGGCGGACCTTTGGGCTGACCTGGCCGGAGGGATGGCTTTGGTTTCGGCGTCCCAGAGGAGCCGACGCAGCGGGAGCGAGCTCCTCCGGCTGGCCTGGCTCCAGAGGTTGTCCACGTGCCACCGTGCGGCTCCGAGGTGGGAAGGAGGGGACGTGGTGGGTGACTGGGGTACCAGATATTGCCCACCCAGGGGAACTTGGAACTTCTCCACCCCAGGCCAGGAGAAAAGGACGCTGGCTCCGTCTCCCCATCGCATAGACTTAACTGGGGGATGTTCTCAAAGGGTGTGGGGGGTGGGTGGGTGTCGTCGTTTTATTTGACGTGGATAAGGGACGGGAAGGGAGGAGTCATTATTTTGTTTTGGTTTATTTTGGGTATGTCAGGACCTAGTCTCCAAGGCACCGGGTTTCAGGTGCTGAATTCTTCTTCCTTTTGAGAGTGTGGCAGGTGGATGGAGGGATGGGACACGCTCCCCGTGAGAAGCAGCATTTGCTGAAAGTCCATTTGAGGAGTTGTTAAAATACATATATATATAGATATATATATATACATAGATATATATATATTGCAATGCCAAAAACCAACCAACGAACACAGTGAACTCAAAGAGGCCTTGAAACGCCTGGAATTTCAGGGGTTCTGTGTCTTTTGTTTAGTTCTGGGGTTATCTTTTGCTTTTTTTTTTTTTCCTTTCTGTTTTCGGGGTGAGGGTGGGGGAGCCTTTTGAGGAAGGTGGGGTGGGAGCAGGCGAGAGCGGGGAGGGCTGGGGAGGGCTGCCCTGTCCCCGCCAGCCGAGGGAGGTGGTATTTGCTGCCCACTGTCGCTCCCCAACGCGTCCATGGCCCGTGCTCCGCACGTTCCCGAACAAGCGACTCCAAGCTCTGCCCCAGGCTCTCGAGCTCCCCTTCTCCGTGACCCACGGAGCATCCTCAGCTTGGAGGGTGACTTACAGCCCGTGTCTGGCAGCGACGATGCCGCACAGCGTCGGAGAAAACCCTTAGCCCAGGGTCTGGTGTGAGGAAAATATTTACCTCCCTAGCAACAGCAGCAGCTCACCCTCTGCTTGGTACAGACATGGGTTTTACACTGATGAGTTTAATTTTCTGATTGAAAAACAAATTCTATGCAATTTCTGATTGTAAAAGGAAAGAGACGACAATGGAGAGGGGCAGGGGAGATAAAGCCTTGAGTGAAGGTACATCCTGTTCTTGAATTGTTTTCTTTTCTTTTTGTCTTGAATGTACTGAAATAAAAGATGTCCTTGTATAATCATGCTTTTTTTTATTTTTTTTTTCCTCTTTCCTTCCCTATCCACACTCACAAAAGTCGTGAGACAGTTCAAGACCCATCTGCTCAGGGCGAAACCCAGCAACTCCCCTGCTGAAAAGGGAAGAGGTGCTTTGGCTGTAGCAGGGCTCTGCTGCCTGAGCGTCTCCGCACCCGTTATGTGTAGCTGAATGGAAACAGGAGAAAAACAGAAAAGGCCAAAAAAAAAAAAAGAAAGCCCAAGATAGGTGGTGGTAAGGGGGGAAAGAACCCATAACCTCCAGCAGTGCAGTCGGGGGGGGGCAGGTTTCTGTGTGATGAGGGCCACGGCAGCTTTCCTGGGAGCCCAGTTGACCAGGGGCTGAGGGTTGGGTACAGCGGGTCAGACCCACCTCCTTATCTCAGGCAGGAGCCCACCTCCAGCAGATGTTTCTGAGGAGGACGTGCAGGGAAGGGGATGCCATGCCACGGCGATGGGCACGTTAGGGTCGTTCCGGTGTTTCCAGTGCGAAAAGAAGCATCTGCCACACACGGCGACGGTAAAATGTGCACGTTCAGAGAGCCCTCGTGCAACGAGGAGGAGAGGATTTAGAGCTTGTTGTGGAGGATGTCATATGAGGTGTCCATTAAGGTCCTATCTGGCTTTCGTATCTGTAAATCTGCGGGATGTTACCCTCTCCCTGACTAAACAGAGCAGCCAAGGTGCGAGGTGCGAGCAGGAGGATGAGGTAAGGCTTCGCCAGAGCCCAGGAATCCGGTGCCATGGGATCGGAGGGGCAGACCCTCAGCTGAGGTAAGTCAGCAAAACCTCCATCCCTGGGCTCCGCGGGGAGCCAGGCTGGGGCTTTCAAAGTACTGACAGCAACGCTGGAGATACGAGCGTGCCTGTGTCGTGTTTAAAGGCTGACATGTTTTTACGAGCAGCAGAATATATTCATCAAAAAGAAGCTGCTTTTTAAAATTTATTTACAGATTAGCAGAAGAAAAGGCTCCATGAATCATTTATCAGACCTGATGTTTTTTCACCTCTTCACCGCAGTGAATAAAGAGGGATCTTGACAGAGCCAGACATTATTCCTCTGCCTCTCCAAAGATCTTGCAGTCATCTGCTCAGACAGAGGATGTCAGAAAGAAAAAATGGTGAGAAACCACCGGGTTTCTCACTGTCTTTGCTTTTTATCTCTCCTGTTAACCCTGCTCCACCCATGTGGTATTTTGTATCTGGGTCTGTATTTCGAGGAGATTATTTTTCATGTCCCTCTTGCCCTCTCTCTCTTTTTAATTTTTTTTTTTATTTATTTATTTTTTTTTTTAAAAACTGATCAGGGCGTTTGCACTCAGAGCAGAAATGGACCTCAGGAGTGGATGGATAAAAGCGGCTGTCGTTTGGATGTCTTTTCTGGTGTCCCTGTAGGTCCTGTGTTTTCTGCTGACCGGTAAATACCTGCAGGTTTGACACTGGAGGGACCCCACAGCAAACAGTGTATTATGCATCTGCCTGGGTGTGCGCTCGTACGCATCTGTGTGCCCAGGTGGGTTTACATCTCACATGTTCTCTTCCCCCCCACCACCCCAATTTTGCTCTCATCTTCGAGACTGTTGTGGGGGCTCTCTTGCTCAGCCGGTCCCAATGCTAATGCAGTTCGAGATCTGAAGTGGTTTGCCATCCAAAAGGCGCTTTCCCAGTATTGCCGTCTCCTGATAAAACCCGAGTAATTCTAGTAAGATATCTCTGTGAATTCCACCGGGAGCCAAAGATTAGATCAATTAAAATGTAATGCTTTGCTTTATCCCCTCTAACTGTTTTGTTTGATCCTCCTGCTGTTCGGGGAGCCTGGCAGTGGGACCGAGGGCTCGTGTCTCTCCCTGCGGTGACAGCCACTTCTCCAGCCCCGGCTGCGTCGACAGCAGTCTGGCAGGTTCCTAACTAAAAGGCCTGGGATCTCTCCTCGTGCGCTAAACCCCACGTTTGTGTTGTTATTCCAGGCAGTTCCATTTTCACCTAATGATAAAAAGCTTTTTTTTTTTTTCCCCCCCCGGAGGTTGCGCAGGTGAAGGTTTTAACAAGGCTTGGACTAGCCTGGGGACACTGGCTGAACTGAGTGGCGTAAGTAACATAGAAAAGGGTTGTTCTGTCAACTGTGAGAGCCCACAGGACTCTGGGAGGAAAGACAGTGAGCTATAAATTATAAAATAGAGACTGAACCCTTTGGACCTTAGTGGTCCTGAGGCAGGAATCTTTTTAGCCGTTTCAGATCCACAGAAATCTTCCTGGCTTCTGCCCTGCCAAGTGCGCTTCTCTCCTTGAACCCTAAGTGCCTCGCCAGGTAAGCGACCCAAAAGGTGGAGGAAGAGGCAAAAGGGACTAGTTATTGTTTTGCTTTGCTTTTTTTTTTTTTTTTTTTTGTGGAGATCCTGAGTTACAGAAAGGGTCTGGAGGGGATGTGAGTCCCAGCAGTTACATGTAAGCTGGGGGAGATACCTACAGCACTGGTGATTACAGCACCGGGTAGCTGGGAATGTAGGTAACTGGTTTTGATGGTTCTTGGGTGATGACTCTCTCGGAATGGTAGAGGCATCCCATGGGAAAGCGGAGGGAACAGTAGGTGAGGTCTGCTTAGTGGAGGTTGGATGTTGACTGCTTTCTAAGCTTATGAAAGGGTAAAGAAGCAAAGATGGGCTGCTTTGGTGGTGTGTTTGGGGTGGTGCTGTCACGATTTGGCTGTGAAAAAGCTATGAGCCAGTATTTGGCTATGAGTAGCCAAAGTCCTCTCCATCAGGTTTTGCTTCATTTAGCTCTGAGATTAATTTCTTGCAAGATAGGTATTTCTCTTCCCCGCTTCACTTGCGTATCCAGTGAAGGCGATGAAGTTTCTCGTAGTTTTATCGTGGCTTTGACTTGAGGGGAAAAAGTAGCTTGGCCCATCAGGTGGAGAGCCAGTCTCTGGAGGTCAGACCATAAAGCCTTCCAGGCGCTGCTCCAAAGCAAGGGACGAGCCCTGGTGACCTAGAGACATAAGTTGGAGGCAGAACCAGGCCGGCGATCTGCAGACTGCCATCAGAAACGGTAAAAAGTAAGTCGGGGCTCACACTTGGCACTCACAAGCCTGCTGAGATTTGTCCCTCCTGGCAGGATATCTGGCCGTGGAGGGGACAGCACGAAGCGCGGAGCTGCACCTTGAACGGAGCCGGCAGAGCCACGGCTCGGCGTGCCCAAACGCCCGCTGCACAGGGGGATAAAGCACCCACGGTTCCAGAAACCCCATTAGAGTTTGATGGCCGCTAACTGATTGAAAATACAGAGCTGAACTCTTCTGGCTACAGAGGAGCTCTGATGAATTCAGGATAAATAGGCTCCTCTGGAACTTGACACCAGGCTGGGAAAATCAGCCCTGTGTCAGCGGGATGGGACAATGGGCAGGTTTATGCATCCTTTGGAGAGGTTTTGTTGGTTGTTTTGTTTTTTTTTTTTTTTCTCTCCAAGGAGGGAATCTGCCGCGCTCCAGTTGAGTTAATCGTCTGATTTGTGGCAGGGCTGCAACGTTTCATCCCAGAAGGCATTCCAGCCGGCAGATGAGGAGGGCCTGCCTGAGATGCCACCAGTATGCAGCTCCGTGGGGGGAGGCATCCGGTGGTCCATCACCAGCACAAAGAGCCACACAGCAGACCGGCTCCCCCCCCACCCCCAACCCCGGCTCTGCCGAGGCCAGAGCAGTAAGAAAACGAAGGAAGCTAGCTTAATTAACAAGGGCTTTCTCCTCCGTTGTGTGTAGGTCTGCAGTTATCAGCGTCGCTGGCAGTTCTCAAAGACTGAAATGACAGTAGTCGGCTGTAAAAGAGATAACTGCCAGATTAGCCGGTACATATCTTCTGCCTGGGTTTTCTATATCATACCTATCTTGAAGCATCTCCATGTATCAAAGGGACTAGTTGGCCATTTGCCTTTAAAAACTACCCTCTCCGATGTGATAAATAAAGGTCTATTACAGTGGAGAGACCTAACAATTCTTGTCTCTTGACTTAAGGCTGCTTTGGAATAGTGTTTTTTCACGCCTTGATCAATTTGTACAGACGAATCCTTTCTGTTGTTTTTATTGCGGTGCTTGTGTTTTCGGTTTCTCGTGCGCTGAGCTTCGGGCGCGAGGGGGAGAAAATGTCTTGTTGGAGTGTAAAGGTGGTGAGAAGGGCCGTTCCTGGCAGACGGAGGCTCTTCCCGTGGGGACTCCTGCGGAGGCACATCCTCGGCTCCTCTGAGTCATCTGGGAGCTGTGCTGGGCTGTGCCTGTCCAAAGCAGCTCCTAAAAATCCAGATTGGTGTGCAGCATGGAGAACAGAGGGAACTTTGCTGCTTTGTTTGGGACAAAATGGTAACCAAGGTAAGGGGGAATTTCACTGACATCGGTGAGGAGAAGGCAATTTAGACCAATATGGGTGAGCCCCCTGCTTTTTCAAACCCGTTATCTTCCGTCTTTTCTCTGCCTCTGCCTTCCAAGCACCTTTCTTTTTCCTATTCATCCCCCAAATACTCCTCCTCGTGTTGCTCAGTCTCGGAAAAAAAGGGTCTCACATTGGCTTTTGCCTGAACTCCCCGGAAACGTTCATGAATGTAGTCGTCTGGCTTTTCAGGCTTAGCCCTTGCTGAGCTGAGATTTAAAGCAATTTATTTCCAAGCCAAAAGTGAATGTAAATGAGGGGAAAGAATTAGGGGAGGAAAAAAAAAAAAAAAAAAAAAGACCTCTTATTCCCTCTTATTCCCAGGTGAGCACTAAGATGTCTGATCTGCCTGCCTAAAACTGATTGTTCTTCCAGAGTCTACAGTAAATACCCTCGCGCGTTAGCACCGCTGTAGAGGATGCTCTGATTATTGCTTGCTGAACTAAACTGGGACAAGGAGGTGAACACACAGCCTCTGGTTTTATTCCCGAGCCATTGATCAGCCCCAACATCTTTAGCCCTCAGACAGCTGAAATGGAGGTCAGGACGCGGTAGGGGGCCAGACATTAGCAGGAGGCTACCGAGTGTCCTCGCTCTGAGGTCTTGGGAGCCAGATTGCTCTCTTCTGCGAGGAAGGATTGTTTGCTGGCTGTTTCAAATGGCCTTGGGACGCTGCTGGCCGTCTGACCAGGTCGAATGGTCGAGAGTATTTCTGTTTGAAGCTAGACCTGGAACGTAAAACCGGACTTTTGTAAGGGAGCGTCTTTGTGGGGGAAGTCTGCTGGTTTAGCTATCGCTCTCCCAGCTCGCCTCAGACTTTGGGCTAAGCCTGCATCCCTTTCCTGCTGGGGCTTTCTTGACCCTGTGATAGGGAGGAAGACCTGCCAGGCAGAGGAAGGCTGGTGCAGGGTCTGAGGCGCAGGGTGGGAAACCACAACCGCTCACTAGTGCTGCTCTGTCGGCGCTCGCTGGGGCTTCGGGAACGTCCCTTTGCCACCCTGGGCCCCTACTCTGCCTCCTAATTATGGGAATGACCCCAGTACTTTCCCAACCTCCCCATGTTTCCTAAATACCCTGTCAGAGAAGAGAAGTGGAAGAAATTCTTTGGATTAATACGTAGAACTGGAGGGGGTCTGGCAAGGTTTAATCTGTTCGTGTTTGCAGAGGACTCTGAGAGCGGATGAAAGCGGGTGGAGATTTGCCAAGTGTTTGCTAACATTAATGGTTAATTATTATGAATGCTGGCAGCCTATATACCCAGCCAGCATCGTTCTCCGAGTGGGATCCAGACCTGTAATGGAGTTGTTACACACACAAGACAGGAAGAGACAGCTCCTCACCCTGCTTTGTCCTGTTTTCCCAGCCAAAATCCCGTTCCAAAACCAGAGAGCAGCGGCACTTTTCTGCCTCATCTGAACAACGAGTTAGGGATCCAGAGCATTTGGCAGAGGAAGACCTAGCCATTTTCATGTCTGGACTCATTTCTGTCTGCTGGTGCCCTTGTTGTCTGACTGAACGGGATGGAAATCGTGGTCCAAAAGGAGATGTGTCTGGAACGGGGCAGCAGATGGGTGCTGGGCTGTGCTGCGTGGCAGGGACAGATCTGGAGTCGGCTGGAGAAGGGCACGGGGCATAACCCGTGCCCAGGTTTGCCCTTCTTGCTGCTCAGGCTGGGTCAGCGAGCGCCTGGCACGTCCCAAGGGGTGAGACACCACGCCGGGGTGGGTTTGGGGAGTCTCCCGAGTGCGGCAGGTCGGCTGAAGGAGAGCGAGCCTGGTCAGCTTCGCCCCGCACCAGGTGCCCGAGTTTGGGAGAGGAGCTGTGTCGTGATGGAGAGGGTGAGACAGCAGCCAGCTTAAGTGAACCTGGCCCCGAGTGTGTGAGATTTGATTTGCCAGGCTTAATTTGATGGCCAGTACCTTTGCAGCGGCACCTGAGAAAGCGACCTTTATCTTACAGTCGTCATCCAGAAAATGAAATCAAATGAATAAAAGGCTCAAGGTCCATTTGGTCCTATGAACATGCCCAGCAATGGCCAAATTATGAAAATCCAATAGATCTTCAGACTGCACCAGTACTGATTTATTTTTTCTTTCTACCTTTGACTGTGCAGTCTGAATTTCTGAAGTTGATAGCTGCACCGTTCCTATCTTTTGGCTACTGATAATATTTTAGAATTATGACCGTGGAATAACGTTTGCTCTAAAAGGTAGCTTCAAGGTGCATTAGTCTCAGATAATTGACAGAGACGGAAGAAGTGATTTGGGAAGCATTTATGCGGAACCAAAGATCTGAGTGAATTGTTACCTTAAATTAATAGTGTAGTGAGAAGCTGCTTGGAGTTGATCAGCCGGTGGTAGCATTAAATGAAGTCGGGCTTTAGAGTTATTAGCGAAATATCTGTGAGACAGCGCTGTTGTGAATTTATAGGCTAGCGTTGTGTCTTAAGGGGTCCGAATCTGCAATGTGCTCTGTGTCCACTGGACTTCCCCAGCTGCGATGGGAGCAGGGAGCGCTCAGAATCTCTCAGGACTGGGCTCGTCAGCGCGCTGGAGCTGGGGTTAGGCCAGCGTGGCTAACAGGATTCACACCTTTAGCTCCCTTCTTAATCCCCAGATGAAATGAAAGGTCTTCTCTCAACACTTAGTAAATCTCCAATTTTATTTCTCATTATTAAATCATGAAATTGGCCAAAAATGTTTAAATTAAGTGAAAGGAAGAGAGATTTGCGAGAAAATTGAAGTCTCTTTGAGGAATTGAAGAATAATCTCCAAGGATGGAGAAAGTTGCGGTTGCCAAACCCGTAAGCGAAAGGATCAAAAAGCCACAGAAAAGATGTAGAAAATTGCGTATGTTTCAAATCCTCTCCCTCCCCCTCCCCCTAAAAACTCTGGTGATTTAAATATAGAGAAAATTATTCTGATAAGCAGCCGAGTCTACTAGGTGCTCCTTCCTCCACCGCTGCCATGATCTCCACGTGCAACCCAGAGAAATTGCGTGATCTCGGTGGGTCCGTGTCCCCGTGTGTGACAGTGATGCTGCTTCCCGGGGCACAGCCAGATGTGTCGAATATTATTAGTATGGCTTGGGAATTAATTTGGATTAGGTACCTCACTCTGACTAGAATGAGACCCCTCCTTTTTTTTTTTTTTTTTTTTTTTGATTAATGTAGTGAGTAATTAACTGTTTGGTTTTTCACAGGCTGTGTTTGATTCTTCATCTCAGCTAATTTTTCAGGAGTACATATATTTTTTTTTTTAAATTTTTTTTTTTTGCCTGAAAGACCTGCTCCAGATCAGATGAGAGTGAAATTTAGGGGAGTCTGTGGCTTGTATTCCTGGGCATTGAGTGTTTCCCTTCTGGCCTCAGTATGTGCAAACTCACGAAGCTCCTTGGACCCTGGTAAGTGCCCCCCTTCACAGTGGGTGATATTTATTTGTGGTGCGTTAGAGTAAAGAGAATTTTTTCAGATATTGAGGATGTTTTTTCCTGCTGAGGTTGATCAGGTCTGGCTCGAAAAGTATGAAACTAATGAACTTGGATTTGGGCTGCTCTGTCACCTAACAAGGACGTGTCACTGAGGTGAATGCCTCTTAGGTGGCACTTGTTCTGTGGGCACAAACCAGCTCCAGCATTGCTGAGTACCACTGTGGGTGTCCTCTGTGAGACCAGACAGGGAGGACACAAGTAAAGAGGTGACTCCGGTTCCCATGGCCTTTTTAATCCCAGGGGAGGTGGCAGTGGGAAAGAGGGGAGCCTGCCAGCGAGGGGTCACCCAGCACGGCCAACCCCAGTATAAGCTTTGGCAAGCAGATACTTATCTGCCCGGGAGGAGTAGATTGAGACCCATCAAACTTATTCCACTTGGACAATGAGGCAGCCAACAGACGATAAGCGCATTCAATCAGCGCTGGCTTGGGCTGAATTTAACCCGGCCCCTGGAAGTGAAAGACTATATTGTGTTAACAATTCCCCGACCTGTCCCGTCTCCCTTGAAATGGGCTTTAATTCAGGCCAGGGGATACACCGGTCACTTTCTCACACTTGCGGCACTGACCCGGCGGAGGTTAACACGGACATCTGTTATATCCAGTTGATCTGTAACTATAGAAAGCAGCAACCGAAATGTATTTAAAATCAAAACGTAGCCTGCTGGTGCCAGTTACCAGCTACAGTGTGCTCTGTCTGCTTTCCAACAACTAAATAGCACAGGTAAGCTGTGCAAAAAAAACCCAAACCATGAGGATTGTAAGTAAAAGAGCGTAGCCTCTGAATGCAATGGAGTTCTTTATCTCACTGAAACAGATACGAGAAGTAGGGAGGGGGAAGGAAAACCAAGCGGAGACAAAGCTCTCTCCGGAATGTATTAAAAGAACCAAATAAGCCATTCAGAGCATGTGGGTAGATGTTTTTTTTTTATGGAGTGTTAGCAAGGCAACGTTCATCTGTGCTGGCCCGCACAGGAACAAAATAAAACCAATGTTGTGTCAACAGGGTAATAAGAAAGAACACCAAAGTGTTTTTCTCTCAGTTAAAAGGGAAATCAGGCCCGTGAAAGCATATATTTCAGTGCTGACAGCTTTGGCTGCCAGTGCTCGACTGTAAGGAGCCCAGGGGATGACAGAGGGGACCCACAGCAGAATTACAAGGAGACGGTGCCTGTGACTTGGACCGTGCCACCTGAAAACCTGAACCCTGGTAGAATTTGCCCCAGGATGTACAACAGTAATGGGAATCTTTCATAATCCTGCATCAGGCACGGCTGGGAAGTCAGTCAGTCTTTCTCCACCAGTCTCTTGAACGTATGTACCCAAAACCCCCAGTTTTTTTTGTTTAAAAAGCTGCCGTGTGTGAACCAAGTCCCAGCACCATGGGGAACGGGAGCCGGAGCAGCTCAATTTTAGGAGCAGTAATAGGTTGGGGCAGTTCTTATTAAGCCTATAGTACAGCTTTTAGCTTTGCAGTTGGGGCTTAGGTAATGTGCTGAGGGCTCTAACTCTGCCTATGGTCTGCCTCAGGCTTGCTTTGTTTTGTGGGATGGACATTTTCTGCCGAGATATCCTCAGTCAGAATGGTTGAGTGCCAAGGGTCCCAGAAGAATTGTCTCCTTATCCTGGAATGAGTTATCTGCCTCCTGCCCTGTGGGTGCCATCACTCCGAAGTGAGGCAGGAAATAATACATGGGAAGAGCAGGAGTTAAACCAGTCTCTTCTCCCCCCTCCCCGGGGCTGTTGCTGAACACATTTTCTTGCCCTCCACCTGAGGAGCACCCACAATGCCACCATTGTGTTCCGTGGAGCGTGCATAAATCAGGGCGAGTAACAGGATAAAGTTGTCCCGGTGATGTTACAGGCTGGGGGGTAGGGGGGGGAGCGTGTAGATGTGCTGTGGCTATTCGGCCATGACGAACACAGCTCTCCCCCAAACCTCCCTACCTAAGGAGAGGCCACGTTTCAGGCTGTTTCTGATTCTTATCGTGTAAGGCCGGCAAGGCTGGAGATGGGGAGCCGGGCAGGCTCGTTGCTAGGCAGATTTGTCCGCCACGGCCTTACTTCCCTGCGTTATTTATCATCCTTCCTTCTAGGGCCGTGACCAGCCGCCGCTGAGGGCATGGTGCCACCCCTGAGCCAGTCAACGGGAGAAAAACAGGTAAAATGGTAAAGAACGCCCGGGGAACTGCCAGCGAAGTGGGGCAGCGGCCCGACAGGTCCGTGCAGGGTGCGTGTCACTGACACCACACGCCAAGGACGCACAATATTTACCGATTTGCAGCTTTTTACCTAGTGCTGTGGGGCCTGGGCCACCCCTCAGGCCCCTCCAGGGCGGGATTGTGGGGGCGCTGGGCCGGCCTGGGGCTGACCCCCGGCCCCACGGAAGGCCCCAGCACTCGGTCCCGGGGCTGGGGGAGGATTTTTGCCTCCTGTCTCTCTCCCTGCCTGACGTCACTGATGAGGTGAGGTGACATCACAGGACGGGGCGCGGTGCGTCGGGCCGCGGGAAGGCCATGCCGCCCGGGGGGTGGGGGGGGAGAGGGCGTCGGCGTCTCCATGGCAACCGGGGGGGCGCCTCCGCCGGCCAGGCCCCCTCCGCTCCCTCACGTGATCGGAGAGGCCCGGTCACGTGATGTTTGGCTGCCGCGGAGCTGCTTCCGGGTCAATGCGGGACGCGGCCGGCGGGCCTGGGTGAGCGGGGCCGGGGGCGACGGGGAGGGGGACGGGGGGGACGGGACACACGCCATTGTCACCTCCTGTCACCGACCGCCACCGGCCTCCTGCGCGGCGGGGGCGGCGGTGGCGGCGCGGGGCAGGCCGCCGTCACCCGGGGGCGAGCCAGGCCGGGCGGGCCGTGTGAGGGACGGTTTAACGGTTGTGGCGGGGGCCGCGGCGCTCGGGAGGCGGGGGCCGGGGTCCCTGACTTGTCGTACCCGGCCGTGGGGCCCGGCAGCAGAGGCAGGGACCGGCAGGGATGGGCTCCTCTGCGGCTGAGATGGTTTCATCCCCCCCCGAGGGGGGTGCTGGTTCAGTAGCACAGAGTCGGGGTCCCGGCCAAAAGCACGCCAAGTGACACGGCTGGTGTCTCTTCCTGCAGCGTCTGTTCTCCTCGCCACAGTCCCTGATACTGGCGGTGGCCGCTTCCAGAAGTGTGGTACCCTGGAGGGTGAGCAAATAGCTGTGCTTGCTTTGGCCGAGCCCCCGACGGCCCTTCGAGTACTGGGGTAGCTTGCCTTGGTGGCTCAGGGGGTCACTCTGACTACCCTGGTGGCATTCGTTCATCTCTCATCTCCAGACCACTTCAAAAATAATTTCCCTTAATCATGTCTTAGGAGGAGGACACACCGGCATCTTTTAGACAGATGTTTGTCCTGATGCCTCCTTTCCTCACGTTTTGTTTTTCATGCGTACAGACACGTCAAAGCGTATTAGGTGCGTGACGGGTTAGGACCTGCTCTGAAGGCACTGGAATTCATTAGAATGTCATCAGTGATGTAATTCCCCTGAAGGGTCTCTTATTCTCCTTGTAGGCTTGTAGCACAGCGCTAGAAATATTTTTCCTGCCATTTCTAGTGTCCTCCTTTCACTTCACTCATCAGCTGCAGCAGCCTGCTGGGTGTCCCTTGGATCTCAAGTCATAGAATCACAGAATCATAGAATGGTTAGAGTTGGAAGGGACCTTAAAGATCATGGAGTTCCAACCCCCCTGCCCTGGGCAGGGACACCTCCACTAGAGCAGGTTGCTCAAAGCCCCATCCAGCCTGGCCTTAAACACTTCCAGGGATGGGGCAGCCACAACTTCCCTGGGCAACCTGTTCCAGTGCTTCACCACCCTCACAGGAAAGAATTTCCTCCTAGTATCTAATCTCAATCCCCCCTCTTCTAATTTAAAACCATTACCCCTTGTCCTGTCACTACACTTCCTGACAAAGAGTCCCTCTCCAGCTCTCCTGTGGGCTCCCTTCAGATATTGGAAGGCTGCTCTGAGGTGTCCCCAGAGCCTTCTCTTCTCCAGGCTGAACAACCCCAGCTCTCTCAGCCTGTCTTCACAGGGGAGGTGCTCCATCCCTCTGATCATCTTTGTGGCCCTCCGCTGGACCCGTTCCAACAGGTCCATGTCCTTCCTGTGTTGAGGACTCCAAAGCTGGACACAGTATTCCAGGTGGGGCCTCATGAGCGCAGGGTCAGGGTCATGCTCTTTTTTGCGGACAACTTGCCATGTTGCGTGTCACCGGGGCCACAGCCTTTGAGCCGAGCGTTTAAACGTAGACAACGAAGACTGTTTTTGTTGACACCTTTCAAAGACCGAGCGCGTCTTTTGCGACCTGCGCTGTCATTTAGAAACCCCCCACGGTTATTTGAGGGCGGGAATTGCTGCTTGTGCCGTCGGTAGGAAAACACGCGGAAAGACGCACCTTGCAAAATCATCCCGTCCTGCCCTCGTAGAGACAACATTCGCTTGGAATGTGTCACACTTCCTTTGCATACTCTGTCGCTCCTTGCTCCCGAGCAATTGCAGTGATTCAGAGAAGCCACGCGCACGTAAAGCTTGAGAAAGAAAATGCTTGTGATTCAAAACTGGTGATTGGGGATGTCATGAGGGTTTTGTCTCGGTTCTGGATTGCTCTCATACTGAAGCTGAACACTCGATTTTTTGCCTCTACTGTGATGTTGAGTTGACCTTCTATTGTGGAGTTTCCAGTTGATGTTTGCTCAGTGGATAAAGAGGAATGGAGTTGATAGAAAAGCAATGAGAAGGACAAAAAGCTTTATTCGTGGGGGAGTTCCGGATTTTCCAGACCAGGAGGTCTGAATCTGCATTTAGAAAGCAGTGTCTGTCTGTCCTACGGTGCTGAGCTCCCAAATCACTCTTTCAGCCTAAAGCCTTGGCTGTCAGTGCAAATTGTCCCTGTAGCATGTGGAATGTTTTAGCATAAAATTAAATGGCGTCTTCCTAACACAGGCTTCAATTTGAGGGTTTTTTTTTTTTTTTGATTCTAGATGGACTAGTGACATGAAGTTAAGTTTGAGATATGAATCAGCTAAGTTGGGCTGAGAAAGGTGTGGTGGTGTTTTTTTTAAGACAGACCAATCCTTTAAGTCTGTATTTGTGACGTGTAAACTTTATATATGATATAAAAATTATAACAGGCTTCAGTCAACTTGCTACTTATTATAGTGGAGTCCTTTGTGATAGAGGTGTTCTAGACAGTCTGTTCATGAAGAAGTAAAGTCGAGCTTGTTACAGGTGATTTCCAGCAAAGGGAACCTGAATTAATTAGTTAATTAATTAGTTAATTAATTAATTAGTTAATTCACTTTTGGTCAGGATTTTCCATCTATCTATCTATCTTCACCTGTAATAGATCTAAAGGAAAATTGATGACAGCAGACAGAAACTGTAGTTTGATATTGGTTGACAACATCGCTTCCAGTATCTGTGTGGCCCCACCATGAAGTCAAAAGTCTGGATTTCCACCAGGAGTGTTGGAGGTGCAGGTTCATGTGCAGAATATACATATTTGGGTGAGCTGGGTTTTTTTTTTTTTTAGTGTACTAAAAATATAATTTTGTGGTACTTAGTGAAAATGCTGCTCCGTGACTGATTGTACCCTGTAGGAAACCTGCAGTTGATTCCTGCAAGTTTGTGCCTTGTGTTGTTAGAACGGGCGGCTGTGGATCTCTCCTCCGTGTCCATGACGGGTAGCAGGCCCTGCTTTGGAGGACAGGACCTCTGTAAAACCTGGGAACAAGGTGGTTCCATTTCTTTGTGCGTTTACCAAGCTCGACTCCTTTATTATCCAGGAAACCATAAAATACCAAGGGCAGAGGACGTGCAGGAAAGTAGGACAGATGAGCTTAGTTCCACCTAGGGTACAGCAGAACGCCCATCATCGGGATGTCTTTGTGCCAAATATACTTCCAGCTGACACTCGGTATCTTTCTAGGCAGGTCAGCAGCCCGCGATGTGGCGAGTCCTTTTTCCTGTGCTGCTCTGTTCTGTGACATGTGTAGATACGAAGGGCATGTTTATCTTCCAGATGCATTAAGCAGCTGCAAAATTGAATTGGCAAAACTTGCTTTTTGGACTGGCCAAACGATGTGCTCATGCGTGCTCACGAGTGTTTCGTGACACAGCAGTTGTCTTCTAATTAGAAGCCCAGGTTTGCAAGCGGGAGGGAAGAATTGTAGTTCTTTGCAAACTCCAGAGGAGAAAATGATGATGCTCCTTTTGAGGCCGAAGCTTGCTTTGAGTGAGCCACTGCTGTCAGCGAAGATGAGAGCCCCGTGATACCCTGAGTGAGCTATCAAACTCGAGTATTTCCATGGTACCCAGTGGGCCAACTGATAGAAGTCTTCTTTCAGAGGCTGTTGAGCTCCGGGCTGTTTACAGCATTGGCCTGATTTTAAAAAAACAAACCATAACCTGCTTTGCATGATGTTCCTTTATAACCAGTTAGGGAGCTGTGGATCCTTATTCTGATTCTTTTCCCCACCCAAAAAGCTGATCTGGACTGAAAGTCTTTAGAGAAAAAGGAAGTTACGGTGTGAAAACACCTGTTTGAGCAATCTCTTATTTGTAACCTGCTCTTTGGACTGCTTGCTTCCCTGGAAATGCGTTTGAGAATATTTACGAATATCTCTCAATCCTCTCGTGAGGGACAGAGGTCACCTTTGCAGCCTGGGGCATGTTAGGAACTGTCCTGTAAGAGCATGTGGGGCGAGGAGGTGCTGTACTTGGCCTGTAACGGTATAACTGGAAGCGCGTTTGTGCAGCTCGGGCCCTCTGTTTGCTTTTTTGGTTTCTTTCCAGGTAATGTTTTACTGTAATCTTGAGTTTGAAATATGACCCGTTGCCCTAATCTGCAGTTCAGAAGAAGTAAAACCCATGACGCAGCTGGTCACTTTCTGTCCTCTGTTCCCAAGGACTGCTGCTGGAGATGATTGTTAGTTGCTGGCTGTTTATTTGCTCTTTTTTCTGCCTTAACTAGAAGTCCAAGAAGGGAGCATGGACCAGCCCAGCGGAAGGAGTTTCATGCAAGTTCTTTGTGAGAAATACAGCCCCGAGAACTTCCCGTATCGGCGTGGACCTGGCATGGGGGTGCACGTCCCAGCAACTCCACAGGGTTCACCTATGAAAGGTAGGGGTCTGGTCTTCCTGAGCATCTGTGGGGGTTCTGGGTGAGATCTGTTTCGTGGTGGTTGTTGCTTATGTTGAAAGAAGAATTGACCAGAAAAAGAAATGTCACAAGGTATTATAATGTGTTTCTTACTGAAGAGCTGAGAGACTGGAATCTAACAAAGACAGAAAGTTGACCTAGTGACTGAACTAGTCGCTGTTAAAAACAAGTGTGTTTTCCTACCTCTGTCGTTGCCAGCATAACAGAAGCAGGATCCTGGCAATGAAAGATGGAAATAAGGCCCTGTGCAGTGCTGAGTTTTGAGGGTTCAGCAGTCCCTGGAGCTTGTTTTCTTCAGACTGATGGTAATAACTATTTTATAAGTGGCTGCAACAACGTGGTTTTTTGACAGAGACGGCTTAACAAATACACAGCACCTTGATGAAAATTCGAGGTTGGTCCACGTGCTAGTGGTGTCACGCAGTGCCATCAACCTGCATCGATGGCTGCAGGTGCAGGAGGAGTCCAGTGTTCCACAGGAGCGGACCATATTTCAGACCGAGTGATAAGTCATTGAATCTCCAGGTGGCTTCTTTTGTGACAAGCGACTCATGAATTTGTGGTTTACTTTGGCTCTGTTCTCAAGGCATCAAATGCTCTCTGGCCGTGCTTATGCTCACGTAGTGGAGAAATCCCCTCTCTCCTTTGCCTCTGACCTTGCTGCCTTGAGGGAGTTGCAGCCAAATGTGTGTCTGAAGCTCTGTGCTCCTCATGTATGTCCTTGATCCTCCTTGACTGCGCAATCTGTGTCGCTCTTCCCTGCTCTTTGAACTGGATCCGTTTGACACCCTGTAGTCTTCCCTCACGCTCTGATGTTAGCATTTGGTTCGTGGTTTTCACAGATGAGCCTGAGATTCGCATTTATCCCACCAGAACTGCCCCTAGTTTTTGTAACCTCTTGCCCATCTTGATATGTAAGAGTAGTTTAAATTCCCGTCAGGTCAATTTGTATCATCACCAGCCCCAAAGGGGAAAATAGCCACGGAAATCAGCTGGATGAAGTTTACAGTAACTGAGTTTGACAGAGGAGAAAAAAGCGTCTGAGTTCAGTTGAGGATAAAACTACCGCGTGTCGCTCAAAATTAACGCGAATGGAATGGCCTGATGGAATATTCAGTTAATGCCCTCTCTCCTGTGTGCGAGCCCCCGCTTACCTGAGCTGTTTGGATGCTGAAAAGAGGGCACAGGTTTCTAAGTCTTCCAATGTGACAGAGATGTGACTTAAAAGCACGTCATGACTAATTCCCAAAGTACAACGCTATCCTGTAAAGAAGCTGCTAATGAGCCAGGAAACTTGAAAACTCAGATCGCTCCAGATAATTGACTGCTGCTAGAATCCCTTTCTAGTTGTGGAGCTGTCAAATATGAAGGAGAAAGAAAAAGGGGCACCTTCTCAGGAAAAAGCTTGTTAAATTTTAACAGATTTTGATACTCCGCTGAGGTGGGAGAGCCATATTGGATGTGAAAGAGCGTAAGACTGATGGCTTGCCTTCCCTACGTGTGGATTTCTTGTGTTGAAATGGTTTCCTGTTGCAAATCCACAGCTTTAACTTTGTCATGTTTTGTCCATAGCGAATCAGGCTGTGATTGAGAGCCAAGTCCTTGTCTGTGAAATAGCTGCGAGAATATTTACCTAAATGAGAAGGAACTAGAGCAAAACTGAAGCAGAAATGTAAAAGACAGAGTAGAGACTTAAGTTTTTCCAGGATGTAAGAATGCTGAACGTTCTATAGTGTTTAAAAGGGTAAGCTTAGAAAAGAAATGTTTAAATACATCCTTGCTTTCCTAACCCCGAGTGGGCTTAGTACAAGAGGATAAAGGAGTTTAACTCCGTACAACTAGCGCCCTACCTAGTCCTGTACCCTATCGGCAGTAGCAGCTGCCTGGGGAAGACCATAAGTTCTGGCAAGAACTGATATGAGACATACTGTAAACTAGAAAGCACTGGCCCATCCTCACTACGGGGTGGCCAGAAATACATGTAGTAACTGAAGAGTGCTGATAGTGAGTGGTACTTCGTGTTTAGACACCAGAAGACTTCTTGATTGATGACAGTCACTTGTCATAAAGTCCAGGTTTATCCTGAAATCCTTAACTACGTGTGAATTGTGGAATAACTGGTAGATCTTTTCTTTTGCTGAACGTCATGCCTGTTTGTGGTCGTTGTTACCTTCTGTAACTAAGCAATGCCATGCTGACCAGAGGGCATCTTTTCTTTTTTCCCCGTTTCAGATCGCCTCAACCTTCCGAGCGTGCTCGTACTGAACAGCTGTGGCATAACCTGTGCGGGGGATGAGAACGAAATCGCCGCCTTCTGTGCTCATGTGTCTGAGCTAGATCTTTCTGACAATAAACTGGAAGACTGGCACGAGGTAAAATGGTTACATGTGCATTTTTCTGAATATCTTTCATGGCTATTACTGTGACGGCAAATGCATTGCATGTTATGAGAGTACTTTATTCGTTTAAAGGAGAGAGGTTTCAATTTTTTTGTGGCTTCTTTCTCATCTTTGAAGCTGATGCTTATTTACTTTGACAACAACTGAGCAATAAATATGATTAATTTAATCCATTTGGGCACTTCATTTACTTCATGACTTATGATCTTGGCCTGTGGGTGACAAATATATATATTTTTTTTTATTGTACAAAACACCAGAACCGGCATTTCTAATGTCAAGAGGTTAATGGTCAGTGCAGTTCTTGACAGAGTCAGAACCGAGGAGGTCTGTGTAATGGGAGTTGACTCCCAGCTTTGGCACTGATTGTGTGAATGGTGGGCAAGGTGTTTATTCTCTCTCCGCTTTTGTTGCCCTATCTGCAGAGCAGGTTTAATAACATTTACCTCAAAGGATATTTCTGGGACCTCATTAATTAATGCTAAATGCTATTGTAAAATCCACTGAAGTGCTTGGATGAAATACGCTAGAGAAGTGCCATGTAATACAAGCGAAACAATTGCAATCTGTTCAAGGGTTGTTAGCAGTTCCTCACTGGCTTATGCTCTGCTTTTATGTTAGTGCTTATTGTTGGAAATACGTGGGAAAAAAACGGATGAGCAACATAAAAATGATCATGTGTTTGTGTTGCATCAAGCTCCTGTGTCTTTAAACAGGTAGTTAGCATGGTGTTAGCAGAAATGTTTCAGCTCTGGCACTGGGGGGGGTGCAAAGTCAGAAGAGGGATACGTTTGCCTGTTGCTGTTATTTCCTTCTTAGCCTACGAGGTATCAGCTCTGCGGGTGGGAGAGAGGTTTTAGGCTTCTCTGTTGAGATGAGAGCTAGGGAAGGTGGTTCTGTACTGAGGGCACATCTGTTAAGATCTGGGATCTCTCCGCTCCCTGTCTGGCCTCCCGCTCTCGGTGGGGCTGCCCTCATATCTGGTACACAGCTGGGGGAGCTCCCCATACACTTGTTGCTCGCAAGCTGCTTGCCTCGCACCCTGCTCTTTGTTCAGACTCTTCAGCCTACCCTGGATGGCAATTTTGCCTGCTTCTGCATGAGCTGCAGTAAAGCAGGAAATGAAAAGCTTTCCATGTAATTTGGCCCCTTCCTCCGAGACGGGATTAAGTTTTCCTAGCCCATCCGCGACAGATAAATATCTACCCACCTCTTAAAAACTGCCAGTGATGGGGATTCCGGGTCCCTGGGTAGCCTGTTCCCATGCTTAGCTAATAACCTCATAGCCTAAACTATGTAACTTAAGTCTCCCGTGCTGCAATTTAAGCCAATTGCTCCCTGCCCTCTTCTCAGCAGGGATGGAGGAGAATTCATTGCTGTTCCTTATGAGACAGCCTTTTATATCCACGAAGAAGAGCTTTCATGTCTCCTTTTGCTATTTTAGTATAATACTGAAAAAATCCTGTTCTTCTAATAGTTCATTGTAGGCCATTTTTTCTAAATCCAGTGTTCTTTTTGTTGCCGTGATGTCATTCCACTTTGTCGACTTCATTCCTAAGGCGCAGTGCCCAAGGCATGATGTCACCTAGGCTGAGGCTTCCTCAGTGCGAAGCGAGGCAGACTAATTACCTCCGGCATCGCGTATGCAACACTTGAATTCAGCCTCCGCGTGAGATGATTGCCCTTTCCTGGCAAGTGGGCCCTGTTACCTATGTATGTCATGGTCTGCCCCATCTCCTCCCATCCCAATCTCTCCCTAGCCAGGTGTTTTCTGACCCATAATAATGTTCTGGATGAGTATCTTTTTCCCCAAGTGTTAGTGCTTTGATTGTCCTTGAACTGAACTTCCATCTTATGGGTTTTAAGATGGCTTCGCTTTGGTCTCTAGGCTTGTACCGCACTACAATGCAGCCTTTCCCCACCTGAGTGTCATCCACAGGTTAAGAAAACCCAGAGTGTTCAATTATTTTGGTCATGGAAAACATAACGAGTAGTATTCTGCTAGAACACTCTCTTGTTGCATGTCTGCTGACTTCGTACTGAATTCACTTACAGTGATATCCCAGGCACTGTAAGTCCCCAGTTTGCCAGTGCGACTGGTGTGAGATGGTGTCAGAAGCTGTCATTCCCTTCTACTACTTCCCACTGAATCAGTTACCCAGTCGAAGAGGAAAATTGGTTTGGCGTGATGTGTTCTTTACGAATTGATGCTGCCTGGCTTCTCTGTTCACTCAATCGTTAGTAGGTGACTACAAATTGATCATCTAAATAACCTGTGTCTTTCTGTGTATTGGCAGCATGGAGGTCAGCACCTATCCCCATCACACAGCCCATTCCAGAGCTGGACAGTCATCATCGTCTCTGGTTTTCCTTACTCTTTCTCCATCTTTTTTCCTTCCCTCTCTGCTGCTTTGCCCTCAGGTGCACATCTCTACGCACAAAAAGAGAAAGCAGCCCCAAGCAAAATTACCTGAACGCTTGGATTGATTGTAAGAAAGCTGCTGTTTTCAGACTAACGGAATGGAATCAGAAATTCATTGCATGTGTACAGCGAGCTTCTGTCTGTCTTTTATGCTGGGGAGCAGTGGAAAGCTGAGCAAGCGGTCAGAGAGTTGGCCATAAACTCAAGAGATGTGCCTGTTGCCTCCCTGCTAAACGAGGGGCAGGACATGCTGGGTCCTGAGACGTGCTGCTGCTGAAGCTTGGTCTTGAGGTGGATTTTGTGACCTCTCCCAAGAGACCGGCTTTTTCTTATCAAGCTGCTCAGAGAGTGTAATTAAATGAACTGTTGAGGTGAATGAGCAATTAACCAATCAATCTAGATCAGTGAATACTGGAGTATGAATTACAGGTAGTTATTCAGAAGCCTTATTTTTTTTCTTTTTCCCTATATCATTTCTTTGGCTTGTGGTGATTCCGAAGGGCCCCCTTTTAGGAGATGGGATATTATTGCATGAAGTCCAATTACTGCCTGATACGCATTTCTTTCTTTCTCTTTTTTTTTTTTTTTTTTTTCCCTCCCCACTTAGGTCAGTAAAATTGTGTCCAACGTTCCCCACTTGGAGTTTCTAAACTTGAGTTCCAACCCTCTCAGTTTGTCCGTTTTAGAGAGAAGGTGCGCTGGGTCTTTCGCTGGTGTTCGCAAACTTGTGCTCAACAACAGCAAAGCTTCCTGGGAAACAGTCCACACAATCCTGCAGGAATTACCAGAGTAAGCAACGGGGAGTTGGGCATAGAACGGGGTGCTCGCTGCAGGCAGGTCAAGCCTCACGTGGTGAGGGCCGGAAGGGGTGCGAGATTGCAAACACAATTGGTAGAGAAAAAGAAAAAGGGAATTTTTTAATTTGGGAGCTTGGGAACTGGCCAGGGGAATGCTTTACATGGTCTTGAAAGCTGAACTTCTGGGCTACAAAGCCCAGGGCTTCTGGTACAAATCGAAATACCAGAGATGGCTGATCACCCCGACAATGTAGGAGGTGACACGCTTCCCTCTGAGTCACTGCAGAAGGAATGGTGCAGTGCATACCTGTACTAATTGCTTTTGAATGGGATGTGAGTCTGAGGGCCTGGCCACTTGTCAAGTAATATTTCATCATGCTTTTCTGTGCAAAAGTGCTGATTTCTGTGGCTTGGCCACGGTCCACCTTGGCAGTGGCATTCTGCTTCCCCAAATGTTCTTGGTGGCTTCATTTTGATAACAGATTCCTCTTCGTAGGGGTTTGTAAGTGGAGATGATGACAGCAGTATTTCCTGCGTGGCTGGCTGGGAGCAGGGGAGCTGGTTTATCATCTGAAAACTTAGTGGGACCTGTTCTTTCTTTAATGGGAATCTTTGGCAGAACCAGCCATGTGGAGAAAAAAGGGTCATTTGCGTTGTATAAAACCACCTTTTTAAGTAGTAAGCATTGAGAGCAGGTACCAGCCACCATTGGAGTTGGGTTGGTGGCTTGTTGGGCACAGATGTGGAACACCACCCCGAGCAATTTGTTAATACTGGGAGCCCCGGGCAACACTTAGAGTGTTTTTCACCTGTGGAGGAAGTTTACAGATGGGAGCAGAGGCATAGTTGAAACACTCTGTTTGGAGTGTTCAAAGGTCTTCTCTACACCGAGGTTTCAAATCACATAAGAGCTGTTACAGAAAGTCGTGTTAAAATCACATATGCATGTCCCCGTGCCTGAGATGGTACGTTGAGATGATGGTATGGTCTTTCTTCCCCTGTGCAGCTTGGAGGAGCTTTTCCTGTGCCTTAATGACTACGAAACAGTGTCTTGTTCTCCAGTTTGCTGTCAGTCTCTCAAATTACTCCACATAACTGACAATAACCTTCAAGACTGGACTGAAATTCGAAAGTTGGGAATTATGTTTCCATCACTGGACACGCTTATACTGGCTAACAACAACCTCACGACCATCGAAGAGTCAGAAGATTCCCTAGCGAGGCTGTTCCCCAACCTGCGGTCCATCAATTTGCACAAATCAGGTGAGAGCCTGGCAGCAGCACGCTTTTTGTTCTCGGCATAAAGTGACAGCGGTTGCTCGGTCTGTCCTCCTGAGTAGGTGAAAAAAACAGACTTGCTTTGTGCTCTCTGAAACTTTGGCCTTGGGGTGGTTGGTTCTTAGGCTCGTGTTAGCAGTCAGTAGCCTGCGGTCAGCGTTGCTTCCTGGAAAATCTGAGAGAGGGCAGGTGAAGGTGAGAGCCTAAACCTTTGGGATGGTTCTGTTGCTGTAGCGGAGGTGAAAACACCCCATGACCTCGAAAAGCTGTGGATAAATGTAATCCCAGCAGACCCATCATCTTGAAGTCCAGTTTCCTAACGCTGGTAACGCCGGGCCACGCAAGCAGATGTACTGAAGCTCGCTGACCTGGGGAATGTAGCGTTAGGAGAGGAAAACAGGCAAGAAGGCGACTCGCCCGTCTCTGTGGGCTCTACCTGCTGCTTTTGGTAGTTAGTCGTTATCTAAAAGATGTGTCAGAGTAGCGTGGACTGGCTGTTATTCAAAATGAGCTGGAAAAGGGTTTTTACATTAGTAGTTTCCCTCTCTTTCGTCTCCCTGCCTCAGGTGCTCCTGGCTGGAGAAGGATAAATAAATGTCTGGCAGTGGAGGGGATGAAAGGATCCCATTTGCCTTTCATTCCATGTTTTATCCTGGGTAAAATGAGTGGTTTTGTAGGTATGTGGTGTGGGTGGGCTGAGCAAAAGCTGTCTGTCGTCTCTGCTCGGTTAGTAGAAGCTCACCACAAGTTTTCTCGAGGCTGTTGTTACGTTTCAGCCCCAGAGAATTTTCAGCCAGGGCTCCAGAGAGAGAATAAGCATTTGGCGTATCGGGAAGGGCACCCCGCGCCCAGCGAGAGGGACCCGCAGGGCAGCTGTGAGGGCTGCGACATGTTTTTGAGGTGACACGTACACCAGGAGTTCTGCAGGAGTACTTCATGCATCATCATCCTTTGTTCTTTACAGCTTTATATGCCGTGCAAGTGATAGTTAAGTGTAGCCAAGGTAGAAGGTACTTTATTAACATGCTCTGCAATGTAGGCGTCAAGGAATCCCTATAATAAAAGCTTAAAGCTAACTAGAGGAAGAAAAGCCTGTTAAGCTGGATTTGAAAGCGCTGTCTCACTGAGGAGTAAATGCTCCTGTGGTAAGTAGTTTTGCAATTTTGATGCCAGGTATTTAAGAACTCTGGATTTTGTATTGCATTTTGATGTTTTGGGAGCTGAAAATCAAAACAGAAATCCCAAGGAGCATGTTAAATATTTTTTTTTTTTCTTAGGGAAAGCTGCTGCACTCCAGTTTCTGTCACGTGAAGACTCCAAACTGGCAGCACTTTTTGCAGCCTCTTTTAGCTTCGTGGAGATCAGGGATGAGCTAAAGATCATGGGTTTTAGTGAAGTTATAGCACAAGGGGGTCACGAGGGACTGAACGGATTTTGCTGCCGAGGTGGATGACAGCAGTTTCTCCTCCAGAGATGGTTGTGTGTCTGCGTTAGCTCCCTCCCAGCCTCCAGAGCTTTTGGCCCTTTCAGAGCGGCGTGATTGGGAGAGGTACTGGTGTTCTCTGGTGATGTTGCTCCCCAGAGAGCAGGTGGGAGAGTTCTCCTCCTGTCGCAAGCGTCCACTCAGTTTATCTGTGAATGTGGCTGATGCCGATAGCTGGTAGGATGGCTTTAGGTGTAGGTGACCCTGGCAGAGGTGTTTGGAGTGCCGTGGGGAAAGGAAATTCTCTGCCCGCCCCACACCCAGTGTGATACAGGAGTTTTGTTTCTGCTCTGAAAAGAGTCCCTTCTTCTGAATTGTGGTGGTGACACACGCTTTGGGCTTAAACTTGGCATATCATAGAATCATAGAATTGTAGAATGGTTAGAGTTGGAAGGGACCTTAAAGATCATCGAGTTCCAACCCCCCTGCCATGGGCAGGGACACCTCCACTAGAGCAGGTTGCTCGAAGCCCCATCCAGCCTGGCCTTAAACACTTCCAGGGATGGGGCATCCACGACTTCCTGGGCAACCTGTTCCAGTGCTTCACTACCCTCACAGTAAAGAATTTCCTCCTAATGTCTAATCTCAATCTCCCCTCTTCCAATTTAAAACCATTACCCCTTGTCCTGTCACTACATCTCCTGACAAAGAGTCCCTCTCCGGCTCTCCTGTAGGCTCCCTTCAGATATTGGAAGGCTGCTCTGAGGTGTCCCCGGAGCCTTCTCTTCTCCAGGCTGAACAACCCCAGCTCTCTCAGCCTGGTTTCACAGGGGAGGTGCTCCATCCCTCTGATCATCTTTGTGGCCCTCAGCTGGACCCGTTCCAACAGGGCCATGTCCTTCCTGTGTTGAGGACTCCAAAGCTGGACACAGTATTCCAGGTGGGGTCTCACGAGGGCAGAGTAGAAGGGTAGAATCTCCTCCCGCACCCTGCTGGCCACACTTCTCTTGATGCAGCCCAGGATGGGGTTGGCTTTCTGGGCTGCCAGCGCACACTGCCGGCTCATGTTGAGCTTCTCATCCACCAACACCCCCAAGTCCTTCTCCTCAGGGCTGCTCTCCAGCCATTCTCTGCCCAACCTGTATTTGTGCCTGGGATTGCCACGTCCCAGGTGCAGGACCCTGCACTTGGCCTGGTTGAACTTCATGCAATTTGCACGAACCCATCTCTCCAGCCTGTCCAGGTCCCTCTGGATGGCATCACTTCCCTCCAGCGTGTTGACTGCACCACACAGCTTGGTGTCGTCGGCAAACTTGCTGAGGATGCACTCTATCCCACTGTCCATGTCTCCGACAAAAATTTCCTGACAGGCTTAGCTCAAATGAGATCCCTGATTTTGTTTGAACCGACAATTTTTCTGGGTTTTGGGTTTGTTTTTTTTTTTTCACATTTTCTGTGCTGTGTGGGTGAAGCTGTTGAATGTTGTTCGGAGAAACCAGTTTTCTAACTCGTGTTGCCAGTATAAGCTTCTGGAAGAGTCATCGGAAAAGGATTGGGGTAAACGTTTCCGCAGTCACAGCAAAGGGAAGTGAAGACGAGTGGTGTTGATCTCGCCCCATAATCAGGGCTGCACCGTTGCTGGATCCTCAGCTTTTTTTTATTTTACCCTCTCTGCTTGCCTTGTTATCCCAAACCTCAGGTCTTGAGGGGGCTGAAATGGAGTTAAAGCCTTTTTCATTAAGTGGCCGGACGGCTTCTGGGACTGTTTTACCGTTGGGTTGTGAGCGGAAATAGGACCCAAGGTGGTCATGTGTGCAAGGTAAAGCCATTTGATGGCTATTTAGTGCCACCTAGAATGACAGAAGTCCTGATGACTTTAACGCTACTTAAGGCAGCATCCCTTTATAGATGCAGCCATCTTAACTGATGCCAGTCAGTCCTCGGCAGTGAGGCCAAAGACTGAATGGTCCATAAAAAACCTAAGCTCCCTAATCAGCCATGGAGATCATCCTTCTAGACTTACAAAACAGCATGAGAGAATTTAAACTACCCTGTCTTGTAAGCAAATGAAGGAGAATTTTTGCAGCACGTCGTGAGCAAAAAGCCGACTTCTCAAAGAAAACAGCAGCTGACGCTCGCCTGTCACGTATGTCTGATTATCTTGGATGCGTGGTGTATTATCTGTGTTTGTTTAAGCAAGTCTTTTCTTCTGAGCAGGTCTGCATTGCTGGGAAGACATTGACAAGTTAAATTCTTTTCCCAAGCTTGAGGAAGTGAAATTGCTAGGAATCCCTTTGCTGCAGTCCTACACCACCGAGGAACGCAGGAAGCTGCTAATAGCCAGGTCTGTTGCTGGTTTCTTCTGCTCCTCAGGAACGTTACATGGCCATGGATGGCTGGGAGCGGGCAATTGGAGGAAGAGGCCGTTAGGAGATGGGGTTTTGTACGAATTCACCGCTCAGAAAAAATTGAGCTTTATTTGTTGTTGCGTGGGAAGGTGGGAGTAGTGGAAATGTTAAGTCCAACTTCTCTGAGAATTTTTTGAGTCTCATACGTGCGTATATGTGGCAAAATGAAAATGAGTAGTTTTGAATGTGCTCAGAGAAACTGTGTGGAACTTGCCCTCGCTCTCTCTCTCTTGGGGACTGAGGCATGAGCTACCTGGCAGGATTCTCCTGGTGTTAATGTCGTGGCACATAGCTTTTGATGGTGGCTGTCTTGTTGGTCACCCTGTCTGGGTTTCTCTTCTCTCTGACTGCATTTCTTGCTGTCTCTATGCAGGTTGCCATCTATCGTCAAGCTCAACGGAAGCATCGTTGCCGATGGGGAGCGAGAGGACTCCGAGCGATTCTTCATCCGATATTACATGGAGTTCCCGGAGGAGGAAGTTCCATTCAGGTACGAGTTCTTTGTCGTAGAATGGCGAGCAGGGGCAGAAGGGCGGCGAGGCAAAAGGAGAGATGACTGAACAGATGATGTTACAGAGGAAATCCGGGCTAGCCGTTCCATGAAAAAACCATCCCTCGCCTTCCATCCGTCTTGCCGTCCTCAATCTGTTTTAGTTAATGTCGTTATATTAGAATGTTGTCTGATGACTTGTAGAATCACTTCTGAGTCAAATTTGCTCTTAAAGTGTCCGCGTCAAGTGCCATTAAACAACATGACTGTTCAGTTCATGATCTTCATCGCTTCCCGGCCTCCCCCATGGCTCGCTTCATAATCCACCTGTGTTTGGGATTGCCCAAAAGCTGGTAGAGATCGTGCTCTCTGGTGCCAGGCCGGGGCATCTAATTCTCTTGACCATCTGGTGTGTGGAATGTGACTGGCGATGGGAAGCTGTCCCCTCACTTTCCGGCCTGCAAATCGCAAGTCTGATGGTTTTTCTTTGCCAAAAAAGTATGCCCAATGATCCGTTAATCTTGGTAAACTAATGAACTTTGACAGATGCTGTTCAGTCGGTATCTTCTCTGTGCCAGCATCTACTTACTGCTTCTTAATGGGCTGAGGAAGGATCATGGATAATCGAGCCACTGCATTTACGTGCCTTTTGCCCTAGGACCCTCATGCAGACAACAAAGCTTCACAAAAAAGGGGTAGGACAAAAGTGTGTGTGCGTCCAAGGGGACAGACAGAGGTGGGGACCAAGTGAGATGGAGAACGTCAAAGGTATGGATGACAGAGGTGCAAACAGAATCTGGTCAGCGTGTACGTTGCCTGCTCAGTGTTTCCCCCAGCTTAACCCTTAGGTGAAATGTCTCTTGTTTTTTGAAAGCACTGTGTATGTGACCTGCCAGTACAGTAAGGGCATGGGAAGACTGGAATGGGAAATGAGAGCACGGTGTTTTGTAGGAATACTAATAGGTCCAGCGGGTCAGTTCAGAGGCAACGGGTACTAATGTAGTCAGGGAGACAAGACAGCTGGTGATCCCTCTTGTGCCTTTTTCTGAGGACAAAGTCCTGGCTTGTAATTTTAGAAGCCCTTGAAGCGGAAAAATTGTAACAAATTTTGGAAGGGATAGCAGCAGAGGCGGAAAATGCCGGGGAAAGCAAGGGGAAGGAGAGACGGGCACTGCAAGGTCGTGTGCTTTTAGCTGCTCCTAAAATGGATTATTTTCCGTAACATTTTATTTCTGAGAAAACATGTCTCTGCGTTCGTGGCTCCAGAAGGGGAGAATGGCAGGGTGGCTGAGCCCAAAAGCTGCAGCGGTGTCCTGCCCTTTGGCGAACAGGGCTTGGGCTGACCTGGAAAACCAGATGGGAGAAGGCAAGGCAGGAGGAAAAACAGTGTATTGGGTTGCAGGCTGGGAGAGGAACTAAGGTGCCAGTAGCCCTTTGATGCTGGTGGAAGGGGTGTGCCACCCCGATCTTGGGAGGAAGGGTTTGTGCACGAGAGGGAAGGTAAATAAATACCTGGCTGGCTCTGAATCTTTTCCTGCTGGGCTTGCGCCTCTGGATATTGCGGTGACAGTTACCTTTTTGTGTTCAGGACCCATATATTGCTGAGTAGGGTATAGCTTTAGACACGTGTGATGTTACTGGTAGGACATGGACTTTGGGAACAGGCTGTGTGCATCCATACTACACACAGCTGGGGTCGCTTTCCAGCTGAGAGCTCAGGCAAGAAACTACTAATATCTCAACCATCCAAAAAGAAAAGCTGGGCTGATCTTGACCAATGTGCTACCTTTATGCTATTTTGGTAAGGTACAGGAGAATTGCCTCCCCCTCTGATCTTTTAACTTTTAAACACTGTTACTGCCCTTTTTGTGGTCAATGGGCTCTTTGTCTGAATCCTTTCATCTGTGCGGCCTTTCCAAGAGACTTGTGCAGCTACTGAAGAGGGTTGTTCTGTTCTGGAGGAGTTGTGTGCCGCTACAGATGAGGTTCTAACGAGGCTGCAGATGGCTGAGAGTGTCCCTAGTGCCGAGGGCTGGGTTTCAGTTCCTGCATCCGTACACAGCATCCCTTGTAGGAAGGGAAACCTGGCATTCTTTGCAGAGGGATTTTGTGTGTCGTTTGTTGCTAAAGCTTCTTTTTCTCTCCTCCAAAATCCGGTGTGGTCTGTCCGAAGGTGGTTTGTAATTAGAATCTAATCAGGACACGCGGGTGTTGTTGCTGGGGGTACGGCATCTGCATTGCAGTGCTGCCTCAAGGGGAGGGAGAAGACACACTTGGGCACGGAAAACTTATGAGTGTGAGCAGCCCCCCTCAAGCCTGTTGCGGTGTAGCGTGCGGTAAGCCAGCAGCACGCTCTCCCATGGCAAACCCCCCCACCCCGGGCTTGCTTTCCATGTCTCCGTGAGCTGCAGCTCGAAGGGATCAGAAAGGGAGGGAAACGGACAGCATAATTCCTCTCTCTGGATGTCATGGGTTAGAAAGAGCGCTGAGCGTACAATCCAATATTGGCTGTCTTCTGGAGTGACGTCTCTGTGTCTGTGGGTTTTTAATGAGTCCTCTGCTTGTCTGCTCCGCTGTTTATCTGCAGGGTATCGGAGACACTTTTAGCCAGGCTCCGTTCTTCAGCATCCTCTGCTCTGGCAGGCAGCGTCTGCCAGGCTGCGAGGGGTGATTATAAAAGTCTCCAGGGTGCCTGTTATCAGGGTACAAAAGAACCATGTGAGCAGTGTGCCCTCGTCCTTATTGATTTGAGGGAAGCCAGATATTCAGACTCCTAACTTTCTGTGGAGGCTGCAGCTGGCATATAAGGAGCAGGCTGCGAAGCTTGTTCTGCCTTTCCTCCACATGAGGAAATTTAAGGCAATGTTGCCCAAACCTCCGCATCTTTACAGCACGCGTTTGGGTAGTCTCAGCTCCCTCATGGTACTTCTCTCTCTCAACTTGCTTGAAATTTGTCCCCCTCTTTATACTCTTACCACTGTCAGCCCTGTTTGCTGCAGTTTCCCTTAGTACATGAGTTGGGGCAGTACTTCTGGTCGGCATGTAGAAATTAATGCTGGTGTGCAGCGGAAACTGCTGCAAAGAAACCCTCCCCATCGGCAGCACGTTGGCCCACGCTCACTCTTACTGCAGACAGCAGCCCGGTGGGTAAAATATGGGGAGCGCGGTGTCTCCTCTCAGCACCAATGGCTTTTCCAAATAAATAGACCTGATGGTATCGCCCAGGTGACTGTGAGAGCAGGGCACGGGCCTGCCTTTGGATGCTCTGCCCCGGCGAAGACTCATTTTGTCCGTGAGACTGGGGAAATCCTAGTGCCTTGCAGCCCTTACCTCATTTCCCGGCAGACAGAGGGTCTGCTGTTCTCCAGGAACATTCCTGCCTTGGGCAGGACTCCCTGGGGTCACACAGCCTGCCAGGTCCCATCATCTCTCGACAGGGGCTGTGGCACAGCACCGATCGCATTCAGCTCGGGCTCGGGTGGGGAACAAAAAGAGCTTTCTGTACGGCCTCTGAAATGGTACCTTTTCCCGGCAGCTCCCGGTCTTTGTCATTTCAGTCCCATTGTGTTCTGTGTTGCCGTTTTGCCGCTTTCCCAGCCAGGCCGGGGGAGACACAGCCGTGCCCGATGGGAGCGGTACCCGCTGAAGGCGGCGGGAGGGTGAGACAGGCTTTCCATTGCAGGGGATGGATCCCCGAGGATGGACCTTGTGAAGGACGGTCAGAGAACTTGTCCCCAAGGAGAAGGTGATGGTGGAGTGTGCGATTCTGCTAGTAAAATTCCCATGTTGTTTTAGAGTAGGTGTGACAAACAGTTGGCAAGAAGTCCCCTGCTTGTTTTCAGCTTCTGAACCGTGCGGCGGCTCACCTTGATTCGGTGATCTTGGTGATCCCATGCTCGGTGGAGTGTAACGTCTGGGAGCCAGCTGGCCTCTTGGAAAACAGCAGGAATGGCTGAAAATCAGTCAGGCTGTGAAGCCACAGGAACTGGGAATCCCAGGCTGAGGGCTGTGTCATTTGTGTGGGCGCTAGCTTGGTTCTGGCACTCTTTAATCAAGTGTTTTCACTGGAGCAGGAGGTGCAGAGTCTTGTGTGTGTAACGTCCTCTCTTTCTTCCAAATCCCACTGCAGCTATGGCTGGGGTTTCTGAAATTGTAGGAGCCCAGTCTCTACTGGGATAGAATCATAGAATCATAGAATTGTCTAGGTTGGAAGAGACCCTTGGGATCATCGAGTCCAACCATCTACCCTACTCTACAAAGTTCTCCCCTATATCATATCCCCCAACACCACATCTAAACAGCTCTTAAACACATCCAGGGATGGTGACTCAACCCCCTCCCTGGGCAGCCTGTTCCAATGCCCGACCACTCTTTCTGTGAAAAATTCTTTCCTAATGTTCAGTCTAAACCTACCCTGTTGGAGCTTGAAGCCGTTCCCTCTCGTTCTGTCATTAATTACCTGTGAGAAGAGACCAGCACCAACCTCTCTACAGTGTCCTTTCAAGCAGTTGTAGAGAGTGATGAGGTCTCCCCTCAGCCTCCTCTTCCTCATACTGAACAGTCCCAGCTCCTTCAACTGCTCTTCATAGGATTTGTTTTCCAGGCCCTTCCCCAGCTTCGTTGCCCTCCTCTGCACTCGCTCCAGCACCTCGATATCTCTCTTGGATTGAGGTGCCCAAAACTGGACACAATACTCCAGGTGTGGCCTCACCAGTGCTGAGTACAGGGGGACAATCACCTCCCTACTTCTGCTGGTCACACTATTTCTAATACAAGCCAGGATGCCGTTGGCTTTCTTGGCCACCTGGGCACACTGCCGACTCACGTTCAGCCGCTTGTCAATTAGAACCCCCAGGTCTCTTTCTTCCAGGCAGCTTTCCAGCCACACTTCCCCAAGCCTGTAGCGCTGCTTGGGGTTATTGTGGCCCAAGCGCAGAACCTGGCACTTGCCCTTGTTGAAACTTATACCATTGATGTTGGCCCAATGATCCAATCTATCTAAGTCTCTCAATACATACACTGCTTAGTTTTGTTCAGGAAACTGTTTTGAGACCAGTCAGCTTGAATGCCTCAGGTCAGTGATAACTTGGACCTCAGCGTCCTCTTCCCTAGTCGGATGCTCACTCGGGCTCACGTCGGTGCCACAGTGCAGCTCGGGGACTGTGAGACAAGGTGACTGGAGTGGATGGACTTTCTGGGCTTCATTTTCTCCTTTTAAGCATCTTGTCTGAGAAACACCATGTGCTCTGTGAAGCGTCACGCTGTCAGGGGAGAAAACAGGACTCCTGCCATCCAGATTATATTCCTAATGGATGTCTGTTCAGGTCACCAGACTTTAATCGGGGTGAACGTTGTCTCATGTGAGGAACGTTCACCTTCCCAGACTGTGAGAGATTTGGTGGCAAATGGAGAAATGGAGAAGAAAGCTGGGGTTTCCTTTAGTCACTGCTGGGCAGGAGACTTGTATGGAGGGAAGCATTTACTTATGGGCTTTGAGTGCTCACTTGGCAACATTCCTTACTCGTGAGGGCCTCATTCATCCTTCCCACCTTGAGCAAAGTGCCGGTTAAACTGCGAGACGTTTCGGAAGAGCCATATGCCAGCCAGTCACTGACACGGAGGATGAGGACAGCTCGTTGCTGTCTGGGTTCTGGTTTTAGCTCTCAGCAAAGAGTTGAATTGTGCCTTGGAATCTGCGCTTACCCTCTTGTCATCCCATCACTGTTCTCTCCGTGCAGATGTTCCTTTGTCCTCTGCAGCTCAGTAGCATCCTTGGATAAAGTGGGGTAGGATCATAATGTGAAACAAACTGACGTGTGAAACGTGCATTGGTGGCGCGAGCAACTGTATCCGTAACTCTGGACTTGTTGAATTTTCCAGGTATCACGAGCTGGTCACAAAGTATGGGAAGCTGGAGCCCTTGGCAGTCGTGGACCTTCGGCCACAGAGCAGCGTGAAGGTGGAGGTTCACTTCCAGGATAAGGTGGAAGAGATGTCGATCCGTCTCGATCAGACTGTGGCGGAGTTGAAGAAGCACTTAAAAACTGTAGTGCAGCTGTCGACGAGCAACATGCTGCTCTTCTACTTGGACCAGGAGGCTCCCTTTGGTCCCGAGGAGATGAAATACAGCTCGCGAGCGCTTCATTCTTACGGCATTCGGGATGGAGATAAAATTTATGTGGAGCCCAGAATGAAATAGCCTCTTTTGACTTTGTGAGTGCACGGCCGTGCACACACGCGCCCCCACACACCCACACACATGCATTAAGGAGTTTTTGCAAGGTTTTTCTTTCGGTCGGTTGGTTGAGGTTTGGTTGCGTTTCCGTAGCAGGTAATTTCATAGCCCGGAGGGAGTGCCCTGATGTGAGAACCATGCCCGCCACCCACTGCAGGTGACCTTGAGGTGACAATTGACTTCAGTGCGTGTGTTTCAGTGTGTGCGATACCTTGATGTTTTCTCCGATGCTCCGGTATACTCGTGATTTGGCATGAATGGTCAGTTGTTCAAGCTAAAGAATGCTAGGGCCTGTAAGGGAGAAGATAGCTCGGTGCAGAATTTGACTTGTTTTTTTTTTTTCTTTTTCTAAATTTTTGGGGTTTTGGTCCCACCAGAGCGCCCTTTGGCCTAGCTATCCGACTGCGGCTCGAGCTTGCTGAAGTGTTTTTTTGCAGCTAGGTGCTGTCTCAACCTTTTGTTGTGCTCGAGTTTACGGAAAAGATCGGTATTCCGCTTGATTCTGAGCTCAGGTATTTAGTGCATCCACTTAACTCCACTGGTCTGGTTTGTACGAGTGCACAAAATGGGGGAGAGAAAGAGAACCCCATTAGAAAGAAACTAATTTCAAAACGCACGCTCGACGTCCACGCTGTCCTGTGCTGGTTTTTTTGGGGGGAAAATGTTTTGATTTCTCAAACAGAGTGTCTGCAACCCGTAGCACGGGCAGTCTGGAGGCAAAGGGACCCTTGTCGTGCGTGTTGCAAGGTGAATTTTGGAAGGCGGTGGACGGGTGTTGCGTTGGAAGGGCTTCTAGAGGAACAGGTCAAAAAGGGGTTGAAGAGAGGATTCCCCCATTGGCCATGGTTGATTCCCCGGACGCTGAAGAGATCCTCCAGTATGCACTTAACCTTGTACCAGTTTGTGCTGAAAGTGGAATGGCTAAAATTGCTCTCCTGGGAGAGAGCAAGAGTAAAGTTGAAGTTTGTGTTTGTTGTTGTTGCACCAGAAATGAAACCTAGCACTTTCCCCTGGGGCCCCTGGTGCGGGGTCCCTGCTTAGGTCCGAACTAGGAGAATGCGTTGGCTCGGACCGGTTTCTAGAAGATGAGTGACAAAGCAACTAGACTCACGTTTAGTGTAAGGCAGGTTTTCACTATCTATATTGGCTTCCCCCCCCCCACGCACCTCGTAGGCATCGCGTGCTGCTGCTTAAATTAGCCCCCGTTTTCTCCTGCAGAGCAGATTTTCTTTCCTGGGCGATGAAACCCTCCGTCCTTTCTATCTTGTTTCGCGTTCCTGTGTCCTCCCTTGTTCCTCTGCCCCTCTGACAAGTCGAAGACTTTTCAAATTACCTACTTATAAGCAGCTGCATAAAAGTTTTTTGAAGCTGTGCAGTGAGGGCTCTAGTTACACATGAACTTCTGACCGTAATTTTGCATTGCTCCCTTATCCCCACGTGCACTTTCTTTCCCATGATGCTTTTCTCCACATCACCGAGCTCCTTTTATAATCTTGGAGTTGTGTATTTCTCTTCATATTTTACCTAGATCCTGGGGTGGGGTAGTATGGGGAGGGGATGAAGTATTATCTCATAGTCTTCAGGTTGAGGGTGTGGGGACCGTTGGGAGGGGAGTAGTTCCGCATCCAGGGTAGTGATTCAAAATGGGAGGATTTAAGACAAGTTTATGATTTGTGCCTCATCCCCCTGCCAAAAATGTCAATCCACTGGCCCCGTTGAGATGAGCAATAGGAAACGGAGCAAGACTCGCCGTAGGTAGCGTTAGAGGCCATGGCACGGAGCTGCAAGGCTGTGGCGGTAGCCGTGAAACAAAAGAGCGGGGAGATGGTGGCAGTGTAACATAAGATGATGCTTTTATAAGCTAGAGCTTTACTGAAGATGTATTTTCCATTTGGGCAGAGAAAGGCATTTCCTGCCTTATCGCAGAACTCTGAAGCCAACACTTCTGTATGATATATACATACATACGCATAGGAAAAGTTGTGTTTAATAAGATATTTTGTTATATAAAAAAAGAAAAAAAAGTTTTATGAGAATATGGTTGTTTAATATTAGAAGCCTATTTCTCCCCTTGACCTCCAGATGAAGTGGGTGATCCCTCGGTCGCTGCGGTGTCGGAGGTAGGCGACCGACGGGGATGCGAAAGTACCTCTCACCTAATTCTGGTGAGCAGTAATTGCCTCCGTGGGTATATTTATGGCATTGTAACTGGTATTAATGAGATGCTGTAACTATTGACCAACTTCCTCAGCACAATTTAATGTCTCGGTTTCAGAGAAGGAAATAAACCAAGCCCATTAAAGAACTGAGTGGGATGTTAAAGAGGACCCAAGTATGTGCCTGTAAGTTTGTTCGCCCACAAAAGGTTAGTCTGTCCGCGCAGGGAGCGGTGCCGTCACCGCGCCGGCTCGGAGCTGGCAGCAAATCGTGCTTTTATCAACAGCGGACCTTGTGGGAACTGGAAGATGGGGAAAAAGAGACCACCTGCTGGCATACGGGGCGGACAAGCGCCATCCGTGTAGCTGCCAGGGATTTGGTGCTACCACCCAAAGCGGCTCCCCTGGTCCGTTGGGGTCAGCAAAAGTCACAATATGAATATCACCCCTTACCAATTCTTCAGGGGAAGGTGGTTTCTGGATGACATTCTCAAGCCATCCACTTCCTGCGCAGCGAGCAGAACGCTGGGGGGGAGGGGGGTGGAAACCCAAAATCTTGGTTGACTTTCCAAGGAGAAAGAGCCACCTTTAAATCCTGGGGACAGTTTGTGCGTCCAGATGATTGTCTTTGAAAAGTGGGGCCAAATGGTGTGCAACCGACGGGGCAAAATATCCCAAATGGGCTCATTTTCCTTTTGTAATACTTTTTGGGAAGGGTCTTGTGTGTCTGCCCTGTTACCGCTGAACAAGAGACCTTGTCTTGGGGAGAGAGGGGAGGGCTCTGAGCAAGGAAGGAGGTTTGGGACCAATGGTGGGTGCTGAGAATTCGGCGGGGGGGGTGTGTGTGTGTGTGTGTGTTCCTGAGAGGGTGGGAGGTTTGATTGAAATCGGTGCAACGTCACCAGGGGCTGTGTCCCGGTGTTTGTTAGCGTGTACCCGCTTTAGCAAAAAAAGTCCCTGGGTCTGTCGAGGTCCTTTGGGAAAACAGAATAGGTTTGGAAGCTTCTGGAGTTTTTTGTGTCCTTCTCGTCCCAGGGCTACTGTTGTCGAGAGCTGTTTTGTTGTTCGTGCATAAAGGTCTGCCGGGGGCAGTCTATGCAGTGGGAAAAGCACCTGGTTCGGGAGGAATTAGGTGACAGCTATATACCAAAGTGTCGCATGGCTCCGTCTACGGAGATTAGATGCCGTGCTGTTGTGTTTTTGGGTACGTTCCTATCGAATATCCATGTTTTGAGCGGATGTTTCAGGCGGATCATCCAACAGGCGGTGTTAGGAGTACGTGTGGCGTGGCGACTGTCCTCTGCTCCCTCGCTGGGGTTTGTAGCCCCCTTTTGTTGGGAGCTGCATACGTCCCGGTGGCAGATGATGGTGGGACCCATGGTGGCTCAGAGCAGCTCGGAGGAACTGTGCCTGCTTGCTTTGGGGAGAGGCTCTGGCTTTGGTCCCCCTCCATCGTCGCCAGTTTTGCTTGTAAATGAGATTCCGTTAGGTTCTGTTCGTGTGCGGATTTGGAAATGCAAACGAGGGTGCTGAAAGCAGCCCCGGAGGCTAAAATATGTATTCCTGGCAGCTGGGCCTCCCTCCTTGGAATGTGGCACTTTTGGAGGCGGCAGAGAGACGCCTTCCCCAGAGCAACGTTAAGAGGGGCTGTAGCCATCTCGGGCCTTCGCCTCTGTGATTGCTTTTCTGCAGTTACTGGAAGCTTCAAATATAATTTAAACATGAAGGTCTATTCTTGCTCCCTATTAATGATGCATCTATATGTAATTTTAAAGAAAAAGGAAAAACTGTGAGTCCATCTTGTTTTATATTCTGGGTTCTCTCACGGGGAATATACTTCCCGCTCCCACAATTTGCCTTTGGTTTGCTCGCAGACTTAGCGATGGAATTCAGGCCAAATAGGTCGTCGGTTTGGATCAGTTCAATAAACTTATGTAAGTTTTTACACAAAAAAAAAAAAAAAAAAAAGTGTCCTGAGTTTTGCACTCTTGTGTTCCCTGAAATACAACATGTCCCTCCGTCTCACCCCCGTGTTTAACACGCGCCTTTGGGAGAGTGAAAGCTGCTGAGAAATTTTTGTGGTGCTGAGCTCGGGCATCACGAGGTGCCACGTGTTGAAAGGAGAAATGGCAGTGCCTGAAGCCCCTGCTCCTCTTCTGGCCTGTGTTTCTCTGTGGTGGTGACTTATCTCCACTTCTAGGTAAGGAACGAGGCTCGAGCTTGCCGTTCTCTGCTCTGTGTCCTCGGTGGGACCGGCATCAGGGTTAAAACGAGTTTCACCCTTGAGAAAAAGGCTTGTAGTTGCTGATGGGGAGGGCAGTGCAGCCACTAAAGCAGTAGAAATGGGCTTAGCCCGTGCTGGCCTGCACCGACTGACCCTGGGGAGATCCAGGAGGAGGGAGATGCCCCTCAGATGGGACACAGCTCCTGGGCAAACCCCTCTCCAGGGCGTCTGCCCCGGGCTGGACCTGCTGAATGGTCCTGCCATTTCCACCTGCATTGGAGGCTGCGACAAGGGTCGTCGCTGCCTGCGGCGGCTCTGCTGAGGTCAAGCAGACGCAGCCCCCCTGCTCTCATCTTTTAGTGCATGTTTTTTCGGTTGTTCAGCTCCGACGTGCTCAGCGCTGCACGAGGGCAGCATCCCCTGCCACAAGAAAATAGCTAAGAAGACAGAGTCTTCCCCAAAGAGACAGTGAAACCTAATCAAACTTCATCAGTGTAGCCTTGCCCGGGACAGACAGGACCAGAATATTAAATTGACAAAGGAGCAGAGGGAAACCTATTTTCACCAGTTTTTCTGTGTCTTACAAAACAGGATGAGAAGAGTCAATTGATTTTTCCTGGGGCTGGCAAGGTTGAAAATTCGTATGGGAGGGAAAGGAAGAGCCAGGGTGCATGGAGTGGCAGGCGGGAAGTAACGTGCCTTGGGAATATCAGCCACTGCTTGAGAAGGCCCCTGTCCTCCTAAAATAGCTCTTGGTTGAGAAAAGGGGGAAAAAATAAATTATTAAAAGAAAAAAGAAAGTTTTCTGCTCGCAAGGCCACGCTTGGAGGATGAAGAGAGAGCAGACTCCGGGATGTGCTGCGGAGGCGGTGTGCTGCCTGCTGCCCTGGTGTATGAAAAGAAACTGCTGAGGTAAGATCCGGCACTTCGGGGGTGAACTTACGGAACAGGCTTCCAGGAGCACCCGGGGGCCTGGGAAAAAAAAAAAAAAAGCCTGGGCTTTTAGGTGTTTCTTATTTGGCTGCTGGGATTCCTATCCCCTCTCTGTTGCGGATGGATGGGGAGCGCAGGAGGGATACCTACCTCCTAGCAGGGAAATAGGTCGTAAAAGGCCCCCACCCAAGGAGTCAGAAGGGAAAAATCCTCCTTCTGCCAAGGTTGGGCCCTGGTGGGTCTGTCCCTGAGAAGACGGCTGTTTTCCCACAAAGGACTGCTGGGGCTGGAGCACCGCCTGCCTTAACTGAGCCTCAATGCAGGCTGCGAAAGGGGTTCTGCTAATTGCATCCTTCACCCCTGGGCTGCTGTTCTGCCTCTCCCATCTCGCACCGACAGGGGTGGAATCAAAGCAGAGATCTTTTCTGGGGCTCGGATGAAGAGCTTTGCTCTCTCTAAGGCATTTTGAGGCTTACAAAGCCTCAAACTTCGGTGGTTTGCAACAAACTCTGTCTGGCAGGTCCCGCTCTCCGGGGCTCACGGTGGCCCCACGGGGCGTGCGAGAGCCTTGCTGCTCAGCACAAGTGGAAACGCTCATCGAGTGGCCACCGAGTGCCCGGGAACGATAAGCATCCCTGGGAGGTGCTCACCTCAGGGAGCTGCGTATCTAGCAAAACCCCTGGGTTGCATGGAGGAGAGGGGAGATGGAGTCAGAGACAAGGCTGGGATGTTGGGGGAATAGTTCCGAGAGAGGATTTCAGCAGTGAACTTGCCCGGCTGCTGCTGCGGGCACTCGCAGGTATGCCACGGAGCCCAGAGGCAGGGAAAATCCCTGTGGAAGCTGCAGGTTGTACGGGTGACAACAGTGACATCGGTCGCAGCAGTCCCCCAGTGAAACTCCCCACTGGCTTGAGTGAAAAAGCCAGTCAGCCCTTACGGAGGCTGGAAACAGCACTGGTGCCTCCCGGGGATTCGGAGAGAGCGCGCTGCGCTGGGTAAGTTTTTCCTTTTCCACCTGGAAAAGCAGGAGTAAGTTGTGGTGCAGCAAGTAAAGCCAGGCTTGGATGGAAAAGTAACTCCGTTGAAACTTTGGGGCACTGCCTTTGAACGGTGCTTTAAGCCTAGCACTGTTTAATGCTAATGCTGTAACATTATATAGATGGGGCTTTTTTTTTTTTTTTTCCACTTACACAAAGGAGGAAGGGGCTCAATTCTTCTGAGTTAAGTTGTTTTTTTTTTTTCCTTTCCCCTTTTTCAGCGAAAAGCGATGCTGAGCAGCTCAGCCGCGAGCCCAGCCCCGGCTCGCTGGCATTTCCATCTGAATCCACCTGAAGGGGGGTGAGCTTTTGAGGAAGAAAGAGGCTTCTCTCCCTCTCCAGGCCAGAATCTGATCTCCAGATTAGCTTGCTGGTTATCAATAGAGGCAACAGTTGCGATTGCAACTCAACACTCCTGCAGCCCCGGGGACAGCATTGGAGAAAACGGACCTTTTTCAATTGCGAGAGCAAAGGGACTGAGACATCGTGGTTTCAGTCGTCAGCAAGAGTTGGCAAAGGAGGACGGGGATGCATTCTCCATTGACATAGGATTTCTCCCTGGTCTACCAAGATCGGTCTAAAATTTCAGACCTGATTGCTCCTCCAGTCTACGGAACAGGTTGGTAATTTTCTTTCCATACCTGAAAAATTGTATTTTTGAATGTGGTGTGTTAAGTAACGTATTTTTTATTGTCATGTTTCCCAAGCGGTGCTGGTCTCGCTCTTGTTTGTGGACTGCCACAGTCTCCACTAGTCATTGCCTGCCTGGTCTCTGCTAACGAATCCGCGGTGACTCAGATTTACCATCTATATAAAATTCTGTCATCCTCCTTTCATCTTTCCGAGATGGGGAATGTGGTGAAGCTTTTCCTCGGGGGAATGAATTTCTCTCAATGCAGAACGCGGTCGCTGGGAGCAGACCGTGGCCAGCCTTTGTGCCAGTGGCACACGCTGAGGAGCAGGGAGGAACTTTCCTTCCACCCTAATTCTGTGCTTTCCGAGCTCCCGGTAACGGATGTGGGACAGAGGGTGGCTTGTTCCCTGTGCATGTGGATGTGTTTAGGAGGAGGTGGATGTGTTGGTCCCCGTACAGTATAGAAAGAGAACTATAGAATCACAGAATGGTCCCATCCAGAATGGAAGGGACCTTAAAGATCATCGAGTTCCAACCGGCAGGGACACCTCCACTAGAGCAGGTTGCTCAAAGCCCCATCCAGCCTGGCCTTAAACACTTCCAGGGATGGGGCAGCCACAACTTCCCTGGGCAACCTGTTCCAGTGCTTCACCCACCCTCACAAGAAAGAATTTCCTCCTAATACCTAATCTCAATTTCCCCTCTTCCAATTTAAAACCGTTACCCCTTGTCCTGTTGCTACACTTCCTGACAAAGAGTCCCTCTCCGAAGGGAGAGCATAAAGATAAGGAGAGCATAAAGAGACGCCGGGTTCTGTAGTCGCTGTGGTATGTAGAGAGTAGAGCGGCTGGTGTTGAAACTAAGATGATAAGTAATGTCTTATCGTCTAATAAGTAAATAAGTCTAAATAAGTAAAAAAAGTATAGTTTGTGTCTGAAGCTGATGGTGTACTTTTCCGGCGGGCACAGGCTCGCTGGGAGCACGGGACACCTTCCTGGGAGCTCTGCGTGAGCCGTGCCGGTGTGTAGTGAATGGAAGCGACGGGCGAAGAAATCAAAGCAGGTGTTTTGGCGATATTTTCAATTGGATTAATACCGAGTAACAAATTGCATTAGGCACAGAAGGAATTAAAGCTGGCACAGGATTTCGCTTTCGTTTTCCCAGCCCCGCATCTGCCTCTCTCTCTGTCATTGATTCCTGTGCAGCATGGAGTTGCCCAGCTGTGTAAATCATAGAATGGTTAGAGTTGGAAGGGACCTTAAAGATCATCGAGTTCCAACCCCCCTGCCATGGGCAGGGACACCTTCCACCAGACCAGGTTGCTCAAAGCCCCATCCAGCCTGGCCTTAAACACTTCCAGGGATGGGGCATCCACGACTTCCCTGGGCAACCTGTTCCAGAGTCTCACCACCCTCACAGGAATGAATTTCTCCCTAAATGTTTGTGGTTCTTCCACACTCGTTGGAAACGGTGAGCGATCGTTGTGGTAGCAGCCAGCGCGGAGGATTAGCTGAAGCGGTGTCCGAAGCTCCTTAAACCAGGAGAGCTCGCCGCAGCTCGGCGTCGGCTCTCGCACTTGGAGCAGGGAGAAGCTGCTCCCCTGAAGTCAGGCAGAAGCATCCATCCCCGCACTGAGCAGATCAGGGAGGAATTGCTCTTGAACTATGGGGAGAAGAGATGGCCCACGGGGCAAGTTACAACTTCCAAACGCTGCGTGAAACTAGCTGAAGCTCTTCCAGGTGGTTTATGGGCTTGCTTTGACAATACCTGCAGGGTGATTTGCTCTTATCACCAGGGAAGTGTCATTATACCACTGCACGGAGCAGGTATTTCGGGTCCACCTGGTGGGTGAGGGACCTCCATCCCTGAAACGTCTGCGTGTCGGGTGAGGGACCTCCATCGCTGAAAGGTCTGTGTGTCGGGTGAGGGACCTCCATCCCTGAAAGGTCTGCATGTCAGGGCAGGGACCTCCATCCCTGAAAGGTCTGTGTGTCGGGTGAGGGACCTCCGTCCCTGCAACGTCTGCGTGTTGGCAGTGGCTTTGGGAAGCAACAGCGAGGTTTGCTCGAGGATGGGGTTTCCTACCGACGTGATGCATGTCCGGCTTTCTGGTTTTTTTCCCTCGCAGGATGAACAGGCGATCGTTTCTCGGAACCTGGGTGGTCCTTTTGGTGATAACTGGGCGGCAGCGAGGTGAGTATCTCCTGCTCGGGCGCTGGGAGAGGCCGATGCTTGTCAGCTGTGCTGGGAAAAAGCCATCACCTCGGAGGGGAGCTGTGCCCAGAGAGCCCAGAAGTGCAGAGAGCTGGGAAAAAACAGCACCCAGCCCCTTGGCTGGAGCAAGGACAAGAACCAGGGTGAACTTATTATTTGCCGTGGGGAGGGAGGGACCACTGATTTCAGGGTAAGCCTTCGTGGGTAAGCCCAGGTACCAGTTTTGCAGGAGTGACAGCCTGCACCGCGGGAGATGGATGGGCAGCCTGCGCAAATGGCCCTGGCTTCATTGAGAGCAATGAAGCGACGACAGTTTACGTGGAGCAAGGAGCTGAACGCGAAGCCGGCAAAGCCGGCAGGATACACAGGCCACAGGAGCTGTTGAGCTCGATGAGCTGTATGTACGGGGGCATATATCATCCATATGGCTGTGTGTGTGCACGTGGGGCTTCCCAGAGGTGGGCGATGGTCTGGCCAGTCCCTAGGAAATAGGAGTTTGAAACGTTTCTGGTGTTAGGACTGCTGAGTGAGCTGACAGCCTACATCCAGTAAAGGGCAAACTGGGTGAGTGATAGCAAAAAGTCACAGTTCGTGAGTAGTGGGGTTCTCTGGGGTGCTCACAGAGTCATTTCTCCCAAGTCACAGGCCACGGGACAGGAGGAAATGGCCTCAAGTTGCACCAGGGGGGAGGTTCAGATTTGATAGTAGGAAAAATGTTTACACTGAAAGGGTTCTTAAGCATTGGAACAGGCTGCCCAGGGAAGGGGTTGAGGCACCATCCCTGGTTGTATTTAAAAGACTGGTTGACATAGCGCTTAGTGACATGGTTTAGTGATGGGTTTTTTTATCAGTTAGGTTGATGGTTGGACTGGATCATCTTAAAAGTCCCTTCCAACCCAGACAATTCTATGATTCTATGATATCGGACAGCAGATGTAGAGGTGGCACTGGCAGGGTCACAGGGCTGAAGCCTGCAGCAGGAAGCCTCTGCTTTCACTCGCACCCCTTTTCTCGTGGTACATTCTGGTTATTCTGTTTTGTGTAGAGGTGGTGGTCACATCTGGGCTGGATGAACCTGCTCTGACCGTGGGGTCAGCCCTGCTTTGGCCAGGAGGTGAGACCAGACAGGGACTCCTTCCAAGTTGTGGTTTTCTATGACGTTGAAAACCTTGGGGTTTCATGGAGAAATTAGTCTTGGCCATGTTTCAATTTGAGGAAGGGCAAGCGCAGCTGGCACGGGCAGGAAAAGCCTCTGCAGTTTGGTAAGGTGGCAGAAGTGCGCTGCCTGGCTGGTGCGGGATGTGTGGCTGGCTCAAGGGCTTCTAGCAAGGAAACCTTGAGCTGGGAAGCTGGAAAATCTGGAAGCCGTTTCCCTGTTCAGCTGCTGAGTTGCCATCAGGCTGAGGACGGCTCAGGCGAAACCTGTGGCTCTCTTTGCTCACGTGGGAAATGAGGCCACCAGTTCACCATGGGAAATGCCACCGGGGCAAAAATCACCATCAGTGGGACACACTGGGCTGTTCAACTGGGCAAGGGGATGCACACAAAGGGATGGTAGCATCGCAGTAGCAGTGCTAAAGAAGCTGGCATCGAGAAGTTTTTGCTTTTTTTCCTATTTAAAAAAAGAAGTAAAATCCGTGTCTTGTAGCTATGCCTTAGCTGTAATAACTCATCAGGTGCGTAACAGCTGTGAAACGACTTGTTTTACTACCTGGCAGCCAGGAGCTTTGCTGCCGCCCTTTGGATATATCTGTGAAACCAGGCTTGTGGCTTGGACACCAGCCTTCTTCTCCTGTCTCCTTTTCTCCAAGGAAAGTCAGACCATTGAGCCTGTGAAGAAGGGTCAGATGGCGACTCTCCCGCTCCCAAGGAGTTTTGAGGAGGGAGCATCCTCAGGATGGCAAGGAAAGAGCATCCCCCTCAGCTTGGGCAACACCAAAAGTCCCTCCTGTGTCCATAACGGCAGGGCACAGAGCAAGCTGTCCTTGGCTGGAGGCTCTGAACAGCACAAGGGTAGGGCTTAGGAAATCAAAGCATGTCCCGAATTCAGGTGAACAGAGCCGGGATTGTTCAGAGCCCGGCAGCTCATGTCGGCCGAGATTGAATGTCACAGGGCACTGCTTTTGTACATCAGAGAGGGGAGGAGGGGGAGAAAAATCCAACAAAATCCCTGTTTGCTCTGTGAGGAGAGCCACAGCAGTAGCTAACTGCAAGAAATGGGGGGATGAGATGACAGCAGACATCTGGCAGGGGCTGGGACGGGAAAGGACATGTGCCCCTGGGGCCAGAGGTGCCCGTTTGTGACTCAAGCCGATGGATTTTTCGTCTGGTAGAAAGCGGCAGGCTTGTCTTGAAACACGTCAAAACCATCTTCTGAAATATTTTTAGGGAGAGATAATTATGTTCACCGGCAGGGCCTTTTAGCAGGAAACCTGATTTTGCCAGGAAATGACAGAGCAGCTGATACCCAGCACCAGGAGCCCTCGGGGGGCTGTGGGGCAGGCTGGGCCTGGTGTCCAGGGGGGGCCTCTGCCATGCCAGGAGGAGGAGGATGGCCACTGCCAGGAGCATGGTTTTGGGGTTCAGTCTTGGTGCTGTTTGGTCCCTGGGCACCTGAGCCCCTCACCATCTGAAAAACCCCCATCCTGGAGTCAGTGGGGATGGAGCTGTTGTCCTTGTTGCTGAGATATAGGTGTTACGACTCGATCACGGTCACACAGAAAGTAAAATGGGCTTAACACGTGCTTTTTGGTCATTTTGCTGTTGGCCTAAATAACCTTTGAATGATGACCCTGTCCCAGAGCTTGTCCCAGACCCAGGCCCTCTGCTCTGGCTTGAGACAATCTTTGGCTGCTGCCAGTGCCAGGATTTTGGCGCTGTTTCCCTCAGCGGCAACGAGACAGAGCAAGGCATGGTGGCCAAGTCCTGGTTTGGCTGGTCACCATTAGTCTGCTGCCCCCCGTGCACAGGGTAGAGTTTCATCCCACCCCAAAGCCCTGCCTGGCTTAGTGCAGGCTGGTGGCCAGCAGACCTTCAGCATCCCCGGCGTGTCCACACCGGGGGAAGGAGGTGAGGGCAAGGCAGGGATTTTGCTCATCACAGGTCAACATCTGGGGACAGGCAACCCCAGGGGACTCTGCTGTGGCCTCTCTGAAGCCAGGACCACTCCTGGCATTGCCATAAAGACTCTCTTCTCCCTCTCCTTCCAGCTCACGCCATGGCGAGTCTCTATCCCTTCTGGCACAACGACACGAAAACGCCCAAAGTTGATGATGGAAGCTCTCCCGAGATCAAGATCTCTGTCCCATTCATCTTTTTTGGAGCCCCGTACAGAAGCGTTTATGTAAGTGGAGAAGCAGATTTTTCCTTTATTCTTTTCCTTGCCATTAGCGGCCGCATTTTAAATGCGCTCTCCCCATCGTCAGGAATGGGAAGATTTATTAGCACCTACCTGACAAGTTCTTAGATTTCATGAACTGATAGGTTTTATGATTAAGAAAGTCAAAGGTATATTTAATGGGCTAATGTTCATGGGGAAGGAATATAAAAGGCAATAAATTTTCTTTGTAGGTGATTAAATGGTACAGCGAAGCTAAGGCCTTGACACAAGAAACATTATTCCTGTTATACATGACAAGAAACAAGAACATGCAGAGACCTGCAGGGGGAGGAAAAAAAAGAAGGGTGATGGTTTGGACCCGTATGTGGGTGCCCGAGAGGAGGATGGGCTGCTGAGCTCTCAGAGGGCTGCGCAGCGAAAGCTGGGACGAGGGGACCCCGACTCTGGGCTGGGCTATGAGAGGGCTCGCCTGAGCGCCCCGAAGTCAGCGTGACCATAGGGCAGATCCCAAGTGTGTCCACGTTTTGTGGCAAGGCAGTGTTTGTGGGTATGCCCGGTCCAGAGCCAGGATATAAACCTGCCAACCCCACAGACTCAAAAGGGAGGCAAAGACTCATTTGTTTCCCTGCCCAACCAGTTCGTATTTATACACAGCAATACTGGGAATGCAGTAACTCCGAGGGGGTTTCGAAGCCTTGTGTGGTGGGAGATTTCAGCATTCGGGACAGCAGGGCCACTTGTTCTCCACGCTTGGCAAAAATAATGGTTGTTTTGTTGAGCCTCTTCAGCAGACTCTGGGGAGGCTGCCCGTGGCACCATGTGTCACCCTGCTCTTGGGGAGCCCCAGGATCTGTCACAGATGACAAATGCAGCGAGCCCGATGCTTTATCCCTTTTGCCTGGGAGCCATTGTGCCACGTGGCCACCCATCCCACGCGACCAGGTCTCTCGGTGCTGCAGAGCTGCTTTTCAAAGGCTGGGAAAACCCAGGACCCCGAGGCAGGGTCCCAGCCGAGCCGGGTGCCACCCTCTCTGATGGGTACCTCTCCTGTGTTGGCCCGTAGGAGCCCTGTTTTGCAGACTTTTTCAGTGTTTTGTCCTTCCCAGGGCTGCCTTCACTCAGCCTGTGGCCACCACTGGTAGGATGAGGTTGAATCTCTGCCTAGATGGTCAGGCTGTCTCACCAGCTCTCAGTGTGACATTCCACCTTCTGCCAAAAATTGCTCAACCTCACGTTTTCTGGTAAACCAGCAGCTTTCTGCTACCTGCAAAGGCTTGCTTGGACTAAAGCAGGTCTCTATGTGCAGGTCAACAACAACGGCGTGATTTCCTTCAATGCGCTCGTCAGCCAGTTCACACCAGAAGCCTTCCCCTTGACGGACGGCCGTGCCTTCGTCGCCCCGTTCTGGGCAGACGTTCACAACGGCATCCGAGGAGAAATCTACTACAGGGAGAGCACGGACCCTGAGCTGCTGAGGAGAGCCTCCAAAGACATCCGCAAGCACTTCAAAGACATGGCCTCTTTCTCCGCCATCTGGATCTTCATCGTCACCTGGGAGGAAGTCACTTTCTACGGAGGAAGCAGCACGACTCCGGTAAGAGTGATCCGCTGTGCTTCGAGATGGGTGGTGTGTGATGGTTGAGTATATGTCTGTATATAGAGATATATATATAACTGTCCTGGCCTTTTTGGGTAAAATTGAGTGAGTCGCTTTGTGTTCCGGCTTCTCAGTTCCCTTTTGAGCAGATCTCATTTGCTCATACCATGCTGTGGTACGCGACCTTTGCTTCCCCGTGCTTCTGCAGTGATAAACCAGAGCTACTTGTGCAGGGGCTACAGGCACCTCGGAAGAAAGGTCTTTATAAAGGAGCCCAAGTTTTGGCATTGAATAGTGGCTCTGTCGTGATATGAACCACTTGAGGCTCCCACCCGCTCCTGCGCAGTCAGTATATAGAGTGATTCAGTTTGAAGGCACGTTCTCTCTAACGTCTTTCGGTTCTCTTTAACGTCTTTCTCAATGATCTGGACGAGGGGATCGAGTGCACCCTCAGTAAATTTGCAGATGACACCAAGTTGGGTGGGAGTGTTGACCTGCTGGAGGGTAGAAAGGTCTTGTAGAGGGATCTGGACAGGCTGGATGGATGGCCAACGGGATGAGTTTCAATAAGGCCAAGTGCTGGGTCCTGCACTTGGGTCACAACAACCCCACACAGCGCTACAGGCTTGGGGCAGAGTGGCTGGAGCTGCCTGGCAGAAAAGGACCTGGGGATGTTGGTCAACTGTGGGCTGAACATGAGCCAGCAGTGTGCCCAGGTGGCCAAGAAGGCCACCAGCATCCTGGCCTGTATCAGGAACAGTGTGGTGAGTAGGACTCATTGTCCCCCTGTACTGGGCACTGGTGAGGCCCCACCTCGAGGGCTGTGTCCAGGTTGGGCCCCTTCCCACAAAAAAAGATATTGAGGTGCTGGAGCGTGTCCAGAGAAGGGCAACAGAGCTGGTGAGGGGTCTGGAGAACAAGTCTTATGAGGAGAGGCTGAGGGAGCTGGGGTTGTTCAGTCTAGAGAAGAGGAGGCTGATGGGAGACCTTATTGCTCTCTACAACTCCCTGAAAGGAGGGTGTAGAGAGGTGGGGGTAGGTCTCTTCTCCCAAGTCACAGGCGATGGGACAAGAGGAAATGGTCTCAAGTTGCACCGGGGGAGGTTCAGGTTGGATATTAGGAAAAATTTCTTCACTGAAAGGGTTATCAAGCATTGGAATGGGCTGGCCAGGGAAGTGGTTGAGGCACCAACCCTGGAGATATTCAAAAGACGAGTTGACATGGTGCTCGGGAATATGGTTTAGTGTTGGTGGGTTTTATTTTTTTGTTTTGTTTTGTGGTTTGTTTTTTTTTTAAGGTTAGAGTAGATGATCCTAAAGGTCCCTTCCAACCTAGGTGACTCTGTGATTCTGTTATCGTGGCAGCAATGGGGCCAGGGTGTTGGGTGAGACCCAGAAGCTCAATAGTAGCCATCCTGGGTCCCGAAAGTAGCCTCGCTCTGTGTGTGGGATCTGAGCAACCAAGGTGCAGGCTCCTCCCGAGACTGCGACGTGGCAAGCGGTGCCCAGGGACAGAGCGGAGAATAAGGGTGTATGTTCTTGCATCCCATCCCGGAGTGGGACTGGAGGGCAGCACCCCCTAGCCAGACTGGTCTGTCCACTCCAGGGGTCCAGAATAAACTGGTCCCACGCTCAGGAGGGTGACGGAAAGAACGGGCTGTGGAGGTAGAGGGGAAGCCCTTCGTTGTCTGGCTGGCTGGCCATAATCTTCTGCTCTGTGTTCCCTTCTCCGCGGTCACCCTCTTCAGGCTGGAGCTTGTAGGTTGCCCTTCCCTCCCCACCACTCGCCTCTACCCGGGATTTGGTGCAACTCTGCTCACTTTTCCACCCTCAGATGGCCTTGCAAGGCCGGGCAGCTTTGAAACGAAGCTAAGGGCGTTATTTGCTCCTTGCCTCTGTGAGGAGGGAGGGATGCTCCGGCAGAAAAAGGCCTAGCTCCGGAATCTGCAGTAAATTAAGTTTTGGAAGTAATCCACTCTCTGAGGAGTTGGAGACGGGAAAGAGAAAATGCGAGCTTTAATTTGTATTTATTTGGCAAAAAAACCCAAACTCTCTTGCTTTCAAATTTTGATGGCTTTTTCTGTGGCAGGGGCTGAAACGCCCTCTCTGCAGTGCTAATCCCAGAGGGTGGCGAGGGCATCTCACAGAAAAGGGTTGAGCGGGCAGTCTGAAATCCTGTGCGGACAGGGAGGTAGGAAAGGGAGAACCAAAAGGAATACTGGCAGGATTTTTGCGATGACAACTGCCCTGTCTGCACGGGGAGACTGATCCAGATGGACCGGAGTCATGCTAGAGACTCAGCCGTGGTAGCTCTTGTGTTTCCACAAATGTGCGAGTCGTATCTCAGAGGATGGGGATGGTGGGTGATGTGTTTAGGGCACAAACCACTTTTAAATACCCGGTCAATATGTGAGCTGTGATCGCAGCTGATGTTGGGAGGTCCATGCCGTACCACTGACATGTTGCTAGTAGGGCCCGTGCTTGGGGGGCAGATAGCGAGCGAGGGGTCCCTGCTATTGTTTGGGGAAAGGGTTGTTTCGGATTAGCTTGTGAACTGTGAGCGCCAAAAGCTGGCTTCTTCTGTCTCGAGGAGTTGGCTCTGATAAACAGTTCAGCTTTTTTCCATTTGTTAGAGAGGCTTGAGATTTAATGCTTTTTTTTTTTTTTTTGCCAGTCCTGGCAGCGCTTGCAGAAAAAAAAAACCAAAAACATATATATATATTTGCAGACAGCAAGCAATATAGAGATTCGTGTATTGCCTGAAGAATTACATTTGCAACACAATGCAATTTATTTTGTTGTAGAGCAGCCCTCCCGTTCAATAGTGGCCAGGGCTCCGGGTTAGCACGCGGAATGGCACGCTGCAACTTAAGCAGGAAATTCATCGCAATGCAGAAGAGCTGCAGAAAACAACATTTGTGAATGTGGCCTCGGGGATGCTGCGGTGACTGTCTCTGGATGACGCCCGAGCCAACGGGTTCGGTTTCCCAGAGCCTTGTTAGGTGGCGAGGGTGCTCGATGCATGTTTGGCCACGAGCCTTAAGCAGGGAAATGTTTGTGGTTCGGGTAAGTGCTCCTAACAAGGAGCACCCACCGTCCCAAATCTCCCAGTACCAAGTCAGCTCCCACCACCCTCCAAGAGGCACCTGGCCAGAGCAGGGTCTGTTGCTCCATCTAAGAGGCATTTTTGCACCATAAAAAGCGATGCTGCCGTTATGTGTTAGTGCTTTCTGATGGCACAGTGGTGGGAAAAGAGAAAAAGGTGAGCGAGCCTGCTGAGGAGGTGAAGAGAGACATGATGCAGGAGGCAGAATCCCGAGGAAAGGATGCAGGAGTGGAATCGGTGGATTCCCATGAGCTTGCTCTGCCGCTTGCCCTGGCGCCAACTGTGCCATTCGCAGCTCTGCCCACACCTCTCTCTCTTCCTGACATCTCGTACAGGCTGCTTCGCCTCCGTTTCCAACATTTCTCATGGCAGGAGCCTAACGTGCCTTGGAAGTCACTTCCCTTGTGGCTTGCAAGTGCAGCCCCGGGGTCCCCTTCTCAATCCTCAGGCATTTGCGCTCCCCTCGGAGCCAAGAATCAAAGGAGCGGCTTTGCTGTAGGGGAACGTGAAGTGGCACCGAGTGATGCTCAGCCCCTGGGGGCTCTGGAGTCTTCCCTTCATCCAGCAGCTCATGTGAACTGTTGTTATCGCCGAGCAGCTCAGGCTGGCAGGGTAAGACCTAGCCCTTCCTAGGGTGAGATGATACGATCGATGTGCTTTCCCGTATCATAAATGTTCCTGTGGCAGTGGTTTCCTACACACTTTGCAGCACCCAGGTGGCTGGGCTCCTGGTGTAGTGGTCTTGGATAATTAAAAGAGGGGCAGCCCAAGCTTTGTCCTCCGCTGAGATCCTGCTCACTCAGAGGAAGGAGGAGCAGTCCTTTATGACGGCACGGTCCCGGCACAGAGCGGTCTAGGACGGGCAAGGATGGGGAGGACAGGAAAAAGCAGAAAGCTGAGAGAAGGGAATGCCTGTTAGTTCCCAGCGATGATCTCTGCCGCTGGATCTACATGGATAGAGGGGATATCTCAAGGGGAGAGGCCTTTTCTGCCTTTCTGTGCAACCATAAAAGCGAAGGGCTCAGGGCTACGCCACCTTTGCTGGCTGGCAAAGCTCGCCCTTCTTGCGTGGGGCCCGGGCCGGCCGCGGCGTGAATGTGCCTGGAGTTTGGGGGGCTGGAAACGCAGCGTCGGTTCCAGTGAAAGGAAGAACACGAGCAGCAGATTGAGCCGGCAGCGAGGGGGTTTGGCAGCCGAGCACAGCACATAATACACATGGGTGGCTTTGGATGTAATCTACCGTTAATGGTATCGTAGGGTATGAATGTGGAAGGGAAGCGGGTAAGATAATGCGGCGAGGAGTAAAGCTAAGATAGGGTAATGGAAGATAACAGGTCGTAACGACCTGAATCCTGCCGACTGCTTTTTCCCCGCGAGCTTATTCTCATGCTGCCATCTATTGGCGTTAGATTGGAGCGGAGACAGTCTTGTCATAGAATCATAGAATCATCTAGGTTGGAAAAGACATTTGGGATCATCGAGTCCAACCATCTACCCTACTCTACAAAGTTCTTCCCTACGCCATATCCCCCAACACCACATCTAAGCGACTCTTAAACTCATCCAAGGATGGTGACTCAATCACCTCCCTGGGCAGCCCGTTCCAGTGTCTGATCACTCTCACTGTGAAGAATTTCTTCCTAATGTCCAGTCTAAACCTACCCTGTTGCAGCTTGAAGCCATTCCCTCTTGTTCTATCACTATTTGCTTGTGAGAAGAGACCATCACCACCCTCTCTACAATGTCCTTTCAAGTAGTCCTCCCAGGTGGAGGCAGCGCCAGGGATGGGAGCTTGGGGAGTCGCAGCAGCAAGAACAAGCGTATTTTGGGTCTCGTTAGGCTTCTGCTGCTCCTCACCAGGAGGCTCCTGTGTCTCGCCTGGGCCAGAGAGGGACATGGCAGAAGGGCAGGCCAGCAGCGTGAGAAAAGCAGGCTCACCTTGTGACTGTGCTCATGGTTTTCAACAGGTAAACACTTTCCAAGCTGTCCTGATCACAGACGGAGTGTCATCCTTTGCTCTATTTAACTACCATGAAATCAGCTGGACCACAGGGACAGCCAGCGGAGGGGACCCCCTGACCGGTCTCGGCGGGGTGATGGCCCAGGTGAGGCTCTTGATCCTGTACCTCCATCTCCGTCGAGCTCTCAGATGGTTGCCCGTAGCTTGCTCATGCCACGCAGTCATCCCCAGCACTCAACATCCCCAGCACTGGCCTTGCAAGCCCAATGCACAGTGGGACAAGCACCCCAAAACTTGGTGTCAGCAGTGGTGGCATGGCCAGTCCATCTGCTCAGGGGGGTTGAGGTTCCCTGCCTAAGGGAAGCCTCACCACTCAATATGTATACCCATAGATCTACATGTACATACATACAAATGTATATATACATACATAAATACATTTATATATGCACATACATAAATGTGTAAATATACATCCATACTGCTTGTAGTACCTGTTGGACTTTTCACTCACATCCAGACTGACCAAAATCTCTGAAAAGAGACTTTAAAACTGAAAAAGATACGCTCAGGAGTTATTGCAGGGGGCAGAGAAGTGTGGAAATGCAGCATCGCTATCCCATAGCGAAGACGTGTGATGAAATTTGCTCTCTCTCTGTTTTAGGCTGGCTTCAATGGAGGAAATATCACCAACTTCTTCAGCATCCCAGGCTCCAGAACCCCAGACATAGTCAATATTGAAGAAACGACCAACGTTAACGTCCCCGGGCGCTGGGCTTTCAAAATAGATGGCAGAGAAATAGACCCAGCCAATGGCTGCAGCCTGAGAGGTGAGGGGGGAACGGCACTGGGTTTTTTTCAGGTCTTGGGGAGCAATGGCAGGAAAGGGTAAAGCTGTTGGGAAGCTGGTGGAGAGGTGCCTGAGTGCTCTGGGCTGCTGTGCTACTGCAACTGCGGGGACAGAAACACGCGAGCAGGGTTTGGGTCCTTTGTGCAAAGTCATCACCCAACTTCCAGCGATAATTGTCCGTCTGCCCACTGTGAAATGCTAACACCTTGACGAGCAGACAGAGGGGTTTGTCATTGTTTGGCACGTCTTGTCCAGCCAAAGAACATGCTCAACAGAGCGTGAGAAGAAGCCATCGTCAGCCGTTGTTTGCTCCTTGTCCCGGCTAGCGTTGTCTCTCCCAGAGGGATGTCGGCACGCTCACAGATGCTCCGACCCAGCTCACAAGGAGTAATTGCAGCAAATTCTCAGTGTGGATGAGGGTAGACTTGGCAGCTCAGAGGAAATGGAGAGAGGCCCATAAACACTCAGGAGTCTTCTCGGCGTTGCTTTCATCCACCAGTGAGTTAAACTGTCATCTGTGCTAGGTCTTTTTCCTTCTTGGGATTTTAGTAGCATGGTGTTGCTGTAAGCCTCCTGCAGCCTAGAAAGAGAACCTTTATCTGAAGTCAAGTGTTTCGCAGGAACTGAATGCCACTGAGTTGTCATCTTGATGCTTTTCTGCGACGCTGATGGTGACAACGAGAAAGTCCTGCGGACAGCAATTTCCTCTTGCCCCCAGAGTGGGAATGCTGATGGTATGGCTCCATTCCCCTTGCCTCTGCAGGAAGAATAGCAGATTTTTCCAGGCAGGACAAATACTGTGCCCCTGCACCAGTTACAGTGTCTGTGCATGTGTCGCCGACAGCGTGGGGATATAAAAGGAGTAATAAATGTGCACAGAGACTCCGCTGCAGAGAGATTATTGTGTTACCATTTGACAAATAAAACTGTCATGAGCATCCACTGTGCTCTGGGAGTCTTTCTAGCAAGAGAGAATCGTCACTTGCTGACGGACACTGGAGATGTCACCACTCTGAGACACGTGGCTTCTTTATGTCCTAGTTTAGGACTGTACCAAAGAAGGTCCACGAGACCCCAAGGCTCTTGCAGCCCCAGGAGGAGTTTTTGAGTCCAGCCACTTCCAGCTGCCGACCCCAGGAAGCAAAGGGGCTGAAAGCCAGTTTCAGCTTTGCAGGTGACGAGGGCAGCGTGGGTAGATCCCACCACTGGATTCATGTTTCGCAGTGGACAGTTGGTCGCCCCCCCCACGAGAGGAGATGCATCAGCTGGGACGGTTGGCACAGGAGCCCTTGCGAGTGGGTCTCTCTAAAAGGAGATGATGTTTGTTGCAGGGAAGTGGAAAATAGCTTCCTTTGTAGGAGGCAGGGAAGAGAACAAAAAGTTTAGGAGAGGTAAATTCAGGCAGCGCGCACGGCAGAAGCCAGGAGTGTGAGAAGTGTGAAAGACGGCCATATGGAGGAGAGGGAAACTCTCACGGGTGTTTGCCACCCTTGTTCTCTCGTCTTCTCTCATGTCTCTCACCAGACAAACCTGCCTCCCTTTATAGTGCCGCCGTGTAACAAGTCTGCTCTGTCTCTTGCTGTGCGATCACTCATCGTTTCCCGTTGTCGCTGGTGTACGGTGTGGAAGTCACTTATCAACAGCTCTTTGGTTTCATAACTACTATGAGAACTTTCTGAATGGGAGTGAATTGCCTCTGGGTAGCGCTTCGACCGGCAAAGTTATGTCAACAGAGGAATTATGGAGATGATGACAAAGTTGAGGGACAGCGACAGCACTAGAAACGGCCTCCAAAAGGCTTGGGCTTTACCAGTGGACTTTCCCTTAGAGAAAAATCACACAAACAGCTCTGGTGTCCTGTGATATTGAAGAAAAACGAGGATGGTGGGTGTCCAAAATGGAAGGAATAGCCTTCCAGTAAGCCAGCCTGCGCAGCGTGGCACCGACCCCGGGGTTCGTGACAGCGCTCGCACCATCCGACGGACTTGCGGTGTGGGTGGGAATTGAAGGGGATGCACCGCACATGGAAAACGAAGCTTGCGACTGCAGCGCTTTGCTGAGCCGCTCCTGCCAGGAGCCTGCACAAAGGAAGCAGCCGAGAAGCCCGGCCGCAGGACACTTTGGCGACGGTCTCGATTGTAGGGCCAGCAGACCCTTCCAAGGACTGAAGCAGTGTAGCGAGAGCGTGTTCCTCTGTTTAGAGAAGTGATGTAGCGTGGATTTTTCCCTTTTTTTGTCTTTTTAGGACAGTTTCTCCGCCAAGGGGAGATCTTCTGGGACAACGCCAACTGCACCACCAAGTGCCGCTGCCTGGACTTCAACAACGAGATCTTCTGCCAGGAGGTGGCTTGCGGCCCCTTTGAAGCGTGCGAGCCGAAGACCAAGTTCTTCCAGTGCGTGCCGGTGGAGAGCAGCACCTGCGTGGTGTTCGGAGATCCACATTACCACACCTTCGACGGCTTCCTCTTTCACTTCCAGGGTTCCTGCTCCTACCTCCTCGCCAGGCAGTGCTGGCCAGGCTCCCAGCTGCCCTACTTCAACGTGGAGGCCAAGAACGAGAACCGAGGCGGCTCCTCCGTCTCCTGGCTGAGGGATATTTTTGTGGAGGTCTACTCGCACAAGATCGTCCTCCCCAAGGGCAGCTTTGGGAAAGCAAAGGTAAGAGCCCCGCTGAAAGGGGAGAACTTGCCAGGTGGGCTCCGAGAGGAGGCGGTGAGACCGCGGCGGCAGCCCTGGGAGCATGGGATGGCCTTTCTGGGCCCCACGTGTCCCTCTGGGAAAGGGCACGAGTGACAGGCGTGATGGCAAATGCCTGTGGCTTACTGATGGCTGTCCTTCTGCATGTATCCCTAACCCTAAGACCCCATAACGGGGCCGTACAGCTCCTGTCTGTATCCCGGTACGAGGGCTCTGCTATTTCACGTGCCGGCTCAGTCGACTGATGTTGTTCCCACAGGTGGATGACTTGATGGTGTCCCTACCCATCTCCCTGGAACTGGGTGCAATAAAAGTCTACCAAAGCGGCTTGTCCACGGCCCTGGAGACCGACTTTGGCTTGCTGGTGACCTACGACGGACAACACTACGCCTCCGTCTCCGTTCCGGGCACGTACATCAACACCACGTGCGGTCTGTGCGGGAATTACAATAAAGACCCCGAGGACGATACCCTCCGCTCGGACGGGAGGTTGGCCACGTCGGTGCCGGAGCTGGGGGAGAGCTGGCGAGTGCCCCACCCCGAGAGGAGATGCTCGCCCGGCTGCTTGGAGAACTGCAGCCTCTGCGACACCGCCACCGAGTCTCTCTATTTCACCTCCGAATACTGCGGCTTCATCAACAAGAGCGGTGGGCCGCTGTGGGAGTGCAGCGCCGTCGTGGACCCCACCGCCTTCGTCCACAGCTGCGTCTACGACCTCTGCAGCGCGCGGGATAACGGCACCGGCCTGTGCCAAGCCATCCAGGCGTACGCCGCGGTGTGCCAAGCCCTGGGCATCTCGGTGGGAGAGTGGCGGGCCCAGACGGGATGCGGTGAGTGTTTGCGTGTTCGTGCCGGGAGCTTCCCTCTCTGGAGGGAGGGGAGTGATTTCAGGGGTCTGCCTGTGTGCCCAGAAGAGCGTGAGATGAAGGGGGAGAAGTTCAGGGGAAGGAGTTGCCCAAGGTGGAGGGAGTCAGGAGAGAGCCGATCAGTCCCTCCTCTCCATGGCATCAGACCCTTGCACCAGCAAAAGGGTGGTAGGAGTCGGGCACACGGTGGGAGCTCAACGTCGGTCTGCAGATGGTCTGGTGCCCTGATGAGAGATGGGGGCTGGACCAGAACGGGGACCAGCCGGTGGCATGCTTTTTTTAGCCCACCCTCCTTGCTTGCAGCTGCGGGTGGCTTGAGAGCTCTGGGGCTGTTTTGGAGAAGCTATTGAGGGTCGGAAGGCTCTACAGAGGGATCTGGACAGGTTGGATCAATGGGCCAAGGCCAATGGGATGAGGTTTAACAAGGCCAAGTGCCGGGTCCTGCATTTCGGTCACAACAACCCCAGGCAACGCTACAGGCTTGGGGCAGAGTGGCTGGAAAGCTGCCCAGCAGAAAAGGACCTGGGGGTGTTGGTGGACAGCCGGCTGAACATGAGCCAGCAGTGTGCCCAGGTGGCCAAGAAGGGCACCAGCATCCTGGCCTGTATCAGGAACAGCATGGCCAGCAGGAGTAGGGCAGTGATGGTGCCCTGGTGAGGCCTCACCTCAAGTGCTGTGTTCAGTTCTGGGCCCCTCACTACAGGAAGGACATTGAGCTGCTGGAGCGTGTCCAGAGGAGAGCCACCAAACTGGTGAGGGGTCTGGAGAACAAGTCATATGAGGAGAGGCTGAGGGAATTGGGCATGTTTAATTTGGAGAAGAGGAGGCTGAGTGGGGGACCTCATTGCCCTCTACAGCTACCTGGAAGGAGGGTGTAGAGAGGTGGGTGTTGGCCTCTTCTCCCAAGGGAATAATGACAGGAGCAGAGGAAATGGTCTGAAGTTGGGGCAGGGGAGGTTTAGATTAGATATTAGGAAGAATGACTTTACTGAGAGAGTGGTCAGGCACTGGAACAGCCTGCCCAGGGAGGTGGTGGAGTCGCCATCCCTGGAGGTTTTTAAGAAGCGTGTAGACGTGGCACTTCAGGGCATGCTCTAGTGCCTGAGATTGTTGGGTTGTGTCTGTTTGTGGGGGGGTGTGGTGTGTGGTTGTGGGTGTTTGTTTTGTGTGGGTTTTGGTTTTGTTTTTGGTGTTTTGTTTTGGTTTGGTTTGGTTTGGGTTTTTTTTGTGGTTGGACTCGATGATCTCAAAGATCCCTTCCAACCAAGAAGATTCTGTGATTCTGTGATTCTATTGCTTGCATGAGAAAAATGGCTGGGGATGTGTGGGAGAGAAATGGAGAGGTCCATTCTACCATCAAGCGGGGATCCTAGGTCACTCTGCGTTGTCTCTGTTGTGGGTCGATGGGGAGGAGGTCATTAGCCCCGAACCGTGCCATAATATGGTCCTCCTGTCGTTTGCCTCCCCTCTGCGCCCACAGGGATGGCCGTGCAGTGCCCGGAGCTCAGCCACTACTCGGTGTGTGCCAGCCGCTGCCCCGCCACGTGTTCGGACCTCACGGCCCCCCTGGCCTGCGCCTCCCCGTGCGCCGAGGGCTGCGAGTGCGACGAGGGCCACGTCCTCAGCACGGACCGCTGCGTCCCCATCCAGAAGTGCGGCTGCGACGTGGACGGCCGGTATTACGCCATCGGGGAGTCTTTCTGGGCGGCGGCGGACTGCACGGTGGAGTGCCAGTGCGAGGACGGCGGGGAGGCCAGGTGCTTTAACACCACCTGCCCTGAAGGAGAGGTCTGCGCCATTGAGAACGGCTACCGGGGCTGCTACCCCAAGCGGGAGAGCCTGTGTTTGGTGGGGCAGAACCAGGTGCTGCAGACGTTTGACGGCGTTGCCTTCCCTTATCCACTGGAGCACTCCTACACGCTGCTCAAAACCTGCCCGGAGAGACCGGACTTCATCGAGGTGGACATCAGCCAAAAGAAGCCCGGATCCGCTCCCAACGGGCCACGTGTCGTGCGGATCCAGGCAATCGGCCAAGAGGTGAAGATCGGAGGCACCAGCCTGTTGGAGATCAAGGTAAAGGTGCTGCCATCAGGGCAGCCCACCCCAGGGCCAGAGCGGGAGGCGGTGGTTCACACTGTGACCCGATGACCCTTTGGAGAAGGGCTTGTGGGTCTGGGGCCCCAGACCATTCCCCAAAATTCGTGGCCTCAAGCACTATGGTGGTACTTGGATGAAGCCCATGTGGTCCACCACTGTGTGGAGGCCCTTTAGGTGCCTGTGAAGTTGTTGTCACAGCACCGTTACTCCCGTTAGCTTGCTGAGTCAGCTCTGGAGACTTTCCTGCTGTTGCGCTTGTCTTCTGCAACTTGTTTTTTCCCTGGAAAAAAGTTTTCTGTTTATGTGGGTGCAAGGAAATAGCTGTATCCCCTCACTCAGAGGAGGCTCTGACCCTTGGTGTCCCGGTCAGGGAGGGTTTCACGTACCCAACATGGCATGGCCAGCAGACAGGAACAGCCATGCAAAGTACAGTCACCCTCCCTGACGCGTCTCAATCCGCTTGTTGCTCGTAGGTGAACGGTTATGACGTGGAGCTGCCCTATTTCCACCCTTCCGGCCGCCTGGAAATCTACCGTAGCGACAACGGCACCATGATGGAGTCGGAGGGGCTCCTGGCTATCGGCTACTATGATTCAGGCCTCCTGGAGATCCGCCTCTCCACCGCTTACTTCAACTGCACCGGGGGCCTCTGCGGCTCCTTCAACGGCAACGCCAGCGACGAGTTCTGCCCGCCCAAGGGCAAGTGCACGGACAACCTGGAGCTCTTCCTGGAGAGCTGGACCACGTTCGACGAGATCTGCAACGGGGAGTGCGGGGACCTCCTCAAGGCTTGCAACAACGACTCGGAGCTGCTCAAGTCCTATAGGAGCCGCTCCAACTGCGGCCTCATCAACGACCCCACCAACAGCTCCTTCCTGGAGTGCCACAGCGTGGTCAACGTCTCGGCCTACTACAGGACGTGCCTCTTCCGCCTGTGCCAGAGCGGGGGCAACCGGTCGGAGCTGTGCGACTCAGTGGCACGCTACGCCAGCGCCTGCAAGAACGCCGAGGTGGACGTCGGCCAGTGGAGGAGCCACAGTTTTTGCCGTGAGTCCGCCAAAGCTTTTAAGTACCTGGGGTGGGCAGAAGGGGACGTAGACCATGCCAACCTCGGGCAGAGTCCTTTTGTCAGGAGCTTGTGGGTGTACAGAGGTAGAGCAGCTTCTCTTACAGGATGCTGAGAAGCGTGAGCTCTCTTTCCCCGTCTCTGCTCCCATCTCTGGTGGGTCTCCCTTACCCACAGGGTGCTCCTCCGTGGCTGAGCTGGAAGATGTTCAATGGCAGAAAGGCTGTTTGAGTGGGAGATCCGGACCCTACAGCATTTACGGCAGCATTAGATGTCCAAAATCATATGAAGGGGTAGGGGCAGAGGTGTCTAAACACTAGCAATCTGGGATGATTTTCCTGCTCTCTGTCCCGGTCAACCAAAGATGGGCTTTGCCATCAAAAGAGCTATGTCTGCTGGAGCTTTCTGCCGTGAGCGGGACCGGCGGGTACAAAACAGTCTCCTACATAGGGTAGGGAAGGGAAAGGGGAATTGCGGAAGGAATGCAATGTCTCACAAGCCCGAAGACAAGGCAGCGCCACCCCGTGTACCAGACAGCAGTTTCTCAGCAGCGCTCATGCCAGCAGAGACAGATTTCCCAGTGAAGCAGTTTCAGGGTGGCATTTCAGGAGGCACCAGAAGTTTTATGATGCAGTGTAGGAGCATTGCGGAGCCACAGGTGGTGTCTGACAGCGCAGTATTTGAATAACGTTTGGTTTTAGCTGTCGCTATAAGCTTGCTGTTGATGGGAAAACTTTCATAATTCAGAAGCGAATGTGAATAATCCCCAGTGTGGAAGTACGCGGTGGGGAGGCAGCCCCCATCTCTGCCGTGGAGGTTCGAGGGAGGCCGTCTGGCCTCGTACCCTCTGTAATAACGGGAGGAGGTCTCGCTCAGCACATAGTAGGACACATGGGCGATGTCCAAGAGGAGAAGCGGTTGTAATGGAGATGGGAAGAGCCGGTGGCCGGCAGGGTGCTGGGACTGTTTCCCCTTTTGCTTTTTTTTCCCCCCAAATAGGTCGCTGCTCACCCTGTTCCCACCTTTTGCCTCTTCCCCCACCCATCGCTGCCCCAGGGCTGCCGGAGCCTGGCGCTCACACCCCGTGTTTGTTGGCCCCGCAGCTCTCGCCTGCCCGGAGAACAGCCATTTCGAGGAGTGCATGAGCTGCGTGGAGACCTGCGAGACCCTGGCCACGGGGCCTGTCTGTGCCGACACCTGCGCCGAGGGCTGCCAGTGCGACGAGGGCTTTGCCCTCCGCGGCACGCGTTGCATTCCACGCGGCGAGTGCGGCTGCAACTTCGAGGGGCGCCAGCTGGCCACCAACCAGACCTTTTGGATGGATATCTCCTGCCACTTCCTCTGCTACTGCAACGGCTCCGACAACAGCGTGTACTGCGAGAACGTCTCCTGCAAGGATGACGAGTACTGCCTGGAGGAGAACGGCCTCTACTACTGCCACGTCCGCACCGACGCCTCCTGCATCGTCTCCGGCTACGGACACTACCTGACGTTTGACGGCTACACCTTTGACTTCCAGAGCAGCTGCGCGTTGGTCCTGTGCACCACAATCACCCGGCCGAGGGCCGAGCGCTCGGACACTTTCCCCACGTTCACAGTCACGGCCAAGAACGAGGACCGGGACACCTCTCTGGCCCTGTGGGTGAAACAAGTTGAAGTGGAGGTCTTCAATTACAACATTGTCATCCATCGCGCCTACAAATACACTGTGCTGGTTAGTCCAGGGCCACGATGGCCGGGGTTATTTCTCCCTGTTGTGGCTCCCAAACCAGGGAGCAATTCCCCAGGCACGAGGCCTTACGTCTCGCAATGTTTTCTGGGGGTTGGGAAGGGCGTACGCTCGGGCTCATACCTAGGGTGCCACCAGGCGTGGGTTTTGGAGAGGGCTTGCATTTTGGCTGCCTTGTTTTGGATGTAGATGTGAGGCTGGTGGAGACCTTGTTACGGGAACGCTGAGCAGCCCTTGTTTGTGTCCTCCTGCGGCAGCTCTGATCATTGTTTCTGCTCACGGTGCATCTCGTTTTCTTCCCTGCAGGTCAATGATGAGCGTCTCTACTTGCCCCTGAAGCTGGGCCAGGGCAAAGTGAACATCTTTGCTTTTGGCTTTCACATCGTGGTTGAGACCGACTTTGGGCTGAAGGTGGTGTATGACTGGAAGACCTTCCTCTCCGTCACCGTCCCTCGCAGCTTCCAGAACCTGACCTACGGCCTCTGCGGCCGCTACAACGGCAATCCGGAGGATGACCTGGTGGCCGCAGGCGGCATGCCAGCCACCAGCATCATCGACTTCGTCCACAGCTGGGCGAAGCGGGACGCGTTCTGCCGCGTGGGCTGTGGCGACCGCTGCCCAGCCTGCGGGAAGGTGGAAGGCTTCTGGAAACCCCAGCAGCTCTGCAGCCTCATCCCGAGCCAAAGCGGTGTCTTCGCCAAGTGCCACAGCAAGATCAGCCCTGGCTTCTTCTACAAGAACTGCCTCTTTGACACCTGTGTCGACGGGGGAGCCATGCAAACGGCCTGCAGCTGGCTGCAGAATTACGCCAGCACGTGCCAAACACAGGGCATCGCCATTATGGGCTGGAGGAACTTCACCTCATGCTGTAAGTGCCACCCTGCCTCTGGGCCCTTCTTTTCCTAGAGGTGTTTCCTGGGGTGGTCCACCGTAGCTGTAGCACTTGTCCGAGCTCACCCCACAGAGAGGAAGCAGAGCCCCATGTGGAGCTCCAGAGCTCCTGCTCCAGCTCATGCTCCTCCAGAGCTCCTGCTCTGGAGCTCCTGCCACCTCCAGGCTACTGCTCCAGAGCTCCTGCTACCTCCAGGCTATTGACTTGGACATGTCCCAGGTCCCTACAGTCAGTGGCCAGGGATGTCCCTGGGGTCCCCCTTTTTCTCTGCAGTTGATGGAGCGGTGGGCTAAAGCGGTGGAGTAGGTGTGCACACAGTGACCACCAAGCACTCCAGATCGACCTGTCTGTGGACCAGTGAGGACCAGTCTGTGGACTGGTGGCCCGGCAGCCGGTCCCTCCCGTGCTGGCTGGGTGGGGCAGCGGTGTGGGAATCGGGTCTGGGGCACTGTCTTCTCTTGGATTTGTTCTGAACTGCAGGGTGTATAGCAGGAGCACAGATGGAGAGGGGAAAGCCTCAAGTTCAGAAGGTATCAGCCATCCCTCCATTGTTAAGCAGGAATTGTATTAGTCAGCTCCAAAGGCAGGAGTACGTGTTTGCTCTAATGAAGCTGCATGTTCTTGTCAATAAGAGTACCATGCAATGTTCAATTAGGCTCCCGAGGAGGGGGGCCGGGAGCCTCTCTGGCAGCCAATCTATCTGGCAAATCAGATGGGAAGTAATTGTCTTTTCTAACAAGACTGAAAATTTAATTTAGGTTGTTCTTCCTTCTAACAAGCAAACTCTTGGCTCAGTAGGCACGGATCTCAGGGGGCAGGGGCAGCGAGGCCACCAACTGGCACCCCACATGCCGTGTCTTAAGTGGTCCCTGGTGAGCCAGCGGGGCGCAGGGAGAGGCAGCTTGCCCAGGCAGGGGCAGCAGCCCCCGCAGGCTTCGCACTCTGACAGACAAAAACACGTCCCCTGAAGCGTGTCCCCACGCAGAGAGCACGGGGGCTCTGTTTGCTGTTCCCTGGGCCAGCAAGGGCATCCTTCCCGGAGGGAGACATTAGCCTGGTGTCAGCGAGGAGGCTGGTTTGCTGGAGAGCAGGGAGCACAGGGAAAAGGGGCTCTTGGGAAACTGCGGTGCAGGAGCTCTCAGACAGCATTGAGTAATGGAGAAGTGTTGCTCAGCTTGGATTAGGCAGCTGGCAAGCAGCATAGGATGGAGGGACGAAGGCTGCCTTTTCCCTTCGGTTGGATGCCCGGGAGCTCCGGGTCCCTCTCTGGGCAAAGCGGTCCATGATAACCACCTTGGCGAGGGAGTTAGGTGCCCAGGGACACCAGCAGTGGGGATTACAGCCCTATGTGTGGCTGGTTGATTTTGTCCAGGGAGCTAATCTGTCTGTGTGTTGTCCTCTGCTCATGTTGCAGCCGTCAGCTGTCCCCCCAACAGCCACTACGAGAGCTGCGTGTCCCTGTGCCAGCCCCGATGTGCCGCCATCCGGCTGAAGAGCGACTGCAGCCACTACTGCGTGGAGGGATGCCAGTGCGACCCCGGGTACGTCCTCAACGGCAAGAGCTGCATCCTTCCCCACAACTGCGGCTGCTACTCCGACGGCAAATACTACGAGGTACGATGTTCATGTCATTCCCTCGGGGCCTTCTCCCACCCTCTTTCTGATATTTATGGGCAGAGACTCGTGCCTTGAGTGAGGACGGCAGCCAGGCTGGTCCCTTAATGGGCGTTGAGCTGTGTCTGTTTGCCAAGGTCATAGCCTCAGCCAGAACAAGCGCTCTGCAGGACCTGGAGGTCATCAGCATCACAGGTGTCTGCTGGTCCATGGCCACGCTTGGGGGTTGCTCTGAAGTCTGGTGTTGTTGCATCAAGCAAGACAGGGTGGGAAACAAGGGGCAGGGCATGCAGATGTCCATGGAGCGGAGGAGGAGAAAGAGGATGTGGGTTGCGTAACAAAGCCCCAGCCACGGCCAGCAGGATGTTTGTTGGAGTTTGCTGAGGCCAAGCTGTCTTGCGGCATCTCAAGTCATCCTCTGAGCTGCAGAGCATGTTACCATCGCTCCTGCGAGAGGAGTCCCTGTGTCGGGGCCGGGGTCCAGCTCTGATCTGACCACCAGCTTATATCTACTAGATGAGTGGAAAAGTGGAGTCGGTAAGACTTCACAAGGCGAGAGCCAGGTACCATGCTGGTGGTGGAAACTGGTTGTCGGTGAGGGTAGGGATGAGGCAGCAGCGGCACGGGGCTCTAGAGGCTCCAGGGGTTACCAGAGGCAGAGAGAAGAGGCATGTTCTCCCACAGTGTGCTGTGTGGCGAGTCTTTTTGCCTGGCAAAATTGTGACAGGAGCGTTAGGTGAAAGTAACTCGAGTGTCAGGCAGGGACGGGAGGGAACTGGAGGAGTGGGGAAGAAAGTGTGGTAACTGGGAAGGTTGGCTTTGATGAGTGCTAAAGTCCAGTACTGTGTGACCAGATTGCTCTAGGTATTACCCACGAGAGGAGTTTACTGTTTCACATGGAATTTACTTATTTGTATGTTACCTGGGACTTTGATTCAGCAGATGTTACTTGTGCTGTTGTAGTGGGTTGTGGTTTGTGTCGGTGAAACTGTTCTGCATAGGGTGTCTTTGCCCAGCCTTGCACCCGTAGGGAGCCGGTATTGGGGTACTGTCATACAGGGACCCTAGGGGACAGGTTGTTGGCTGGCAGGGTGCAGGAGGTATTTAGCATGCCATGGTTTTTGTGCGTGTACGAGAGGAGAGGGGTGTTGCAGTGGGAGTGGAAAAATGCAGTTGCCTGGTGCCTGTGGGTAGCAGGGATGTTGCAGGGGAGGTGCCAGCTGCCAGCGTGTTCTTTGTGCCTTTTCCTCTGTCCTCTCGCTTTCTGTGCAGCAGAGGGGGTTAAACCAAGTGTCTGCAGAGGGTAGGGCAGGGGTCCCCAGCCATTCCAGCTGATGACGGATCCTTCTTTCAGCCCAAGCAGCTCTTCTGGAACGGGGACTGCACCCGCCGGTGCCGCTGCTTCCGACGCAACCTCATCCAGTGCGACCCGCGGCACTGCAAGTCGGACGAGGAGTGCGCCCTGCGCAACGGCGTCCGCGGCTGCTTCAGCACCAGGAGCTCCTTCTGCCTGGCGGCGGGCGGCGGCGTCTTCCGCACCTTCGATGGGGCCTTCCTCCGCTTCCCCGCCAACTGCGCCTTCGTCCTCTCCACCATCTGCCAGAAGCTGCCCGACTTCTCCTTCCAGCTCATCATCAACTTTGACAAGTGGTCCTCGCCCAACCTCACCGTCATCTCCCCCGTGTACTTCTACATCAATGAGGAGCAGATCCTCATCAGTGACAGGAATACCGTCAAGGTGAGGTCTCGTCAGGGGCGGCAGCTCCCTCCGGAGCAGGGCCGTGGGCTGGGTGGCAGGGCACCAGCTCCCAGGCAGAGGAGGATGGCACCTGGGGCCACACAACGGTCTCCATCAGGGTCTCAGAAGGCTCTGTCGGTGGCTCTGCATCCCAGTGGAGGAAGCTTCTAAGGGGAGGGACGCGGCTGTCCTCTGGCTGTGGAGGGAGGGATGCCAGCTGAGATGAAAAGGCCGGCAAGAGGCAACACCGTCCACAGCCCGGGAATTTGTAGTCGTGTACCCATCCGCATCGTGGAGGTGTGGATGAAGCTGTCCTTTTGAGCAGAGGGGTATGAAGGGCGGGCTATTGCTGCGGTGTCACTCAGTCTCTGCGGGACACTGCCTATGGCCCTTCATGAGCCTCTGCACATGAGTAGGGTTCCATTTGGGGCACGGCCTCGTGTGGATGTTTAAGGGAGGGGGTGCACTCAGAGCAATCCATGGGCTGGAGCGGGGAGGAGGAGGTGCCGGCCCCTGCCAAAGACAAGGTGGCGTGTTTTCACGGCTGGGATGTCATGTCTAACACTTGCATCTGCAGGCAGAGGGGATGGGAGGGACGGGACGTCAGCCTCGTGTCCTTTTCCACTCCAGGTGAACGGCAGCCTCGTGAGCATCCCCTTCGTCACGGGTCTTTCCACGAAGATCTTCAGCCAGGAGGGCTTCCTGGTCATCGACTCCAGCCCCGACATCCAGATCCGCTACAACGGCTTCAACGTCATCAAAATCACCATCGGGGAGCGGCTGCAGAACAAGGTGTGCGGCCTCTGCGGCAACTTCAACGGCGACCGGACGGACGACTACGCCACGCTGCGGGGGAAGCCGGCGGTCAGCAGCGTGGTGCTGGCGCAGAGCTGGAAGACCAACGGCATGCAGAAGAGGTGAGCGGTTGGAGGGGGCCCTTCCCCGCCGGGCGGGAGCGGGGGCCGGCAGCGTCGGGAGCCCCCCGCGCGACGTGTTCGGTGCCCACAGCTGCAACGAGCTGCAGTACTCGCAGTACGCCGCCTCCTGCGACAACGTCCAGATCCAGGAGCTGCAGAGCGACAGCTACTGCCTGAAGCTGACGGACATGAAAGGCTTCTTCCAGCCCTGCTACGGCCTCCTGGACCCCCTGCCCTTTTACGAGTCCTGCTTTCTGGACGGCTGCTACAACCACAAGAAGGTCCAGCTGTGCGGCTCGCTGGCCGCCTACGGCGAGGCCTGCCGCACCTTCGGCATCCTGGGCACCGAGTGGATCGAGAAGGAGAATTGCTGTAAGAGAGCCGGGGGTCTTCAGGGTGGAGGGGAGCTGCGTCCCGCCGGGACACAGAAACGGGGAGAGGGGCCGGTGGGGCAGGGGGGCAGTCAGAGATGCTCCCGCCCCGGGGTCCGAGGATAAAGGTTGTGTTTGTGCTCTGTCTTGTGCTGTTTAGCAGGAGTGGTGGAAGATCCCTGCGTGGGCGCCGACTGCCCCAACCGCAGCTGCGAGCTGGACAACGGCGGGGAGCTGTGTGGGTGCATCGAGCCCCCGCCCTACGGGAACAGTGAGTCCTCCGGCCCCGGCCACAGAGCGAGTGGCATGGGGCATGCATTAGGTCATCATAGTGCTGGGGCTTCGGGAAAGGAGGTGCCAAGGGCCAGGACCTCTGTCAAGACAGAGTTTTGCCACCATGTAGAGTTCGGGACGGGAGGAGGTTTTCTGGAGTGGGAGTTATGGGCAGCTCTCTCTGGGGAGCACTTTGAGCCGCAGGGACGTTGCACGGGCAAGGTGTGCTGCAGAAGACCATCCTGGCCCATTTCTGATGGGCGGAGGAGGGACGGGAGGGCTGGCAGCCCGGATCCGCAGTGCCATTTGTGGTGACCTGAAGGCTATCCCATCTTCTCCTCTAGCCACCCACGACATCATTGATGCAGAGGTGACCTGTAAAGCCGCCCAAATGGAGGTGTCCATCTCGAAGTGCAAGCTGTTCCAGCTGGGCTTCGAGCGCGAGGGGGTGCGAGTCAACGACCGCCAGTGCCCCGGCATCGAAGGGGAGGACTTCATCTCCTTCCAGATCAACAACACCAAGGGCAACTGTGGCAATCTGGTGCAGGTGAGCCGTGGCACACCTGCCTGGGAGCGAAGTCGGGCCTGTTCATCTCAGGTGTCTTCTCATTCATGCAAATCTGAGGGTGGAGGAGGTGAGGGCAGCATGCCTTTGGGATATAGCTTGGAGCGACCTGGAGCTAAGAATCGACTGGGGTCTGGGATGCACATGTAGCTCTGAAAGTCAGTCTGGGACGCTCATGTTCAGGCCCACCCAGGTCATGGGTGGGCTTTGTAGCACGCAAGGTCTTTTGGCATGGGGTCACCATCGCTCTGCTGGCATCCTCGTCCAGAGGAGACAGAGTAGTTGGGAGGCTGAGCATGGGGTCTGTGTATTCTGAGCCATTATGCATGCTGGGACCTTGTTGGCATGGGGTGTATAGAGGCAGCGTAGCTTCATGCCAGCCAGGCAGTCCTCCTCCTCAGCGGCGGTGGCCCAGCTCGATGCCAGGGTTGGAGTGGGGGTCATGTGCTGGTGCAAGGGATGCTTGGAAGGTGTTTTAATGGGACGGGGACCAGGCAAAACCAGAGGCATGTGTTTTAGAGTAAGGATGCCCCAGAGGCAGCAGAAGGGTGGCGGGGCATTTAGGGGCATTCTTAGAAACAGGGCGGGAGAGACAGCCAGTCCCGAGTGACACCCTGCATTCCTTCTGCAGTCCAACAGCACACACATAGTGTACAAGAACACAGTGTGGATCGAGAGCGCGAATAACACGGGCAACATCATCACCCGGGACCGGACCATCAATGTGGAATTTTCCTGCGCCTACGAGCTGGACATCAAGATCTCCCTGGATTCGGTGGTGCGGCCGATGCTCAGGTAGGAGGCATACAACCCCTTCTGCCGCAAGGGCGCAGGAGAACGTGGGTGAGGGTCCGAAGCGAGGCACCGAGATGGGGGTTTGTCGCCTTTCCTCTGCCTGAGCCAGTATTTCTTTGTCATCGTTAGCGTGATTAACCTGACGGTGCCAACGCAGGAAGGCAGCTTCACGACCAAGATGGCCCTGTACAAGAACTCCTCCTACAAGCACCCCTACCGGCAGGGCGAGGTGGTGCTCACCACCCGGGATGTGCTCTACGTGGGGGTCTTTGTCGTGGGGGCCGACTCCAACCACCTCATCCTGATGCTGAACAAGTGTTACGCCACCCCCTCACGGGACAGCAACGACAAGCTGCGCTACTTCATCATCGAGGGAGGGTGAGCGACCGTGGGCCAAGTGGCTCGGCACACCTTGGTTTTTGTCATGTCTTTTGGGGAAGATGCTCAAAGCGGGGTATCACCAGTTAGAGAAGGGGACCTTGCGGTCAGTGAGACAGGTGACCAAGATCTGTGAAGGGTGGGACATAGGGGAGCCCGTGTCTTTAGTGCCGGAGTTAGTTCACAGAATCACAGAATGGTATGGGGTTGGAAGGGACCTCTGGAGATCATCTAGTCCAACCCCCTGCCAAAGCAGGTCCAGCCAGAGCAGGTTGCACAGGGACTTGTCCAGGTGGGTTTTGAACGTCTCCAGAGACGGAGACTCCACCACCTCTCTGGGCAGCCTGTTCCAGTGCTCTGCCATCCTCAAAGGAAAGAAGTTTCTCCTCATGTTTGAATGGAGCTTCTTACGTTCAAGTTTGTGTCCGTTTCCTCTTGTCCTGTCACTGGGCACCACTGAAAAAAGACAGGCCCCTTCCTCTTGACACCCACCAAGATCAGACCTTCCCTCAGTCTTCTCTTCTCCAGACTAAAAAGACCCAAGTCCCTCAGCCTTTCCTCTTAAGAGAGATGCCCCAGGCCCCTCATCATTTTTGTGGTCCTCTGCTGTACCCTCTCCAGCAGTTCCCTGTCCAGAACTGGACAAGTTGGCTAGTTGGCTTAGCATAGAGGTACCCAGAGGCCCCGTGTGTGAAGGAGTCCCAGCTGTGGCAAGAAACGGCTTCCATTGCATGGCTGATGCTGCAGGTGTCGGGGCATCTGTAGGAGACGGGGGGATGTGGATCGTGGAGGAATTGTCTCGGGAAGCAGGAGTACAGCAAAGTTGGATATGCCCGAGAGAGGTCATGCTACAGAGGCAGGGTCCCTTGTCCAGAGGAGGCGGTTAGGGTGGGATCTAAGTGTTGTGCCGTGGGACCCAAGGCAAGGTACCTTATGGGGCCAGGGGCGAGCGGCATCCTTCAAGGGAAGGTCTCAGTCGCGGGAGGTCTAAGGTGAGCATCGGTGCTTTGTGCAGATGCCAAAACATGAAGGACAACACCATCGGCATAGAGGAGAACGGCGTGTCGTTGACGTGTCGTTTCCACGTCACCGTCTTCAAGTTCATCGGGGACTATGACGAAGTCCACCTCCACTGCGCTGTCTCCCTCTGCGATTCGGAGAAATACTCCTGCAAAATAGTAAGTGCCAATGGACGGGTGGCTGGCTTTGCAGGGCGGCAGTTGACCCGGCATCAGAGAGGTGGCTGGAGATGGCTCTCCGGGAGGAGAGCCCCACCACAGGCTGGTCATCTCAGGACCTGTGTTCTCCAAGGCAGGGGATCGGGGTCAGGGGTCCCTTTGGGAGCCGACTCGGGTGGATGGGCTGGGCAGGGGCCGAGAGTGACGAAGGCGGTGTTTGTCCCCACGCAGAACTGCCCTCAGCACACAAGGATGGCCAGCATGTTCGCCGAGGAGTCCAAGGAGCAGATCCTCTCCGTGGGGCCTATCAGGAGGAAGCGTAAGTGTGTGTGACGCTGAGGAAGGCTGTGGTGTGTTGTCTGCCATCCAGGTGGAGCCCAGTGGGGACAGTGCCCAGGCATGGCTGGATCCGAGGGCACTGGGGCGAGGGAGCATGCATGGGTCCTGTGGGGAGAGGCTGTTCCTTTGTACAGGAATTGGGACGAGTGTAAGAGCGTTCGAGGGGGTTTTGCCGCCGGGAAGTGAGGCTGGAGGGTGTTCAGGTGCCAGTGGGATTGGTGTAGGTGTGGGCCACGTCGGGGGTCTGCTTTGCCCAGGGATGTGTGTTCCTAGAGACATAGGAGATGATGAGATGGCAGGTTGAGAGGTGGGAGCCCAGGTGGCGTGGGGTGCTCCATTTTTCTGCATGTGTCCCTGTGCTGTGGGTGCTCTCCTTGTCTTCCGAGAAGGTTCCCAGAGGGTTGTGAGCACAGGACTAGATGCTGCTTTAGGGTCATGGATGACAGAAGCCTAAGTGGGTCCTAGCGTCATCCCCATGCTATGTGTGATGTAAAGGTGTGCCGGCATGGTGATGGGTGGGCTCCTGTGGGCCCTGTTGTGGGTGTTGGTGGCAGCCAAGGGTCCGGGAGCATTTCTCAGGTGTCCTCCTTTGCTCTTTGTGTCCAGGATCGGACTGGTGCGAGGACAACGGCGGCTGCGAGCAGATCTGCACGAGCCGGGCGGACGGGCCCCTGTGCAGCTGCGTGACGGGGACGCTGCAAGGGGACGGCAAGAGCTGCAGGGGCAAGTGCCGGGGCTGGCGCAGGAGTCGGGGCGAGCGTCACGGGGGGCTTTTTCCTCCACAGCTGAGGGGCCGTAGGTGTGCACGGTATCAGGAAGGTGTCTGGAACGTGTGGAGTGTCACAGATAGGAGTGAGGCCAATGAGGGCTGACTTTGAAGAATCATAGGACCATAGAATGGTTTGGGTTGGAAGGGATCTTAAAGACGACCTCATTCCAACCCCGCCTGCCACAGACAGGGACACCTTCTACTAGAGCAGGTCACTCAAAGCCCCGTCTAACCTGGCCTCGGACACCTCCAGGGTTGGGGCATCTACAGCTTTCTGGGGCAACCTATGGCAGTGTCTCACCACCCTCACAGTGAAAAACTTCTTCCTGAGATCTAGTCTAAATCACCCCCTCTTCCAGTTTGAAGGGATTGCCCCTCGTGCTATCACTACATGCTCTTATAAGAAGTCCATCTCAATCTTTGGAGAGCTGGCCAGCAGTCTGCAAGGGTGGTGACGGCGTATAGCATGGTGGCAGTGGCAGGGTAGAGTAAAGCCCATGGGTAGAGTCCAGAGGCCAATTAAGGGGCCTGTGGGAGGGAGGCCCAGTGATGAGATAGGCCACTCAGGAAGTTTTGGGACCAGTGAAGTTTGAGGGGCCGCCGGGGTGTCGGGGAGGAGGGAGGAGCCTGTTTTACGTGTGTTGGGGTCCCAGCTCACGTGGGTCTTGTTGTGTTGTTGGCAGCCTCCAGCTCTTCAGGGGAGCACCGCGCCCCAGCGACCCTTCTGGTGGCAGCCCAGCTGTGGCTGTGGCTGCAGGCAGCTCCACGGGACCTGACCTCGTAGGTGCAGCTCTGCCACCCAGCCAAGGACTGTTCTCGCGTCAGCCTGAGTCTTTGTAGGGTAGGAGACAGCACCCCCACAGCGGCCAGGCTGCCACCGACTCGTCCCGCCACGTGGAGGCAAGAGAGGGATTTGACCCAGAGAAAGATCTCATGCGGACTTGAATGTGAACGTGGCACGTGGCAGCACCGCGACAGCAACGACCAGGCAGAGATGGATGTGTGTTGGCATCGATGAGGGACTTGGGGTTTTTATTGCAGGTGTCTGCCATCAATGTGGGACCTTTTTTTTTTTTTTTGCAGGTGTACGGCTTCGATGTTGGACTGTGGGGTGTTTTTTTTTGCAGCTTTCCATCAGCGATGTGGGACTTGAGGGTTTTTTTTTTTTTTTGCAGTTTGTCGCTGGGTTTTCCTTGTAGCGTGCGCTCTAGGGGGCCCACACCCCTGTCGCTACTGTGGGACGGGCTGGAGCACGGCCAGCCGTGGGCATCCTGGGTCTTCGGGAGCGTATGGACCAGAGGTAGGTGTCACGGCACGGGATGCGGGCCGGAGCGGCGCGTTGTTGTCGTCATCGGATGTTGTGCCACCTCGGGAGCGCGTTGCCCCCAAGCTCTCTGGAGCAGAGGTGTACGTCGAGGTGCGGGGCCGAGAGCCCAGCTCGTCCCCGTGGGTCCGGGAAGCCCGTTACTGCATGGCGGTGGTGAGAAGGTGGTCCCAATGTTTGGAAAGAGTTGCTTGTTGTTGGGCAGGAGCGAGAGCCAGAGAAATGCGGGGCAGGTTTCCATCCTACGTGTGCGCGTCGTGCCGCAGCGGAGTTTTTTCACGGCGAGAGCAGGGTCGGGATCCGTGGGCACGGGGCGGCATTGGGGCGCCCGGCGGGAGAGTCGAGAGTGGCCTGGGGGTGCTGGTGGGTGTCGGGGGTGGGGGGGGCTGTCTGTGTTGGTGTCTTGTTTTGTGTCTGTACTCTGTGAAACGGCTGCGTGGGAATAAAAAGTGTTGTAATCCTTCGTAAGCGGTGTGGTCCTGTGTGATGGTGGCTGGGATGGGGCGATGCCGGGAGGACACCGTGGCCAGAGAGAGTCCCCAAGAGGGATGGGGAACGGGGAATTTGGGGTGCCGGGCCAGGGCTGCATGCTCTCTGGGGTGGGTGGGAGCCCGAGGGTCCGGGTTGGGGCCAGAGGAAAGAGGGGCACTGTTCTTTAATAGGAGGGGGATTAGTAAGCAGTTGTAGGGAGGAAAGAGAGCACCCGAGGTGTCTTCTGGGGTTCCAGGGAGGGTTGAGGAGCCTGGTGGCAGGAGGTGGGCAGCAACTGAGCAAATCATCCATGCTTATCAATATCTAAAGGGTGGGTGTCGAGAGAATGGTGCCCAGGACAAGGGGCAACGGGCACAAACTGAAACACAGGGAATTCCATCTCAACAGGAGGAAAAAATTCTTTACTTTGAGGGTGACTGTGCATTAGAACAGGCTGCCCAGAGAGGTTGTAGAGTCTCCTTCTCTGGAGATGTTCCAAACCCACCTAATTGCGATCCCGTCCAACGTGCTTCTGCAGGAGGGGTTGGACTAGATTGTCTCTGAAGGTGCCTTCTAACCCCTACCATTTTGTGAATCCCTGTGATCTGCGATCTGGCAGCCAAGCATCCGCACGCCTGTCTCCGGGCCACTCGCCTCACAGCTGGTGGCTGTGGCAGAATGCAAGCGGAGGTCACCATTGTAGGGGAGAGGAACAGGAGCAGGGGTGGTCGCCGGCGGTCATTGCAAGGAGCCCGGGTCTTTGGTGTGTGGGACGGGCGAGCGGTGCCAGCGTGGGTCTGGAGGTCGATGGTGAGTCTTGTCGTGGTGCTGTTTGGAGAGGGAAGGAGTTGTTTGGAGTTCCTGGTGAAGGTGCACTCTTTGGGATGAGGGACCAGTCGCAGCCAGGGGAAGTCCAGGAGGGTCTCAAGGGGAGCAGGAACAATGGCAAGGGGTGGCTGGAGCAGAGAGTGAGTGGCGTGAGGGCCATTTCTGCCAGGGCAGGCAGGGGGACGGGAAATGAGGCTCACGTGGAACCCTAGGAGACCAAGAAGGGTCAGTCAGCTCTCATTGTTATTGGGGAGACTCAGTGGAAGGAGTGCCGGGATTGGAGCACGGGGCTGGGGGGCTAAAGGCCATTGAGGGTGGGATAGTCAGGCAGTGGAGGTGTTGCGCTATATGTAAGGGGGACATTTGATTGTAAAGCTGTTACAGGATGTGATTGAGGGCCTCAGGCTGAGGATGAGGGGCAAGGAACACCGAGGGGATGTTGCAGTGGGTGTTGACTATCAATAGCCCAGCCACGGTGTCACATCCCACTCTCAGGAAAGAGCAAGGATAAGCGAAGTCAGTGTTGTAAATTCCCAACGGTGTGGACTAAGGTGAGATAAGGCTAAGGTCTGTAATCAAGCATTTATTAGTTTCCCAAAATGATTAGTATAGATTGGAGTATAGCTAATCGGTTGTAGTTAAAGACAAGAGTAAAACAGTCAGTGTAATGAGAAAAAGAAAGGAGAGCTGGGGGGCCGGCCCAGACTTCAGGATAGCCATTTGTCAGGTTTTTGGGGAGCTATTGAGCAGAGCGCCCCGGGAATCTGCTTTTGAGGGCTTAGGAGCGGGCGAGCGCCGGTCGGTGTCAAAGAGCCACCTTTTAGAAGTGGAGGAGCAGGTAATTAAGGCACGTAGGGAGTCAAGGGAGAGGGGCAGAACAGCAGCCAGGGCAAAGGGGGAACTCTGAGGAGAGCTAAAGAGGAGTCAGCAACGGGGCAATCTCTGGGAGCGAGGTCGGGCTTAGGGGGAAGAGCACAGAGCTGGGGTTCATACATGCCGGGAGAAGATGGGCAGGTCCTCGGCTCCATGGGGGTCAAACAGGGCGAGCGTTGTTTCAGGTAACGAGAAGGGCTCATTGAAGGACAGGAGGAAACGGCCCCAGGTTGAACCAGGGGAGGTTTAGAGTGGATAGGTGGAAAAAGTTTTACCATGGAGGGGTTAGAAAGCCTCGGAGCAGACCGCCCAGGGAAGCGGCGGCATCACCATCCCCGGTGGCGTTTAAAAGATGCGTAGAGGTAGCACTGAGCCATATGGTTTAGGGATGGTTTCTGTCAGCATTAGGTCGGCTGTCAGACCGGAGGATCCGAGAGGTCCATTCCAAGCTAGATAATTCTAGGATTATATGGTTTTAAATACGTTAGTAGGAAGAAGCAGTCTAAAGAGGACAATGGGCCAATAGAGGGTGAGGCTGGGCTTGTGACGGCACGCAATGAGTGTATTATAGGTTCAGTCTTTAATAAAGCAGGTAGATTTTGGGCGGCCTAATTGCCCAATTTGGAGGACCGGGAGCGTGGGAATCGGCACTTACGTTTAGCAGACAGTGACATTGGGGGCGGCTGGCGGGGATCAGGGGCTGGCAACATCAGTCGAACGTTCACAAGTCCACAGGGCCCAACAAGAATCTTCCTAGTGTACAGAAGGATGTAGGGTGCGAGTGCAGTCCCCCGCAGACCAGTCAGTCTCACCTCAGTCCTTGGGGAAGTCAGGGAGAAGCTCACAGGGGTTACATTTAGAGAGTGAAGTAATTATTGGGCAGAGGGAGCGTGGGTTCACCAGGGGAAAGTCATGTGTATGTACTGTTATTAGCTGCTATGATGAGGTCACCTGCGTAGGGGAGAAAGGGAAGGGAGCGGCTGTAGCTGTGTTCTTTTTAGTCAGGCTCATGACACTGTCTGTCACAGCATCCTTCCGAACAAGTTGTCCCATAGCAGGAGGAGCGGGTTAACACCTCACCGGGCACTGAACCGGCAAAGGGTCCAGGCAAAGGGGTTTCATCCACCCGTTGACCAGTCACCGTTCCACGGGGTTCAGTGCAATGTCCAGGTCCATTCAATGTATTTATCACTGATGCGGAGGCAGGAGCGGAAGGCATCCTTTGTCAGATCGCTGATGATTGCAAACCAGGAGGTACGGTGAACCCTGTGGAGGGAGAAGATGCCTCGTAGAGGGGTCTAGATAGATGGGAGCACTGGACAGTGAGTAATGGGGGGAGAAACGAGCGAGGGGAAAGGCTGGATTCCTCACCGGGGTAGGAGCGCCGCAGGGTGAGAGTCTAAATCCGGAGAGGAGCGGCCAGAGAGCAGCCTGGCAGAAAGGGATCCGAGGGTTTCGGTTGGCAGCAGGGTCTGCAGGAGGCAGCACAGCGCCCAAGGACTTCGGGCTGATGTGGGTTGGCAGAAAGGAGGCTGTCCTGTCCCACTGTCTGAAAGGAAAGGGGGTACTGACGTGGACTAAGGAGAGATAAATCTCAAAGTCCGTATACAAACAGTTATTAGTTTTGCTAAATGATTACTATAGGTCTTAATGAGATAAGCGGTTAGGAATATTATAAAATATGGCACGTGCCGAGGTGTGCGTCGAGTTACTTCACAACAGGTATATGACAAGTTACGGCAAGCGGCACTGAAGGTACCTTGAGAATTCTTAAGACGAAATCCTGAAGAACTTAAGAATTCTAACTATTAATTAACAACTCTATGGGAAAAGAGAGAAAGGGAAAGACTTTCCCTTTAGACAGAGCTAGAGGGACTTAGTGTTTTTTTTCAGGGAATCTTCCCAGGCATAATCTTCTTCTTTCTAGAAAAAAAATCTTTCCAGCACGATCTTCTTCTGTGTTCCCCTTAGGGACAGTTATATTCCCCTGCAACGTTTGCTGAATTAGGACAGTCCAGCCCCCTCGCCAAGGACAGCCCAGTCTCAGGTTTCTCCCTTCTTTCCGGTGAGGCGTAGCATGATGTGCGTGGAGTGGAGTGCCATAATGATATATGGTTAAAACGATGTCTGTAATCTTTAGTTGCATATGCATGGGCATGCACTTTAATCGGCGTAACGATGCAAAAGTCCTTTATGGGACACAGCAGCCCGGAGAGCAGAGTGTCTGCGTGTCCCGCGGTCGGCTCCATCCCCACATCTTGGCATTCTCTGCTCCGTCTCCATTTCTGTAGTCATTCATTTGGAGGTTTGGCTTTGTTTTCGTATCTGTTTCTGCCAGCGGTTTTCTGTCTCGTGTATCAGGACTCATTGCGTGTTCACGCAGGGTCCCTTGCGCAGCTTTCCGTGTCGGTCCCGGCACACCCGGTGCTGTCCGTCCCACGCGTCTCGGACGTCCTAGTGTTTTGGAGCGTTGTAAATCATGGAATGGCCTTATGATGGTCCGCATTGGTTTCCTCTGGCACTGGCGTGACGCATTTGTAATTCTGGGTCTCTATACTCAGTCTGAGAAAGGCGTCTGTGGTTTTTAGGCAGCCTAGAGTCTGCCCGTCGCAGTGCGTGATATTTTGGTGTGTGTCGTCGCGGTCGACCGTAACTGAACGTCTACGTGCGTGCTGTGGCTCTTTTCTCTGCGCGCTCTTTGCGTCTCATCTGCGTTCTGTGGTCTGCATCCAGGCAGCGTCCCGGTTGGGTTCCATTGCTGGGCGAGCGCCCCGCATCGCTCTTTGCAGGCTTTCGGTACACGCTCTCTGCTTTTCACCATTCCCCTTTGTCCAGCCACCTTCGTGTTTTCTCGGTGCGCTCCTCATGCTGTGGGTGTATGTGTCATTCCCTATACGCGGCCAGGGCCAGCATCCCATATCGGTCTCCCAGCGCCTCTCCGAGCACGTCCACTCTGGGCGTCTCCGCGGTGCATCAGTCAGGCTGTCAGCGCTGCATGTGTCCGGTTGCATTTCGGCCGGAGAGATAAGGGGTCTTAGCATCTCTGTGGGCACGTCATAGTGATTGAGAAAGCGCCGACCAGGAAACATAATGGTCCGAGGGAGTAGAGCAGGCTCAGCACGCCTGCTCCGAGCGGAGGCAGCCGACTCCGTCATAGAGGACAGTCCGGTCAGCATCAGCCGAGGAGGAAGACTCCGGTGACGTTGTCCTGCGCATGAGCCAGCAGCCAAGGCAGCGAGGGAGAGGGTGGTCTCGGCGAGGGAGAGGGGAGGTAAGCGTATAGAAGAACGGAAGGAAGCGAGCGAGCGAAGTCAGGAACTCAGGGTGTCTGTCGGAGTTGTACTTTTGTGGAATTTTCCGGGTTTCACTTCTCCAGTCTTTACCGCACTTTGCCTGTCTGGACTTTACCTAACGTTAACGTTATTGTAATGTGTCTTATTATTTAATGCGTTTAAGTTTACTTTCCTTTCCTTTTCAGCACTTTACTTAGGTTTGGTTCGGTTCGGTTCGCTTTGCTCTGCTCTGCTCTGCTCTGCTCTGCTCTGCTCGTCTTCGCTTTGCCGAGTTTTACCCTACAGCGCTTTATTTTACATAGCTGTACTTTGCAGCGATTTGCGGAGCTTTGCCAGAGTGGACTTTACGGTACTTTTCAGTACTCGACCGTACTGTACTTTGTTGAACACTTTGAAGAGCTCCGTTGTGCTTTGCATGGCAGAGCCGAACTGTAGTTAGCTACACAGCGCCGTGCGGCGCTTCGCTTTAGCAGGCTCATTCTGACTTAACTTGACCTTACAATACTTTACTGGTCTTTGCTGCAGGTGGCTGGACTTGACTTGACTTGACTTGACTTGACTTGACTTTACCTTACCAAACTGGACTTTACTTTACCAAACTGTACTGTACTGTACTTTACCAAACTGTAATTTACTTTACTGTTAAGTCAAGTCGAGTAAAAGTAATGTGCCTTGCCTTGCTTTGCTTTGCTTTGCTTTTTACTTTACTTTACTTCTCTTTTTTTTACTTTACTTTTTGCTTTTCCTTCGCTTTGCTTTTTCCTTCGCTTTGCTTTTTCCTTCGCTTTGCTTTACTTTGCTTTACTTTTTGCTTTGCTTTTTGCTTTGCTTTGCTTTTTTTTGCTTTTTGCTTTGCTTTTTGCTTTGCTTTTTGCTTTGCTTTGCTTTACTTTGCTTTACTTTGCTTTACTTTGCTTTACTTTGCTTTACTTTGCTTTACTTATTACTTTTTACTTTTTGCTTCGCTTTTTCCTTCGCTTTGCTTTTTCCTTCGCCTTTTCCTTTGCTTTTTCCTTTGCTTTTTCCTTTGCTTTTTCCTTTGCTTTTTCCTTTTTCCTTTGCTTTTTCCTTTGCTTTTTCCTTTTTCCTTCGCTTTTTCCTTCGCTTTTTCCTTCGCTTTTTCCTTCGCTTTTTCCTTCGCTTTTTCCTTCGCTTTTTCCTTCGCTTTGCTTTTTCCTTCGCCTTTTCCTTCGCCTTTTCCTTCGCCTTTTCCTTCGCTTTTTCCTTCGCTTTTTCCTTCGCTTTGCTTTTTCCCTTCGCTTTGCTTTTTCCTTCGCTTTGCTTTTTCCTTCGCTTTGCTTTACTTTGCTTTACTTTACTTTTTACTTTGCTTTGCTTTTTGCCTTGCTTTTTGCCTTGCTTTTTGCTTTGCTTTTTGCTTTGCTTTTTGCTTTGCTTTTTGCTTTGCTTTTTGCTTTGCTTTACTTTTTGCTTTGCTTTGCTTTGCTTTGCTTTACTTTGCTTTACTTTGCTTTACTTTGCTTTACTTTGCTTTTTACTTTGCTTTTTACTTTTTACTTTTTGCTTTTTGCTTTGCTTTTTCCTTCGCCTTTTCCTTCGCCTTTTCCTTCGCCTTTTCCTTCGCTTTTTCCTTCGCTTTTTCCTTTGCTTTTTCCTTCGCTTTGCTTTTTCCTTCGCTTTGCTTTTTACTTCGCTTTTTACTTCGCTTTGCTTTGCTTTTTGCTTTGCTTTTTGCTTTGCTTTTTGCTTTGCTTTTTGCTTTGCTTTGCTTTACTTTGCTTTACTTTGCTTTACTTTGCTTTACTTTGCTTTACTTATTACTTTTTACTTTTTGCTTCGCTTTTTCCTTCGCTTTGCTTTTTCCTTCGCCTTTTCCTTTGCTTTTTCCTTTGCTTTTTCCTTTGCTTTTTCCTTTTTGCTTTTTCCTTTGCTTTTTCCTTTGCTTTTTCCTTTGCTTTTTCCTTCGCTTTTTCCTTCGCTTTTTCCTTCGCTTTTTCCTTCGCTTTTTCCTTCGCTTTTTCCTTCGCTTTTTCCTTCGCCTTTTCCTTCGCCTTTTCCTTCGCCTTTTCCTTCGCCTTTTCCTTCGCTTTTTCCTTCGCTTTGCTTTTTCCTTCGCTTTGCTTTACTTTGCTTTCCTTTACTTTTTACTTTGCTTTGCTTTTTGCCTTGCTTTTTGCCTTGCTTTTTGCTTTGCTTTTTGCTTTGCTTTTTGCTTTGCTTTTTGCTTTGCTTTTTGCTTTGCTTTACTTTTTGCTTTGCTTTGCTTTGCTTTGCTTTACTTTGCTTTACTTTGCTTTACTTTGCTTTACTTTGCTTTACTTTGCTTTTTACTTTGCTTTTTACTTTGCTTTTTACTTTGCTTTTTACTTTGCTTTTTACTTCGCTTTGCTTTGCTTTGCTTTTTACTTCGCTTTGCTTTGCTTTGCTTTGCTTTTTGCTTTTTGCTTTGCTTTGCTTTTTGCTTTGCTTTGCTTTGCTTTGCTTTTTGCTTTGCTTTTTGCTTTGCTTTGCTTTGCTTTGCTTTGCTTTACTTTTTACTTTTTACTTTTTACTTTTTACTTTTTACTTTTTGCTTTTTCCTTCGCTTTGCTTTTTCCTTCGCTTTGCTTTTTCCTTCGCTTTGCTTTTTCCTTCGCTTTGCTTTACTTTGCTTTACTTTGCTTTACTTTGCTTTACTTTGCTTTACTTTGCTTTACTTTGCTTTACTTTACTTTTTGCTTTGCTTTGCTTTTTGCTTTGCTTTTTGCTTAGCTTTTTGCTTAGCTTTTTGCTTAGCTTTTTGCTTAGCTTTTTGCTTAGCTTTTTGCTTAGCTTTTTGCTTAGCTTTACTTTTTGCTTTGCTTTGCTTTGCTTTGCTTTGCTTTGCTTTGCTTTACTTTGCTTTACTTTGCTTTACTTTGCTTTACTTTGCTTTTTACTTTGCTTTTTACTTTGCTTTTTACTTTGCTTTTTACTTTGCTTTTTACTTTGCTTTTTACTTTTTACTTTTTGCTTTTTCCTTCGCTTTGCTTTTTCCTTCGCTTTGCCTTTTCCTTCGCCTTTTCCTTCGCCTTTTCCTTCGCCTTTTCCTTCGCCTTTTCCTTCGCCTTTTCCTTCGCCTTTTCCTTCGCTTTTTCCTTCGCTTTGCTTTTTCCTTCGCTTTGCTTTTTCCTTCGCTTTGCTTTTTCCTTCGCTTTGCTTTTTCCTTCGCTTTGCTTTTTCCTTCGCTTTGCTTTTTCCTTCGCTTTGCTTTGCTTTTTACTTCGCTTTGCTTTGCTTTTTACTTCGCTTTGCTTTGCTTTTTACTTCGCTTTGCTTTGCTTTGCTTTTTGCTTTGCTTTTTGCTTTGCTTTGCTTTGCTTTGCTTTGCTTTGCTTTGCTTTTTGCTTTGCTTTTTGCTTTGCTTTGCTTTGCTTTGCTTTGCTTTGCTTTACTTTTTGCTTTTTGCTTTTTGCTTTTTGCTTTTTGCTTTTTGCTTTTTGCTTTTTGCTTTTTGCTTTTTGCTTTTTGCTTTTTCCTTCGCTTTGCTTTTTCCTTCGCTTTGCCTTTTCCTTCGCTTTGCCTTTTCCTTCGCTTTGCCTTTTCCTTCGCTTCGCCTTTTCCTTCGCCTTTTCCTTCGCCTTTTCCTTCGCCTTTTCCTTCGCCTTTTCCTTCGCCTTTTCCTTCGCCTTTTCCTTCGCCTTTTCCTTCGCCTTTTCCTTCGCCTTTTCCTTCGCCTTTTCCTTCGCCTTTTCCTTCGCCTTTTCCTTCGCCTTTTCCTTCGCCTTTTCCTTCGCTTTTTCCTTCGCTTTGCTTTTTCCTTCGCTTTGCTTTTTCCTTCGCTTTGCTTTTTCCTTCGCTTTGCTTTTTCCTTCGCTTTGCTTTGCTTTGCTTTGCTTTTTACTTCGCTTTGCTTTGCTTTTTACTTCGCTTTGCTTTGCTTTTTACTTCGCTTTGCTTTGCTTTGCTTTGCTTTTTGCTTTTTGCTTTGCTTTGCTTTGCTTTGCTTTGCTTTGCTTTGCTTTTTGCTTTGCTTTTTGCTTTGCTTTTTGCTTTGCTTTTTGCTTTGCTTTGCTTTGCTTTGCTTTACTTTTTACTTTTTACTTTTTACTTTTTACTTTTTACTTTTCACTTTTTACTTTTCGCTTTGCTTTTTCCTTCCCTTTGCTTTTTCCTTTGCTTTTTCCTGCGCTTTTTCCTGCGCTTTTTCCTGCGCTTTTTCCTGCGCTTTTTGCTTTGCTTTTTCCTGCGCTTTTTGCTTTGCGCTTTTTGCTTTGCGCTTTTCGCTTTGCTTTTCACTTCATTTGTTTCTCTGCTTTTAAGTCTGCTTTTAAGTTCACTTTGCTGTTTTCTTCGCTTTTACTGTGCTTTTTACCTCACTGTACTGCTCACTTTGCTGTTCCCTTTACTTGTCACTACCCTTGACTTTGCAGTACTTGACTTGTACTGACTTGTACTGACTTGTACTGACTTGTACTTTGCAGCAGTTGAGTTGACTGGCTTTTTTACTGTACTTTACTTTACTTTGTCTTGCTCTGCTTTTTCTTCACTTTTCTTTACTTGACTGTTCAGTAATGTGATGGGCTTTGTCTCACCTCACTTAGCTTAGTTGTGCTGTGCTGTGCTTAGCTTTGCGCATGTATTGCACTGACTGTGCTCTGCTTTATTGGGCCTTGCTTCACCTAACTGTACAGGACTTTGCCTTCGCTGTGAATGACTGTGGCATTCAGTGCTAGAGTGGGAGGAGATTGTTATGGGGGGCTGGTAAGGCAGGTGGCATGTGTTTGTGATGATTATCTGTTGGTCTTTGTTTAGAGGCCTGACAGTATCATTCCCAGGACAAGCAGGCCTGTGCACTGCGGAGGCGTCAATGAGCCAGGGGAGCCATCACCGATGCAGAGGGAGACACCCCAGCCTAACAGCAGTAGCCAGACACAGTGACTAGTCAACAGACTTTCAGCATGGATGGCAGTCTGGCATCCCACTACCACATCACCCGTCCTCCCTCCTTCTCCCCCCCCACCTGTCTACCTGTGTCTCATCCCCTCACTATCTAATTGTGGAGGTGCATGTGCGTGCTAGTGACAACTCGGCGCCCAGACACGGGCTCACCCAAAGGACAAGGACTCAGAGCATCAGCCTTTATTGGAGGAGGGGGCCCAACCGAGAACGACTTTCTCGAACTCCTTGGACAGTCGTTTCCGTCCCGTCGTCACGCCGTCCCTCCGCCCGCACCGCGGCCCCGGGAGCTGTCCGGGTGCTGGAGCCAGGCCGGGGCTCCCGCGGCAAAGCCCCGGCATCTTCCCCGCGGCGAGGGCACCGGGGCTCTCCCCGGTATCCGACCCCCCGGGCCGGTCCCGCGGGTCGCCCCCCGCCGGGTCGAGGCGAGGAGCCGCCCCGGTCTCCCGGCCCCCGGGCTGGGCCCGCGGGCCGCCCCGGGCCCCGGGGCCGCCGCCAGCCCCGGCGCCGCCGCCGGCCGCCCCGGGCCCCGGCGCCGCCGCCGGCCGCCCCGGGCCCCGGGGCCGCCGCCGGCCCCGGCGGCCCCCGCGGGCCGCCCCGGGCCCCGGGGCCGCCGCCGGCCCCGGCGGCCCCCGCGGGCCGCCCCGGGCCCCGGGGCCGCCGGCGGCCCCCGCGGGCCGCCCCGGGCCCCGGGGCCGCCGGCGGCCCCCGCGGGCCGCCCCCGGGGCCCCGGTCCCGCAGGCTGAGGCGAGGAGCCTCCCCGGCCTACCCCCCCCCGTACCGGGAGCACGGCCGCCGAAGGCAGCCCTGCTTCTCCAGAGCGCTGGCTTACCTCGGGAGGCTTCTGCCGCCGGGCTCCTCCAGATGAAGTGCTCTGCAAACTACCGTCCCTCTTTGCTCCGTCCCTCTTCGCTACGCTCCCGAAGTCGCTCAACCCCTCAGGGGTAACCCCACAGGAACCTCCCCCCCAGCTTCCTCTGGCCTGCCATTGGCCCCTGGTCACCCACTCAAAGGCCCCCATCCTCCTGATGGACACCCTGCCCAGGAGCCAATGGCAAGGCTGCCTCAGCACACCAGGTGGGCATCCCCCACCTCATCAGCCTAGGCCCTGCTGGGAAAAGACCCCCATTGGGGCCAGGGGAAAGCATCCTCACCATGATGCACATTTCTGGTGTTGCCAACCTGTCCAAAACTCTACACATCCTGGAAATTTCAGAAAGCCATTTCCGGACACAGTATGACGCACCTCTATGACTACACAGAGAAGCTTGTGCAAGGGTCCCTTTGCTTCAACACATCTTTTCCTTGTCTAATATCACTTTTCTACAAAATTACTCTGCCTGGCATACATGCCTAACGCTTTCTTACTAATATTGCATCTGCTCATGTTCCATCACCTCTCAAGCACGCGCTGGGACAGATGCCCAACCGTACACCCCTCTGGACTAACATCTACCTGAGCTAGGGTCATGCCAGACACGGCACAAGTACGCCCCAACACAACCTGTCCAAAACTCTACACATCCTGGAAATTTCAGACAGCCTTTTCCAACGCTGGAAGACATTCTGCTTCCTATCTAATCCTCCAAAGCCATTTCCGGACACAGTATGACGCACCTCTATGACTACACAGAGAAGCTTGTGCAAGGGTCCCTTTGCTTCAACACATCTTTTCCTTGTCTAATATCACTTTTCTACAAAATTACTCTGCCTGGCATACATGCCTAACGCTTTCTTACTAATATTGCATCTGCTCATGTTCCATCACCTCTCAAGCACGCGCTGGGACAGATGCCCAACCGTACACCCCTCTGGACTAACATCTACCTGAGCTAGGGTCATGCCAGACACGGCACAAGTACGCCCCAACACAGTTACTCCTACTGGCTGAGACGCTCGGTGCTGAAACCCGATCGACAGCAAAACCTGCATCCTCATCAGTCTCTACAAATAGCACGCCTGTCGCTCGCCGCCCCCATCCAGGCTAAGATATCCCTTACATGACGCCGCACGTGGAGGGGACGCTACATGCCCTTGATTTGGCACTTGCCAACCCTCTCTGAAAATACCCATCCGCAACCTCTCTATCCCGCCCTACCTTGCGGTACAGCACATCATACCGAACTGCCATTCCTTTCCAGATTGTCCATACCCTGATTTACTACTGACGCTCCGATAACATCCCTACTACGTCATATATGCCCCGATGGTCTCCATAGTGGTCGCAACCATCCCGCCCCTGACACCCTTTTCCTCCTCCAGCGACAACCCACATTGGGGATCATGATAAAAGCCTCCGACCCTGCCTTTATTTAGGGGACGCGGATCACGAGACCTGAACATAGGGCGTGTTTCCGGCGCGGTGCCTGATACTGTCCAACCCACTCCCTAGAGACCCATTAGGAGGTGACGCACCTCAACAGTCATTATGCAAAAATCACTACCAGTTATTCTGTTGCCTTGCTCCTCCCCTCGGGTACAGACACCTCTTGAGGCTGACTGACCCTGGGGACAAGACTAAAACCATGCTAAACAAACCATGTTTGCTGGAATGATAGCTCAGCTACGTTCATTGCACATCGACCGCCCTTTAGACCTACGCCCGAGTCTGGGACTGTGATGACGCCCAAATGGGCCTACAGTCCTCGCTGAGAAAGACCGTGGATAGCCGGTAGTGCCCTGCCACCCCTCCGGGCTCGCTCCCTGCAAGATACTCCCTTCCTCTTTCCTCCTTTACACATACCATCTGGCCATGCCTAGACTCCCCTCTGAGAAGGAGCTTCAGACGAGACAGGCTCTTTTTGGAAGCCCTGGGACCTACGAGACGGTCTTCCAGATGACACAGTCAGACCCCTCCCTCAGCTCGGTACCCTATGGACGCAAGGGTGCTCTTCCCGACTGTTCCTGATACACAACCACCTTCACGTTTATGATCAATGACCAATAAAATCCTGCCTTATATCACAACCTATATTCATCCTTCTCTCTCCTGAGAGCAGAGCGATGCACGCGACCGTGCCGACTGCAGCCCCTCGGGGTCTCACCGACGCACTGTGCCCTCGGCCCATCCCACCCCTTACACGCCTCCTGCCCCCTTGTTGTGCTCTGCGTGGCCATGTGCTGGGAAACACGGTGGTGGCCTCCACATTGGCACCCTGCGCCATCGCCTGGCACCCCGCTGGCATCTACCTCTATAGGGTCCCGTTCCTCGCTGCCCACATGCAGCATCCTCATCCGCCCCAGGCCACGCCACCTTCATCCCCAAGCCATTCTGCCGGACGCCTCCGGTAGACCCGAAGACCTCGCGGCCAGACTCCCCCGGGAACGGGACCCACGACGGCTCCCCGCTCGGACCGGCATCCCTCCGTCCCTCCTTCCCCTGCCTGAGATACCGGGGACGCCGAGAGAACCCCCGTTTCGTCCCGCGCGGGCAGGACCGGTGCCGGTCCCCGCCCCCGACGGAGCTGTCCCCGCGCCACGCCCCCCAGCGACGTCACGGCCCGAGGTGGCGCTGGCGGTGACGTCGCGTGGCGCTACCGGGGCCGGCGCCGCCCCTCCCCGCCCACCGCCGCGCCGGGACCCGCAGGCAGGTACCGGGGGACGGGGAGGGGGTCCGCGGGGAGGGGGACGGCGAGGGGACGGGGAGCGGGGGGGACCCCGGAGACCCGACCCCCGCGCTGTCTCCCGCCGACGGAGCTCCCGGGCGCCGACCCCCCCTGCCGCGGGACCTGTCGCCTGCGCCTCCTAAACGCCCCTAGACACCCCCCGGTGCCCCCCAGAGGAGCTCCTACGATCGCCCCATGACACCCAAAACTGCGCCGACTGCTCTGGAATCCCGGATCGCCCGGCCGGATGCCGCCGTGGACCCCAAGACGATGCGTGCCCTCCGAAAAGGAGCCCTCGCTCCCCAAAACCTCGCTGACGGGCGCGGGACCCGCCGTGCGTCCCCTCTCCCCCGGTGATGGGCGCCGGGCGGCCGCCCTACCTCTACGTCACGCGCAGTCCACGCTTCCTACCCTTCCAAACAAACGACGTCCCACCAATGGGCCTGGCAGACCCTGCTGCCGTGACCCGGGGGGCCGACGGACCTCCCCGCCAGCTCGCCTCCGTTCCCCTGCCGATCCTCAACGCCCTTCGCGCCGGACCCCTGCCGCCCCCGGGACAGCCACGGGGAACGCTTGCCACAATCCCTCAAACTGTTCCTCTCTCTCTCCTGCAGGACACGCCATGGACCTGGTCCTGGATGCCGCCGACCGGCATCTCCTCACGCCCTACGTCTACCCCGCTGGCTGGCCCGAGGGCGAGCCCTGCCGCCAGCTCCTCAGCCTCTTCGTCATCACCAACCTCGGGGCGCTGGCCCTCTACCTGCTCTTCGGCACCCTCAGCTACTACTTTATCTTTGACCACCGACTCAAACAACATCCCCAATTCCTAGAGGTGGGTGCCCCCCGCCCCTGCCGTGTGCCGACAGAGTGCCCCTCACCGTCCGCCGGTGGGAGGCTGCTCCGAAAGACGCGTGGGCCGCGCTGCCGCAGAATGGCCCTGCGGCCTCTCTGCTCTCCCTCGCTTCTCGAGGGATTATTTCCTCCTGAGCCTGCGATCCCACCCTGGCCCCGACCCCGAACTCCCCCTTCGCCCCCGCGCCGAGCCCCTAGAAACCACCTGAGGACGCCAACCTCCGAGACCCGGTGCTGCCGTCGGGGCTTGCTGAGGACGCTGGGCTGTCCGGTCCCAACCGCGCTGGGCACCCTCTGTCTGCACGTGGGAGACTCCCGTTCCCCTGCCTGCTACGCACCCGGCCGCACCGATACGCCCCGCACGTCCTGCTCTCCACCCTCCATGCCAACAAATTCTCTGCCTCGGGGACCCCGATGCTACAGCATCCGTACGCGTGCCCGCGCTGCTGCTGCCGTGCCCTCGTGCCCCGCTTCCCCTACGTGCATCGCCCTGGGAGGGATGGGAGTCTGACCTCCCTCCGTGTGGTGACTGCCCCTCGCCTGCGTTGCGCCCCGGCCTTGGCTGCCGACACGTGCGCCTGTGCCGATGCCGTTCTCAGTGCCCAAATTTTGTGATACAGCATCGGCCCGACCCCTTACCGCGCCTGCCCCCTGCATCCTCCTGTAGCTGCCCGTGCTGGGCTCTATTCTCTGACTGGATACCTGTCCCACCCGTACAGCACGCTACCCCGGGCGCCGGCCCTGTCCCTAGCGTGGCTCTCCCCGGACCTGCGACGTGCCAGGTACCGAGCTATGGCACTGAAAGCCACCTGGGGAAAGACACGTCCCCACGTCCAGCTAGGTGCCCCAATACGCCCTCTCCCCCTGACCCCACTCGGAGCATCACCGAACCACAGATTTGTTTCAGATGGAGGGACCCAGTAAAGGTCCTCTCCTCCGACCCCGCCCCCCGGCCATGAGCGGGGACCTGTTCGGCGAGATTGGGTCACGCAGAGTCCCCTCCAACCCGACCGTGAATGTTCGTGGGCCTCTGGTGACCTGTTCCTCTGCTTCCCCTCTCTCCTCAAAAAACATTTCTCTCTCCTCTCATTCTACCCTCTTTTACCTTACAGCCGTTATCCTTCCTTCCCTCACCGCGGACCCCTCTTAAAAAATGGTCCCAGTCATTCCTAAAAACCCCACCGAGGTACTGAAAGGCCTCCCCAAAGACTCCCTGGAGCCTTCCTGGGCTAAATGCCCCTGATGCACTGGGCCTGTCCGTCCGACAGAGAAGCTCCAGCCCTCCTTTTGCTCCACCCCAGCTCTGGACCCTGTCCGACAGATCCCTCTCTTTCTGCAGACAGCCGCAGAGCGGAAAGCGGCACGGTGGGGAGGTCTCCCGAGAGTGGGAAGCGGCGCGCTGGGGGGGATCTCCAAGGAACACGGCGGAGGGACGGGATCCCCTCCCTGGCCACGATACAGGGGATGCAGCCCGGGAGGCGGTTGGCCTCCTGGGCTGCACGTGCATGCGGCTGGCTCCGGTCCAGCTCCTGTCTGCCTGTACCCCCGGGTCCTTCTCGCTGAGACCGCTCTCCCTCCCTCCTTTCCCAGCCTACGTCGATGCCGGGGGTTCCCCTACCTGGACCCTGTGGAACCTCGTGAGGTTCCCACAGACCCCCTTCTCGGGCTTGTCCCAGTCCCTCTGGACGGCGTCCTGTCCTTCGGGCCTGTCTAGCACGCATCTCAGCCAGGAGTTGGCGGCAACCTTCCTACGGTTCCGCTGTTCCCCTGACCCTCCTTCTCTCCTCTGGCCACCCCCTGCAGAACCAGGTGCGCCGGGAGATCGTCTACGCCCTGCGCTCCCTCCCCTGGATCAGCGTGCCCACCGTCGCCCTTTTCTTCGCTGAGGTGCGGGGATACAGCAAGCTCTACGACAACATCGAGGACTCTCCGTACGGTGAGCCGCTCTCCCCTGCCCCCCTCTTTCTGCCTCCCGCCCTCTCCCCGAGGCCCGGGTCACCCGTCTGGGTCCCCCCGCAGCGCACGGTGTCCCCCTGTGTCTACTGATGACGGTGCACCTCCTGTGAGCCCTGCGAAAACCACCCGGGTACCTCTAGTACCAGCTAGTACTCACGATGCCGGGTACCCTCTAGCTGCCCCTCTGCCCTGGCGCCGGGACCGGTCGCGAGACCCTGCTCTACGCATGCCCCCATCCACAAAAGATTCCAGTCCCTTTCCCGAACGGAGCTACAAAAAATGGACTCACGAGACCCTTTCCCCGTGTCCCAAGATGCCATCCAACCCTCTCGCCGCATCTCCCTGTCGGCACGGACCCCAACGTGACTCGGCGCGCCCCCGGCCGCATGGGCTCGTCCGCCTCCCCGGTCCCCCTCGCTGCTTTCCAGCCCCCCTGGGCACTGCCCCTAATCTCCCTCTTCCCACAGGCTGGACGGGTGTCTTCCTCAGCATGCTCTCCTTCCTCTTCTTCACCGACATGGGCATCTACTGGATACACCGTGGTCTCCACCACAAACTGTTCTACAAGGTAGGAGACGGGACGCCGGGCTCCCAGCGATGGCCCTCGCCACGTGCCGGGAACGTGGCTGGGCCGTGAGGGGATGGCGGGCTGGGGCCTGTCCGACGAGGCGTAGCCTCCGCTCGGATCCGGATGGGAGCCGAGCGCTCGTTACGGCCGATGCGAGCCTTGCGTCCCTCTCCCCTGCCCTGGGCCCCCGGGGAACCCCCTAAAAGGAGCCGACCTGCACGCCCACCCTCGTCGACCCCCCGGGCCCGTGGGCCTTGGGGACCGACGGCACGCCGTCTCCCTGCAGCGCTTCCACAAGCCCCACCACCTCTGGAAGATCGCGACGCCCTTCGCCAGCCACGCCTTCCACCCCGTCGACGGCTTCATGCAGAGCCTGCCCTACCACGTCTACCCCTTCCTCTTCCCCCTCCACAAAGTCACCTACTTGGGCCTCTACATCTTCGTCAACGTCTGGACCATCTCCATTCACGACGGCGACTACCGCGTCCCCCGCCTCCTGCGGCACGTCATCAACGGCTCGGCCCACCACACCGACCACCACTTGTACTTCGACTACAACTACGGGCAGTACTTCACCCTCTGGGACAAGATCGGCGGCTCCTACAAGAGCCCCACGGCCTTCGAGGGCAAGGGCCCCCACGACTACTTGCGCCAGCTCCGAGAAAAAGCCGCGGGGGCGCCCGACGGCCCCCCGGCTGCCAAGACGGAATAGGGTTCCCCCAGCCCGGCCCGGCCCCTCTCCAGGACGAGATTCCCCGGCCTGACCTCGTCCCGTTCCTCCCCGGCCTCTCGAGACCGTTTCCCTGCGGACACGGAGCCCCCGTCCTGCTACAGCGCGACTGGCACGGGGCCGTCCCTGGTGAGGGCTCCCGCCCGCCCCTGCTCCCAAAACGGCGGCGTCCGGCCTCGTCTATGAGTTACGGTCTTGCTCTACGCTGCTGACCTGCCCCGCTATGGATCCCCTTCCCGGCTGCTTTTGGAGCTCCGCTACCGTCCCTGCGCTTCATTACTGGTCTGCTAATTCTTTACCAAAAATAAAAACGAAACTATGGCACGCCTGCAAAAAAACATGGCACAAATACAACAATAACATGGCACAAATCAAACAGTATCGTGGCACAAATCGAAGACACGTGTGGCGAGCGGCGGTCTCTCTGTCCCTCTGTGCGGCGTGCCGTCGTCGCTGATTCCTCCTTGCTCTCGCGGAGTCCGTCGGGACGAGTCGTGTCGCGTCGAGTCGAGGGTCTGACGATGCCACTTTTTAACGTTTTTTTTTTTTAAGCTGCATTTCGCGAAAAAAAAAGACGCCATTGCCTACCTTCCGACGATGGCGTGGATCCTCCCGACGGCTCCTTGGTGTGACGAGGGCTCGGCCACGAGACGCTGCAGGAATCCTCCCGCGCTCTCCTCCTTCCTCTTGTGTGGCGATGTCCCATGGGATGCTGACGGGACGCGGCCCAGAAACGGTGCACCTGTAGGACAAAAAGGCACGTTGAGTCCCGGGGGTCCCTTGAGCTCTCCGAGGACATTGCGGGATGGGGCGGGGGAGGAATGGGCGCTCGTGGGTTCGTGGCCGGCTTTCCCCCTTCCTCCTCCTGAAACCCGGCCGCCCTTTGGCTCTGACCGGCGCTCAATAAAACTCTCTTGCCAAATTGGCTGCCGTTTGGTCCCTTCGCCCTTGCTCCCGACTCTCCGCTCTCTCCTCCCTGTGATGATTCCCTCTCCCCCACGTGCTCGGGGACCCTGACCTCTGTTTGCTGATTAACCGGGAGCCCTGAGAACTGCAGAGGGTCGCGGTGAGGCCCGGATCGAATGCGCTGATACCATCGCTGCCCTTTGCATGCCACTGTGCTTATCCACGGACCTCGTTTCCTACCAAGATCTGACCCCTGGGAAAAGCCCATGGCCTTTCTTGAGACCCTGTCTCTCCGCCTTCGCTGAGCCTTGTGCACGGCTCCAGCCTCGCTGACTCCACAGAGTCACAGAATGACATGGGGTTGGAAGGGACTTCTGGAGATCATCTAGTCCGACCCCCCTGACAGAGCAGGTCCAGCCAGAGCGGGTTACACAGGAACGTGTGCTGGTGGGTTTTGAATGTCTCCGGAGATGGAGACTCCATCGCCTCTCTGGGCGGCCTGTTCTGGTGCTCGGCCACCCTCATGGGAAAGAAGTTCCTCCTTGTGTTTAGGTGGAACTTCTTATGTTCAAGTTTGTGCCCGTCACCTCTTGTCCTGTCGCTGGGCACCTCTGAAAAAAGACTGGCCCCGTCCTTCAGACACCCACCCTTTCAGTATTTATAGGCATTGATCAGATCCCCCCTCGGACTTCTCCAGAATAAAAAGACCCTCAGCCTTTGCTCATCAGAGAGATATGCTAGTCCCTTCATGCTCTACCCCTGCCCTTCTGGAACTGGGCTGCCCAGAACTGGGGAGCGGGTGGGAGCGCCGCGACCCCACCTGCATAAAAGCTATGGGAGACACAGCCAGAATGCTCTGGCAGAAGTCCTGCTTCTGCCAGACAGTCCCTAGGATTCATACGTTCATAGATTCACACCTTCCAACAACGGATACAGACCATCTAGTCCAATCCCCCCTGCCATGGGCAGGAACGCCTCCCACTGGAATGGGTCGCTTCCAGCCTCGTCCGACCGGACCTTGAACCCCTCTGGGGATGGGGCGGCCGCAGCTTCTCCGGGCAACCAGGGCCAGGCTCTCACCACCCTCACAGCAAAGAATTTCTTCCCCAGATCTCATCTCAATCTCCCTCTTCCAGTGTCAAACCCTTCCCCCTCATCCTATGGCTCCCCTCCCTGATCACGAGTCCCTTCCCAGCTTTCCTGGAGCCCCTTTAGAGACTAGAAGAGGCTCTAAGGTCTCCCCGGAGCCTTCTCTTCTCCGGCTGAACCCCCCCAACTCTCTCGCCTGCCCTCGTGGCAGAGGCCCTCTGGCCCTCGCAGCATCGTCCTGGCCTTCCTGTCGACTTGCTCCCACAGATCCATGTCCTTCCCATGTTGAACACCCTTGGGGAGTGAGATGCAGCCCAGAGCCGACCCTGGCCGCCTCGAGGCCGATGGCTGGCGTGACCCCCGCCGACTCCTCTGTGCGGGCTGAGAGGGGAGACACCCTGGGGGCTGCCGGCCCCCGCCGCCTCTCGACGACGTCCCTCCCGTGGGGAAACTGCCTGCGCCCCGGCCCTCACACCTCCCCGGAATGCTGGTCCTTATCCGGCCTGTCTCCCGCCTGCCGAGCGTGCCCGACCCCGACCCGGAGCTGGGAAAGCTCGCCTCTGGGAATGCCTGGCTGCGCCCTGACAACACAATCCCTTATTTTTACACCTAACGGTGTCTCCCTACAAGTGCCTGTGGTAGGACACGATGACTGATGCTGCTGTAACCACAAGATGGAGGTGTTGCTCGTGGCACCGGGTGGGACCTGCGCCGGTGCGCGTGGCCTTCCTCGTCCTCCTCATTCCCATTGCCCCGGAACTGTGGGGCATGAGGAAGAGAGTGGCTTCGCTGGAGGATACTCAAAGGGTGGCCCACGGCTGTTGGAGACGGCGTGAGGCACGATGTCATGGTGAGGACCGTTCTGTGACATGTGCAAAAAGCTCAGGAACCTCACGTCCACCCGGCTCGCCCTCTACCCATCACAAGGGCTGAGGGACCCTTGTCCATCCATCCCCTTCTCCTAGAAAAGGCTGGCCACGTGGCCTCGGGTAAGGACAAGGTGGGGGCCAACCTAGACCACCGACCTCCAGACGTGCTGCCAGGGTGTCTGGACCGAAGGGCGGCGCGAGTGACTCTCCCTCTCTGCCGAATGCCCATCCTAAGATCAAACCTGCTACCCTGAGATCCACTCAAATCTCACACGGACACGCCGCCTGGCCGATAACCTCTGCCTTGCCTCCCTTCGCCTAGGCAGAAAGGAAAAACCGATCCCTAGCATCTATGGCACGGCCGTCCCCCCAAAGGGACGATGCGCTCATCTGACACAGACCTGGTTATTGCCAAACTCGTCGGTCCATGGGGCGCCTGGACACCTTCCTGTCCCCTTCGGTGCTGACCGAGCCTTGCAAAGGTCAAACGCGCGAAAGAGGCACCGAGATGCGGTGCCATGTGTGTCCCATGACTCAGAATCACAGAATCTTCTTGGTTGGAAGGGACCTTTGAGATCATCGAGTCCAACCAACAAAAAAAAAACCAAACCAAACCAAAACAAAACCCACAACACCAAACACCAAAACCAAAACAAACTCCCACAACCACACCCCACACCCCCCCACAAACAGATGCAAACCAACAGTCTCGGGCACTAGAGCATGCCCTCAAGTGCCACGTCTACACGCTTCTTAAATACCTCCAGGGATGGCGACTCCACCACCTCCCTGGGCAGGCTGTTCCAGTGCCTGACCACTCTCTCTGTAAAGTCATTCTTCCTAATATCCAATCTAATCCTCCCCTGCCGCAGCTTCAGACCATTTCCTCTGCTCCTGTCATGATTCCCTTGGGAGAAGAGGCCAACACCCACCTCTCTACACCCTCCTTCCAGGTAGCTGTAGAGGGCAATGAGGTCCCCCCTCAGCCTCCTCTTCTCCAAACTAAACATGCCCAGTTCCCTCAGCCTCTCCTCATATGACTTGTTCTCCAGACCCCTCACCAGTTTGGTGGCTCTCCTCTGGACACGCTCCAGCAGCTCAATGTCCTTCCTGTAGTGAGGGTCCCAGAACTGAACACAGCCCTCGAGGTGAGGCCTCACCAGTGCCCAGTACAGAGGCATCATCACTGCCCTCCTCCTGCTGGCCACGCTATTCCTGATACAGGCCAGGATGCTGGTGGCCTTCTTGGCCACCTGGGCACACTGCTGGCTCATGTTAAGCCGGCTGTCCACCAACACCCCCAGGTCCTTTTCTGCTGGGCAGCTTTCCAGCCACTCTTCCCCAAGCCTGTAGCGTTGCCTGGGGTTGTTAGGGCTAGACATAGCCACGCATTCCCGTGGCTATGTCTAAAGCGTACAGCTTTTCCCTCAGGCTACGTGCAGAATAAGGAAACCCCCCGCCATCCCACAGAGCATCCTCAGGACCAGACGCTATTGCTGCACGAGGAAGCTTTGGGCCCAGGATTTTGACTCGAGCTTGTTTGCTTGGCGTTTGAGCATGGAGCTTAGCAGCGGCCTGCATGGTCACGGTGCCAGGGGCCGAGATCTCCCTGTCCTGCCGTCGGGGTGATGCCGCTTGGAAATCCCCCTGGCCCTGATCTGGCCCGAGTCGCTTGTCGGGCAGGTGCCAGACATGGACCAGGAGGGATGTATCGCAGCTTCTCGAGCGACACAGACGGCACAATGTGACCTTGCCGGCCTCCCGCTGCTGGCCGTGCCATATTTTGCCCTATTTTACATGCTATTCCTTCCCAGCCAGTGTGTCACTCATCAGACTGCCAGCACCTACAGGTGGGACGCGGCGACAAGCAGCTAGGGGAGACGGTGCGGCGGTACCAGAGAGGTGCGGTGACGCGCTCGGGGTCCCGGGGGAGCTGAGCCGGGGGGCTACTATGTGCATCCCTGCTTACCCTCTCTGTCTGCCACACCATAGCACACTTACTCTTTTCCACTCAGAAACCCAGCATCGCAAAATAACAGGGGTCGGAAGGGTCCTCAGGAGATTATCTAGTCCAACGCCCCTGCCGGCGCGGGGTTGCCTGGAGCAGGGTGGACAGGAATGCGTCCGAGCGGGTTTGGAATATCTCTAGAGAAGGAGACTCCCCACACTCTCTGGGGCAGCCTGTTCCAGGGCTCCGCCACCCTCAAAGGAAAGATATTTTTCCTCACGTTCAGATGGAACTTCCCATGTTCTGGTTTGTGCCTGTTGCCCCTTGTCCTGTCGCTGGGTGCTGCTGAGGAAAGCCTGACCCCAGCCTCTTGACATCTGCCCTTTAGATACTTATAAGCGTTGATAAGATCCCCTCTCAGTCTTCTCCAAGCTACACAGACACAGGTCTCTTCCCACGGCTGAAGTGGGCTCTCTCTCCCTACGTCTCTGCCCATCAGCTACTACCCCCCTTTATGTGCAATGCTTCCCATAAACCCCTCTATCCGCTCTCTGTCTGCCTGCTGTGTTCCAGCCCCCACGGTCCCAGAAGCCCTCTGGGACCTCTAGGGGAAAGACGAGGGGGAGAGGGGAAGGAAAACCGGGGGGCCGGGGGGTCCTCGCCTCACTTGCGGAGTTCCCGTCATTTGCTGCTGATGAAATCCAGATGGACCTTACAATACACCCTGCTCTCTTCCCCCTCCTCTCTACAGCAGGAGACGGGCTCTTTTTTCAAGAAACACAAAATACCTTGGCAAAGGAAACGTGTATTTCCCTCCGCAAAGAAAGAGCTATTCATCTGTTAGCGTTTACCAGCGCTAGGGTCACCCCGAAGGTCTTTGCTACCGCTCTCTCCCTTGTGCCAGCCCCAGCGACCGGGTGGGAGGGATTCCCCCGGGGGGCGCAGGGACCCTTCTCGGATCCCTGCGCGAGCGGACAGTCGCGCCGCTTGGAGCCCCCTGCGAGGAGCGTGGCACGGAGGCCGGGGTAAAGCCGGGCATCGATTTTCTCCCTTCTGGCTTTGGCTGGAACTCGGGAAGAAAAGGAAAGCTTATCATGACCTTCGGAAGACGGACCAGGCGACTCGGGAGGACTACGAGGATGTCATCAGTTAAACGGGGGAGAAAATTAGAAGGGCCGGAGCCCAACTGTAACTTACTCTATCTACTGCCACAAAAACCACTAAGCAATGTTTCCATAATTGCATTAACAACGACAGGAGAGCTAGGGAGAACCGCTACCCTTTATTGGATGTGGGGAGACACATAGTGACCAAGGATGAGGAAAAGGCTAAAGTTCTTCCTGCCTTCTTTGTCTCACATACTAAGACCACTTTTTTGCCATGTACCCGTCCGCCTGAGCCAGAAGACGGGGAGTGGAACAAAGTCTCTGAAACCCACAGGGAAATGGTGAACGTCCCGGTACGCCCGCTTAGACTCCTGCCAGTCTCTGGGACTGAATGGGATCCGTACAAGAGTATTGAAGGAGCCTGCTGAAGCGCTTGCCGAGCCCCTTTCTGTCACTTCTTGGTAGCCCCGGCTACCTGGGGAGGTCCCAGTTGGCTGGAGGGCAGCAAATGTGACTCCCATCTATAAGAAGGGCTGGAAGGAGGAATCGGGGAAATGCGGGCCTCTCGGACTGACCTGGGTGCCGGGAAAGGTTACGGAGCAGATCGTCTCGAGTGCCATTGTGTGGCAAGTTCAGGACGACTGGGCGATTGAAGGTGGTGGGCGCGGGTTTATGAAAGGCGGGTCCTGCTTGAATAACCTCATATCCTTCTATCACAAGGTGACCCACTTAGTGGACAAGGAAAAAGCTGTGAATGTTGTCTACCTAGATGATCTATATGGTCCCTTCCAACTCTAAAAAAAATTCAGTGAAATTCAGTGAAATTCAGATGTGAGTAAAGCCTCTACCACTATTTCCCACAGCATGCTCCTGGAGAAACTGGCTGCTCGCAGCTTGGATGGGCATACGCTTTGCTGGGTAAAAAAATAGGCTGGAGAACCAGGCCCAGAATGTGGTGAGCGGAGTTACATGTGGTTGACACCCTGTCACGAGCGGTGTAGCCCGGGACTCAATGTTGGGCCCTGTTCCGTTTAGTATCTCTGTCGATGATCTGGGCAAGGGGATAGAGTACAACCTCAGTAAGACTGTTGGGCGGGAGTGTTGACCTGCTTGAGGGTAGGAAGGCTCTACGGAAGAATCTAGACAGGCTGGATCGATGGGCTGAGGCCGCTGGTATAAGGTTCTATGGGGCTAAAGGCTGGGTCTTACGCTTGGGTCTTGATGACCCCGTACAGAGCTATGGGTTTGGGGAAGAGTGGCTGGAAAGCTGACTGGTGGAAAAGGACCTGGGGATGTTGGTCAGTGGCCAGCTGTGTGAGAGCTGGCGGTGTGCCCGGGTGGCCAAGAAGGCATCCTGGCTTGAATTGGGAATAGTGTGGCCGGCGGTACTCGGGGGGCGATGGTGTCCCTTGTACTCAGGGGCGCTGAGGCTGTGCCTTAAATACTGGGTTTGGGCCCCTTGCTACAAAAAAGACATTGAGGTACTGGACCGTGTTCAGAGAAGGTCTGTGACACTGGTCAGGGGTCTGAAGCACAACTCTGATGAGGAGTGACTGAGGGACCTGAAGTCATTCCTCCCGTAGAAAAGAGGGCTGAGGGCAGACCCTGTTGCTCTCTACAAGTACTTGAAAAGAGGTTAAAGTGAGGTGGGGGTTTGTCTCCCCTCCCGAGTAATGAGAGGTAGGATAAGAGGTATCAAGTGGCGCCAGGGCAGTTTTACATTGCTTATTAGGAAAAAATTTCTACGCCAAAAGGGTTGTCGAGGGTCAGTACGGGCCGCCCGGGGAAGCGGTGTAGTCACCGCCCCTGGAGGTACTTAAAAGATGTGTAGATGTAATGCTGAGGGACGTGGTTTAGTGGTGGACTGGGCAGTGCTAGGTTAACGGTCAGACTCCACTACGTTGAGGATCTTTTCCAACCTAATTCATAGAATCATAGAATTGTCTAGGTTGGAAGGCACCTCTAAGACCATCTAGTCCAACCACCAACCTAACTCTGATGTAAACCATGTCACTAAGCACTATGTCTACCCATCTTTTAAATACCTCCAGGGATGGTGCCTCGACCCCTTCCTTCCCTGGGTGGCCCGTTCCAATGCTTAATAACCCTTTCAGCGTAAAAATTTTTCCTGATATCCGATCGGAACCTCCCCTGGCGCAACTTGAGGCCGTTTCCTCTTGTCCTGTAGCCTGTGGCTTGGGAGAAGAGACCCATCGCCGCCTCTCTACATCCTACTTTCAGTGAGTCTCCCCTCAGCCTCCTTTTCTCCAGGCTGAACACCCCCAGCTCCCTTAGCAGCTCCTCCTAAGACTTATTCTCCAGACCCCTCACCAGCTTCATTGCCCTTCTCTGGATGCACTCCAGCACCTCAATGTCTTTTTTGTGCTCAGGGGCCCAAAACCAGACACGGTACTCCAGGTGGGGCACCTCACCAGTGCCGAGAACAGGGGGACTATCGCCTCCTGAGTCCTACTTGCCAATCTGTTCCTGCTACCGGCCAGGATGCTGTTGGCCTTCTTGGCCGCCTTGCCACGCTGCTGGCTCACATTCGGTCGGCAGTCGACCGACACCCCCGGTTGCCTTCCAACACTTTTGTAATCTTCTGGAGTGGCCTGCCCCTTTTTCCAAAGGCCATAAACTCTCCTTTTTTCCCTGAGAGGGAAATGGTTCTGTGAATCTATGATTCCATTAAGAAGCAAAGCCACTTCCTCATTTCTTACTATTTCTTAACCCGTTCTCCCTTCTATTCCTTGTTTTTGGGGGAATTTTCTCAGGCACAGTGTGTCATTTTGCAGACGACGGAACGGACGCGTGGGGCTTTTGGAAAACAATGACGTGGCCTTTTTGGGTCACATCTCTCTGGAGAGCGACCGGCTCTGCTCCCGCGCAATAAAACTCCCTTATTGACTCTGCCTTTACCCACGGTGACCTCCGGTCATCCGGAGGGATGTAACGCTGCGCCAGGACCGCTACGACCTTCATTAGGAGGCCTTATCACTGTATTGACTCGATGATTGAAATACACTAACTAGGTTTTCAGGCGAAAGCACCTTGGGGAAAGCTCTGCATGGCGTTTCTGCTCTGATGGTGAGCTAAATAAGGGGCAGCCGATCCGCCTCGGGACCATCCCTGGGATTCATAGACTCCAGTTCCTTTACTGCTGGGTCACATCCATTTTCTTTACAGATTTCCCAACAACGTCAGAAATGCCAGAAGAGTGCACGGCGCAAGAGACGGAGGATGTACAACCCCTGAATCTGTTCTCAGCACCTCTGAGGCTGAAAGGCGGGTAAGGCCTTCTCTTAGCTGCAAGACAATGCCCAGGAAAACTCCTCTGCCTTCCAGAGACAAATTGGGCTCCAGCAACGGCCATGGCTCGATGCTCCCATCCTCTCCTGTGGTCACCCTCCTTTCCCATTCCGCAGGGGGACCTGCGGCTGAGCGGGGTGCGACCCCTCGTCCTGTTGCAGCAAACCCCTGCTCCATCTGACGTGCCCGGATAGATGCGGCAGCAAAAGGAGACCGTGCCAACGGCAGGGAGGAAGGGGAGGAATGGGAGAGAGGGAGGGTCAGCCGGCACTAGTACGCCAGACTCGCATCTTTGCACTGTCCTACACTCCTGAGGCACGATCTCAGTCCGTCAAGTCACGTAACACGTGTCCACCCAGGCACGGGTGGCAAAGTCCCCTGTGCTGGGCATGAATGGAGTTGGACACAAGCAAACCACCTCAGATGCATGGACCACGTATCCCTGTTAAGTGCAGCTCTGAGATGAGCCTCTGACTGCCCGGCCTGAGACAGAGCCGTGCAGAGGGGACCCTCCAGCTGGCGGGAGAGGGGGACCCCGAATGCCGGGAGCCTGGACACAGCTGGCCCTGGTCCTTCCCTGCCACCTAGGCGTGAATCCGGCGCTCTCCTTCCACCTCATGTGCCCGCTCCCCCTTCCTGCCCCTAATCCCTAACACCCATGACATGGCACTGCCCAGTGGCTACAAAGCCTGCACGTGACAATGATTTCCTTGGTACGACCACGCAAGCCCTGGGCAGGGATGGGGTGATTCGCTTTCCAGAAGGGATGCACGAGAGGTGCCTCTCCTGGCCTGCAGTGGCACCAGGGAAGTCCCCCAGTCTTGGAGCCCAGTGCTTTGGCCGGCCCCGATAAATCAGGGTTGCGACCGCTGGCACTGCTCCTGCACCGTCCCTGATCACCATACATCATCTCCACCACGCTGATGAGTTACAAGGACCGCACAAGCACACAACCTATGCCGAGTGGTTTATGAGCGAGCACACGGCTAGCTACCTTCACCCTGGGTGGAAGGAGCCGCTCCGCCGGCACGGCTCGAATCCACCTGCCATGCGCCATGGGTGGGAGAAGGGGTGAGAGGACCCAGAGGGACCTCCAGCTTCCACCGGCATCTCGGGTGAGGCAGCTTCCCAGCTCTGCCCAGACAAGAAGATGAAAGAAACTCGGATGGAGAGCTCCAAGTACCACAACTGTACCGGGGGAAGTCTATCACCACTGCATATGAAATAATTTACACCTCTTCCTCTCTCCTCTGGACATCCATCCATGCCTTCCTCTCCCCATCCAGAGACAGATGCGGCTCCTCATCGCTCCCTGCCCACCCCCTCAGTGACAAGGACCCAAGACTATGTTATTGCCCTCCCAGCTGCCCCGCTGGCAGGTTCCTCACCAGCCCTGGCCAGGAGCCTGACCTTGCGGTGGGTCCCACCGAGTGCCGGGAAACTGCTTACCCCAAACGCTCCCCCCCGCCTCCCTCCCGTGATAGTGCTTCACAGAAACTAGATGCAAAGCATTACTGTTGACCCACTGGATAATCTCACCACTGCATACACCTCATAAATCTTCCGTTACAGGAAACCCAAGTTTTTACCAGCTACTCTTCTCTCCCGTGAAATTTAAGACGTAGCAAAGAGCCTCAAACCAACGCTCAAAAAAACATCGCTGCACAAGGCCGGTAGACATTGAAAACCGACGGGAGCTTCCCAGGGATGGATGTGTGTTTGGAAGTGCCCAAACTACCAGAGACGCAGAATAATTGCCTCGGAGAAAGAATATGGACCGGGTGCACGTGGTGTGAGCGGGACCTCTGGGAACGGACACCAGTGGCACGCAGCTTCCACAACACTGGAAGCGGCTCTAAAGCCCAAGCTGAGCAGATCCTGTGCTGCAAACCACCCCTCTCCTTGTGGTCAACTGTGGGATTAATGTATGCAAGACTACAACCTCTCCCGTCTATCCCTGTTCACCTGGCTCACAACATTCCACCAACGTGGCTCGATGGACCAGGAGAGGAGCGGGAACGCTGGTGAGCCAGGAAATCCCTCCCCATTTCATACACAGGGAAGGATAACCCCCGTAGAAAACGTGCACACCTTTTCCCTCCTGGCAGACCCTGCAGCTCCTGATGCAGAAAAGCCTCCTGCTCCCAGCCCGGGCACTGTGGGGACTGGGGCTGCCTTCGGTGACGCTGACATGGGTTTGGAACGTCCCTATTGTGACATCCCTGGGGCTGCACAGTTACTCCCCGCGTGCGCAACAACCCCTGCCCTAGGATAGGTGGACATCTGTGTGTCCAGCCACGGGTTTGGCATCAAACACCCCAGACCTGACAGACAAACAGTAAGAGCAGGGAATTGTCGGTAGGAGCTGCGGGTTGCCAGCTGCGGCAACAGAGGGGAGCCAGGCTTTGTTTGGAAACACAATTTCCAGCACCGTCCTTCCCAGCATGCTGCCCCTGGACCATGCTCCCGGAATCACGGAATTGTCAGAGTTGGAAGGGACCTCTAGAGATCATCTAGTCCAACTCCCCTGCTGACGCAGGGTTGCCCAGAGCACATCACTCAGGACTGCATCCAGGAGGGGCTTGAAGATCTCCAGAGAAGAGGAGTCCACCACCTCCCTGGACAGCCTGTTCCAGGGCTCTGCCACCCTCACCGGAAAGAAGTTTCTCCTCATGTTTAAATGGAACTTCCCGTGTTCCAGCTTGTGCCCATTGCCCCTCGTCCTGTCACTGGAAACCACTGAAAAGAGTCCGGCTCCCTCCTCCTTCAACCCACCCTTTAGGTACTTGTAAACATAGATAAGGTCTCCCCTCAGCCTTCTCTTCTCCAGGCTAAAGAGTCCCAGCTCTCTCAGCCTTTCCTCATCGGGGAGGTGCTCCAACCCCTCCATCATCTTTGTTGCCCTACGCTGGACTCTCTCCAGTAGTTCCCTGTCTCTCTTGAACTGGGGAGCCCAGAACTGGACACAGTATTCCAGTTGTGGCCTCACCAGTGCAGAGTAGAGGGGGAGTCCCCTCGCGCAACACTCTCCATATGGGACCTCTCACATTTATCACCCCCTACACAGCCACAGGTGACAACCAAGCCTGCAACACTATTAAACCTCAGCCCGCACGCTTCCACAGGCAAACACGCTGCTTCCCGCGGATACCGGCGGGCTTCAGGCCCAGAATTGGGGCACACGCAGCAATGGCTGTGCATGGGAGAGAAGGTGCAGCTAGGCTGCTCTTTGGGCAGTGGTGGGAAAACCTCGTGCATCCCCCAAACGACACGGGCTGGAACTCTCTTCTTTTATATTATTTGACTTTATTCCATTGAATTTCATTCTGTCGCACTTTATTACTTGCTATCTCTTTTATTTAGCTCCATTTATACAACATAACTTTCAATTCACAGAATCACAGAATCACATGGGGTTGGAAGGGACCTCTGGAGATCATCTAGTCCAACCCCCTGCCAAAGCAGGTCCACCCAGAGCAGGTTGCACAGGAACTTGTCCAGGCGGGTTTTGAACGTCTCCAGGGAAGGAGACTCCACCACCTCTCTGGGCAGCCTCTTCCAGGGCTCTGCCACCCTCAAAGTGGAGAAGTTCCTCCTCATGTTTAGATGGAACTTCTTATGTTCAAGTTTGTGCCCATTTCCTCTTGTCCTGTCCCTGGGCACCACTGAAAAAAGACCGGCCCCGTCCTCTTGACACCCACCCTTTCAGTATTTATAAGCATTGATCAGATCCCCCCTCAGCCTTCTCTTCTCTAAAATAAAAAGACCCAAGTCCCTCAGCCTCTCCTCGTAAGAGAGATGCTCCAGGCCCCTCATCATCTTTGTGGTCCTCTGCTGTACCCTCTCCAGCAGTTCCCTGTCCTTCTTGAACTGGGGAGCCCAGAACTGGACCCGGTGCTCCAGATGGGGACCCGGTGCTCCCGATGGGGCCTCACCGGGGCAGAGCAGAGGGGCAGGATCACCTCCCCGGACCCGCTGGCCACGTTCTTCCACCCGAATCCCGAGCGTCCTCCCCGGAGAAGCGCACACGCTCTCCCACCCCGGGTCGGGGGGGGGGTGGTGGTGTCCCCCCGAGCATCCTCCGCGCGGGGGGGGGGGGGAGGCGGGATGCGGGCGCGGAGCGGCGCGGAGCGGGGGGGGGGGGGGGAGGCGCGGAGCGGGGGCCGCTGCCCATTGCACATTCTCTCCGGGCGGCGGCGCGGCGCTCCGCTCCGCTCCCCTCCGCTCCTCCCGGCCCCCCGCTCCGCTCCGCCCGGTTCGCCGCGGCCCCGCACGCCTCGGCCCGGCCCCGGCGGCACGAACATGGCGACGCCGAGCAGCGGCGGGGTTCGCCGGGCCGCCCCGTTCCCCCGCCGCCTCCTGCTGCCGCTGCTGCCGCTGCTGCTGCCGCCGGTGGTGTCGGCGGTGGCGGGCGGCCATTCCGTCCTGCTGCTCCGCGACCCGCCGCCCGCCCCCGCCGCCCAGACCCCGCGGAGCCGCCGCGCCGCCCCGCGCCCCGCGGAGCCCATCCAGGTGTACGGGCAGGTGAGACGGAACGGCGGGGGTTAAACCGCAACCGGGGGAGGGGGGTGAGCCGGACCGGGAGGCGGGGGGGTACACGACGGTACGGTGCAGCCCCCCCCCTCCGCCCCCCAAAATACGCGTTGCATCACCCCCAGCGGCGCTTCCCGCCCCCCCCCTCCCGGAGGACGAGGAATTGGGGAACCAATGCGGTCGCCAGCCCCCCCAGCACAGCCACGGGTCCCTTGTCGTCCTCCCCCCCCCGTCGCCGGTGCCGGTGTCGCCGCATGGCCTCGGGGACTGCAGCCACCCGCGGGGCTGCTGCGGGGGTGCTCTGCGTGTGTGTGTTTTTGTGCACACTTGCTGCTCGGAAAAGCAACTTCCACGCGTGCAGGGGATGGAGCGGATGGCGCCAGGGGATGGCCGGCATCCCCTCGGCTCCCGGCGGGGATGGGGGCTGCTGGCGAGGCAGCCCTGCTCCATCTCATCGCTTGTTCCCTGCCCGCGACTTGCCCCGCACGCAAAGTGGCAGGCGTTTAGAGCCGGCTGATCTCTGCCTACGGGCAGAGATCTTATTCCCACCTCTTTCTCCCCAAACCGTCTCAAACCGGCGGCACTGTCGGATTCGCACTGGACACGCACGGGTTGGTTTCCAGCAAGACCGGCAGCGGTAGCTGCGGGGTGGCCAAGGGCACGCGCTGGCTCGCCAGATGGGGATGGGGACGCGAGCCCCTCTGCTCCAGTCGGTGGCCAGCGGCTCCTCGCCTACAGATGCTGGCCTTGACCCTTTCTACGCTCCGCTGCCGGGCAGAGGGAGGTGACTTCTAGCAGAAAGCATTGCTGTTTGTGGGGCGCCGTGCCCTTCTCTGTAAGAAGGGCTCCTCTCTGCATTTGTGCTCCAGCCTCCATCCCTCCTTGAGAAGAGGGGGAGAGGAGCTGCTTATCGCAGGAAAACATAAGAACTGCTGTTTCTGAAAGTCTCCCCACTCCAGCTCGATTCGCTGGCGAAATTTCCTGCCGGCCCGTAAGGGCTCCTCCTTGCCCCTCCTTTTCCAGACAACCTTCACTTTAGGGGTGATAAGGATTTACGCTCGGGCTGCTGGGATGCCTGCTAGGGACAGCTTCAGCCTTAAAAACCCTGCTTTATTTTTTACCTCTCCACCCTCTGCACTAGACTAAGTTGCACCTCTTGACCCTCCGTACTTACGCTGCCTGTGTCCCAGCATGTGCCCGAAAGGCTGACCCCCACAGAGACAAGGCACTGCTCCAGGAGAGGCTTCGAGCCTTCAGTGACATCCGTGTTTGCCTCCTCGGCTAGCGCTTTCCCTTCTGGGGGCTCTATAATTTCCCCTTTTTACTACGTCTAGGATGGGAAAGAGCCAGCCGTGAGGCAGGCCTGGCTCTAGGGCCATCGGAGGGGGACGTGTGGGGCTAGTGCTTCTCCTAAAGCCCGGCTTCTCTTCCCCCACATAGAGGACAGGAAAAGCTGTTCCTACTCCCCTGGAAAATCTGCTTCGCCTCCTCTACCTCCTCAACATTTGGCTGTTTTTAGCATCGCGTGTCTACCCCATTTTAGAAACAAACCTCACACTTGTCTCTCCATCTACAGAAAGACATTTGTAGCACTTTCCCTTTCCTCTCTCCCCGTGGCTTTCCCCTAACCCGGGGGTTAGGGGGAGAGCTGCTTCGGCAGGAGCATCCTCTATGTGCAGTGGGACATCTGAGAGGGTATAGTAACCCTGGCGCTATCTGGAATGGGACTAGTAGGAAGCAGTGGGACTTCAGCAAAGTTTAAAGTTGCCCCTGTTTGGTCTTTTCTCGTGGCCTGAAGCTTTCAGAGGGGATTAGCCCAGGGAACGGGAGCCGTTCTCATGGGCAGCTCGGCTACAGACTAGCTTACAAAAGCCTCCCGCTCCTTTGGGGAGGGACATGCAAAATTTAAAGCCAAGGTACTGCATGTCACCAGAAAGAGTTTATTGTCACCAAACAACAGTTCTGAATTCTCCTGAGTGGTAGAGTGCTTTAATCACAGGTACAAGGAGCGAGCATATGTGTCCTAGCCCACGTTACAGATAAGACCGCGCAGTATTACAAACCTTCCAGAAGCCAAAAAGCAGTGTAACACGCTACTTGGTAGTCTTGTGCCTGGTCACAACCACAGAGCCCTCCTCGTGTCCCCTCTCCCCCAGGTCTCTGCTGCTCCTCTAACCAGCCTAACATTGCAGGGTCACAAAAACACCCCTTCCTAAGGGACATGATCATCAGGGGCGGTGCTTGCTCCGAGCATCCTAGTGCCGTGCGGTTGCAGTCCCTGAGATCTGGGACGCAACCTCCTCCCGTGCGTTTGGCAGGTCGCTCGGCCATATGCTATGTGCTGGCTCGCGCCCCAAAACTCCCTACTCCTTCCCCGGCTCTCGACTGCGGTCCCCGTGTGGCCTCGTGGGATGGCACAGAGCCCCGGCTCAGCTCGGAGGCGCGGGAGGTTGGTGCTGCCGGTCGCCGCCGTGGGAGATGTCACCAGGGGACCGGAGCGAGAGCGAGGGACGCGTCGCCGCGATCGAGGAGGGGAAGACAGTCCAAAACCTTTGTGGCTCCTCGGGAGCCGCACGCAGGTTACTCGACACCATCAGCAACAGGCTTGGAGCCTTCTTGCCCTAGATACCAAAGACACAAGCACAAAACGTTACTAGGATTGCTCCTCCGGATCCTCACCACCGATCGCATCCCGGCACGCATGGCTACAGCGACGCTTTTTGGGACCCTCAACAAGCAACAAGACCGGGAGCCTACACCCCTGTGGCCTTCGTGATTTTGCCCGGGTTTTTCCTGACTCCAAAGCACCGGCAACTGAGAGACCGAACGCACGACTCCAGCGACCGTCAGCTTCGAGACAGAGCGGGTTTTGTTCCCTCGCGCCGCCCTCACCTCTACGGGACTCTTGGCAAGCATTACAACGGACAGACCGTAACGAAGCAGGCGCCGACACGTGACGGGTCTTTTCTAGGACGGCACTGACAGCAGAGAAACATCCCCAAGGCAAAACAACTGCTGATCACACCCCCCCGGGGCCGGCGGCACTCCCCAAACCCCTTCCGGCAACCACCGTGCCCTGCCTTCCCCTTCCTGCGCTGGCCCCCGGCTACCGAGGCGGTGGCTCATCTGCCGCCTGCCCTTAACGACCTCCCTGCTCTTGCCTGCCCATCCCTGCTCACCCCTGGGACGCGGGTACTTGGCACCAAGATCGTACATTGGCTAGAGAATGTCCCCACCGCTCCGCATCAATCCCACCCCCTCCTGGGGGAAAGCCGGCCACGAACCGTATCGCCTGTGAGGGCTTCTCTTAATGCAACCAACAAGGAAAAGAAATGTGGCCGCCTACCTTGCGTCCTGGGATGAAGTGTCCTCTGTGTCCGTGAGGCTGTCTGTCCGATGAGTGTTGGGTTGTAGCTGCCGCCGACAGCGAGGAGAAGTGCTGAGGCAGGAGACCAACCTCTGTCCGCCTGTCCTGAGGGGCAAGAGGGAGGATCAGGGTTATGGACAGCATTTACGCCGCTGGGCTGCTCATACAGACACACAGGTCTAAGCTTTATCCTCAGGCAAACCTTTCCCTCCTTTGGAAAGGGCTCATCCGAAACCTCCCCCACAAGCACGCAACCTCACCGCCTTTGCCTTGCGCTGCCTTTCTGCCTCCCCGGCCCCTCTCTGCCTCCCCGCAGCCCTAACGCCAGCTCATCCCTCTCCCTCCCCGCGAGGACCTACTTCATCTTTCCCCAGCTCCCTGTTTCCCGGGGCTAGCCAATCCAGCCTTTGAGGGAAAGGACCAGGTTTTCTTCATTTCCAGGCCATTTACTACCAGATAACCTTTTACCAGCCCACCTGCCTGACCTTGACACCCCTCCCTCCACACTGGTGAAGACCTGGGATGATGTCCTTCAGCTGCTAGCTCTCCCAGTCCCACCTGCTACCCCAGCCTGCATTCCATTAAAACCAACGCTGCACCGTGACGCCGCTCAGGGGTCTTTATCTGTACAACAGGAGTTTTTCTAGGCAGCCGAGAAGAATTCCTCTCCCATTAACATAACGCCACCGCATTGACCTTGTGCGGGAGACCTTGACACCTCTATCTCTGTGGCACTGCGCGCCGAGGAAGCAAAGCACTCCCTGGGAGACGAGCTCCATCATCTCCCTCTAGCTCCCCAGGGATGATGACATCCCTAGAGCGGTGGGCACAGACGGGCACCGGCTCGTGGTGCAGAGCCGCTCCTCGGCTTTGCGAGTCCCTTCCCAGGGCCTTCGCGCCATGCGGGCACGGTTTGTGACGTCAAACTACTCTAAAATACCGTCAAAATCCTGTCAAAATAATGCCTTAATAGAGAGAGCTGAGGCTTCTCTTCTTTTGAGGCCATTAGCGCATCCTGGATAGAGAGCCCACCTTAGCTCCCTTCCCTCACAACCTGCAAACTGGCAAAGAGCATTTCTTCCTCCAGAGGAGACAGGAAGGTGCCCGGCAGGGTAAATGCCATCCAGCTATGCGAACGGAGGCATCCATCACGCTGCATCGGAACTGAACCGTATTTAATTCTGACCTAGTTTGCCGGCCCAGCAGAGACCTTCCCAGATTAGACTTTAACCTTCTGGAGGTGCTCCAGGTGGTGACGGCACGTCCCAGCACAGGGTTGGCCATGGCCTCCCGGACCCCCCATCCTTTTTGTCCCCCTCCCTGGGGCAGGGACACTCCCCACTGCCCTGGGAAAGTTCCCAGTGCCTGGTTTTGCGCCCAAGTTTGCAGGGAGAGATGGGTCTCCGGAAGCCACACGGTTCCTGCTCCCGGCATCGCTGCGGCTAGGAAGGGTATTTGTGTTTTTATTCCTTATTTCCCCTTCGGCAGGTTCCTCGTGGACCCTGGCTGTTGGAGTAAGCAAGCGTGGCGGTGTCCCGGGGGCATTGCTTAAGCTCTCTGTAGCTGTAATGACTAGCTGATGGCACGCTTCACCGGCAGCGCGTGAGACCTTCTCTGCTGCCTTTCCCTGTACCTCGGTTATGGAGTGCCTGTCCTCGGCGCATGCTCAAATTGGCCGGGGCGGCCTCGATTGCCCCTCACCCCCTGCCCCATCAATTTATAGAGAGACCCATCTCCGGGACCCTCTCGTTTCTGGGGTAAAGTGTGCCCTGGCCTCGACCACAATCCTCCTCCTCCCTTGCCCTTTTCCTTCCTCCTAGGAACAACAGCTCGCCGAGAGCTCTGTTGGTGGTAGCAGAGAGAAAACAGCTCTGCCACCAGATGATTTCAGTATTAACACAATTAACATGGGCCTGGCGCGCTCGGCAATGAGTCACCCCTGTTTCATATCAATGATTTCAGACCCTGGCATTTTCAGTCCGAGCCGCAAGCAGCGCTAGGGCAGGCACAGCCTGTATTTTTAAAATATCGTGGCAGGGCTGGAAACAGATGCTCGGGAGCAGAGCAGAAGGTACAGTAATGAAGCTTTAGCGGGAGCGCACGGGGAACGCGGCGTGCCGGGAATGCGATAGCCGCCCCTGACGCTCATCCTCCATGCCGGGCTATTGCGTAAGCCTTGCCGGGGGGGAGGCAGAGAAAATGGGGACAAAAGCCCTGCACTTGTCCGCGACGGCTTCCAGCGAGCCGGGAATGAGGAGGAGACTGGTGAGAGCACCTATCCTTTACAGCCCTGTGCTCACCGAGCGGCGGCTTCGCTTCTGACCCCTTTTAGCTATAGCTTTCTTTAGCCCCGTCCTTATTCCCTCGGCTAACAGGTACAAATCATTGAGCCGATTCCTCTTCTGCAAACATCCCCCGACAGCCTTCCGGCCAAAATCCAAGCCGATGCCAAAACTTTGACGGCTTCTGCAGCCGCTCTCCGCCTCGGAGACCCATTGCTCCCTGACACCCTCACTTTTCTAGCCATAGTAATAACCTGTTAACTCATCAGAAATTTCCTAGGGACTGCGTTTGTTTATAAGCATCCCGTCTCCAGTTATATAACCAGAACAGGGAAAAAAACAAACACACACATAAATAGTCCCTAGGAGCCCTTTTTTCTGCACCCCCTCAATTTCATAGCACTGAGCCACAGCTTCCTGATTAATAACGAACCCCTGGGTCAAGCTGGAGTCCAAGTCCCATAGCCAGAGCTGTACCTCTCCACCCATCGAGGGACACAGGTAGCTCCCCAGCCCACTTTGGTGCTGGTAGCCCAGAGTCCAGTACCGCACACAACGCACCCCGCTCTGCTCGTCTCCCGATGGACATCACCTCGGGAGGCTCAGCAAGGCACTGCCACTGTCTTGGCACAGCACCACGCGTCCCCACAACGTCACCCCTCCCAGCCCAGCCTGGGAGCCCTCGGGCTCCGGCTGTGCCCCTTGAGCCATCCAGGATCTCCTACCTGCTCTGGGACGTGCTCTCGTGGTGGGATGGCAGCTCTGGGGGCTGTCCTCTCGCCCTTTTTCTGTGGGGTGTCCGTTTCTTGGGAGATGCTGCAAACCAAAAATAAATATATAGCGTGAGCAAAGCTAGCAGCGTTAACTAGAGCTACAGGCAGCTTCTGTTATGTCTTGGTGCCAGTTCTCCCCTCCTGGACTTCATTTGGCACCTTACATATTAGGAGGACAAATTAAAATTTCATGCATATTTCATATACACTTAATCACTTGGCAAAGACCAAAACACTTCCCCGTTAAGGGGAGTTTAAACTAAGTGCTGCTTCCATTAGGCACTGCACGTTGTCCGTTCGTAGGTTAAACTGGCTCCCGGGGAAGGTTTCCCCTTGTTTGGGGCAGTGAGGGACTCTGTGATGGTGGGTTCCTGATGAATGAGCCTCCTCCTGGCAAAGGGGCCAGGGTTACTCGTGTCGGGGATAACGACAGCCTTATTGCAAAAGTATTTTCACAGAAAACATCCTGGTCAACGGGACATTGGGTACTCTTCAGCCCGGCTTCAATGAGGAGCTGCTACGTGGACAGCAAAAACCCAGAGTGCCATTTCTTTCTCCCCTGAGCTATTCAGGTCCAAAGGGCCGCAGCGGGAATGCTGAACCACAGGCTGCGGTCTCCCGCACCGGCAGCCGGCAGAGATGACTGCATGGGGCTCCTAAACCTGAGATGCTATTGCACAAGCACTTCTCAGGGGACTTACAGTGTAAGGCATCCTTCTGCTGGCTTCTCTTGCTTTACACCCCTTAGTAAACTATGCTGGAGCAGCCTTTAGCTGCTCCTAAGCTTTCTGCTGAGCAGAGCTCCTAGGCTCTTGGTGCTGCTCTTCCTCCCTCCTACCAGGGAGACCAACCTTGCTCATGCCCAGTTCGGCCTTTATAGAGGGGCTCTGCCCTAATTAGGCTGTTTGAGGTCACATGGCTCCTAACGAGTAACGAGGCTCAGCTGGCTCCTCCAAACCCAAACACCTTACTGTCGCTCTTTAGGTTGGACTACACCTCCCAGGTGTCCCTGCTCAGAGGCGGGGAGGGGGCGATGTCTCTCGGGGGCTTGCTGTCATTTTTTGCCTGTGGGGGAAAAAAAAATCCTGCAGAGGTTTATTGCTGAGGTTAAAACAAGGCCCAAGGTAGGAGTCTCCTGTGGTTTTCCTGTTTTTGAAACTGTCCTACTGCCGCATGTCTTACAGATAAAAACAACCCAAAGCACTACTGAAACTGGCTCTGAGGCGGTGACAAGCCCCTCTCGGCTGAGGGGAGCTGGGGATGGGATGCTCAGGCAGATCTACAGCTGCTTTCCTCGGGGGAACAGACAAATTCCCTCTGGAGGGGCTATCCTGGGGAAGGGAGCCCGGACAGGATCGCTCGCTTCTGTCTCGGAATGCACAGCTAAGGGCTATCCCCCTCCCTTCCAAAAACCAACACGACTCTAGGCAGGTTAATAAACCTAGCACTCTGCCCGAAGCCGGCAACCTCAGCCCGGGTGCAGCCGGGAACCCCAAAAAAGCTGCACCCAAAATAACTGATGTAGATGTCCAAGATTGAGATGAGGTTATTCTGCTTTTAAGGGATGGGAGGGGGAATGGGAGCACCGAGCCGCTCCGGATTCCAGCCCCGAGGCTGTATGTGGGCTGTCTGGGTGGGCATCAGCGATCCCTTCTTCTCCGCCCAGCTTCCCTGCATCCTCAAACAGCATCCCTGCTTTTTTCCCGGCGGGCGTGCAAGGCTGGCTGGCTTCGTAGCGGATGCTGCTGCCTGACCTAAATCTCTGCTGCCTTTGCTCTCTGGGCGCTCCGACGTGGTCTGCCCGGCGGGGGGGTCTCTGGCTGGGCAGCTGGGGGGGCATCCGGGGATACCGGCCCTGGGGGGCTGCTCGCTGCACCCACTGCTAGATTTTGATTATGTCCTTTTTTTCCCCTTGCTTGAGCTTATTGCGTAAGAGGGATTTAAGGGCTTCTGCTCCACTCGCCTCCCTCTCCTTCTAGAGTAAAGACCTAGTTTTTCCAAGTGTTTTACTTTCCAGTCACTGGTGGAGGTTAAACTGGCTCCTTGCTCCTCCACAGGGTATCAGGCCTAAGAAGGGCTTAGCCCTGTGTTATTACAGCTTCCCAGGGCCACGAGCTTAGGGGTTACCAGCCGTGGGCTGAGCACACGTCTCTGCTTCTGCTGCCATTGGGGTGCTCGCCCATGAACTCCTTCATCCGCCCTCCCCGGCGATACTGGCTGTCCCCCCCTTGCAGGCAGTGGTTGCTTTGGGTACCGGGTTTGCCCAGAGGCTCCTGCCCCTTCAGCTCCCACCGTGGCGATGCTGCAATTGCTTCCCCATAGAATCCATCCCTTTGCATCTGGGGCTGTTACAGCACTGCCGGACACAATGCACGCACGGGGAATAACGGGAATGGCATATGACTGTGTGTGTGTGTTGGAAACCAGCACGTCCTTTAGGGTACAGAAGAAGTTGCCAAGGGAGAGGTGACTGTTTCCCGTGGCTCTTCGCCTAGTCCGCCTGGATTTGAAATCACTCCTTGGTCCTTGGTTTTAGTTTTCTTACTTCGTGTTCCTCGAATCCTGTTTCTCTGGGGATGAATAAAGGGAAAACTAACCCCTTCAGGCACACGCTTTTTGCCAATATGATCACGGGAGATGCTGCTTTACCATGCACGAACGTTGCTCCCCCAGGGAAGCCTTCTCTTTAACTCTTGGTGGCTTGTGACAAGGGCTTGAATACATTGCTGAGGTGGCCTCGGTGTAAGTGATGGCAGTCCAGGCTTGGTGGCACCGTCTGCGTAACCCCCGTCATGCTGAGCGGCTGCTGGTTCGCTTGGCCGTGCTTTAAATGAGACTGCAGGGGGAGGCGGGAGTGGGATGATGGCACAGCAACCTCGGAAAACGGTGATGGAAAAGTAAAGCCCTTAATGCCGTTGATTTTAGCGCTCCAGGTGGGAGCTGAGCTGGCCCCAAAACACCCCTGGCATCTTGAAGGTCTGCAGAGCTGGCCACCCGGTGTCCCTCTGCTGATTGCCTTCTGGCCTGTTTTATTTCTGCCCCTGGTTTGAATGAGTTTCCCAAAAGTCTGCATTCTTCCAAGGGGGAGCGGTACGAGCGGGTGCTTGCTCTCCGACAGTCCCTACTGACGACGCTGTGGCTCAGGGCGCCCTTCTCCTTGGCGTTGCAGGTCAGCCTCAACGATTCCCACAATCAGATGGTTGTCCACTGGGCGGGAGAGAAGAGCAACGTGATCGTGGCCTTGGCCAGAGACAGCCTGTCCTTGCTGGGTCCCAAAAACAGCGACGTAAGTACTGCAACCCGGCTCTGTCCTGGGGTGCCGTCCTGGTTTCTGTACCAGCAGCTGCCGAGATACAGCCTTCCTTTCTCTCCTGGCCTGGGAAGATGAATAAAAAGCCCGTTTTTGAGTTCAGAAGCACAAAACCCAACATTTACTACCCTCTGTTTTGCCCCAAAGGCTTGAGCCCTGAAAGGTTGGCTCGGGCAAATCTCTAAGGATTCCCCCCTTTTTAGTTTTCTCATTTTTCACCCACATCTGTCAGAAGGGGAACCAGAGCTCTGCGCCGCTCACCCTGGGGCTTCTCTCTTTGGCAGGTTTACGTGTCCTACGACTACGGCAAGAGTTTTAAGAAGATCTCGGAGAGGTTCAGCTTCAGCGGGGGGAATGGCAGCGAGGTGGCCATCGCCCAGTTCTACCATAGCCCGGCTGACAACAAGAGGGTGAGGACGTGGCAGTGGCCCCAGCGGGGCTCATACATGGTTTATCACTGCCGATAGTATGAACACGGCACAGTCCTTGGGATCAGGGGACCCGGGTGTGCGGCTACCCCGACCCACGTCCGTGGATCATGCTGAGAACCTACCTTTGCACAAGGAAAGTGCTCACAGGGGCCTTTCTGTTGTGGCACTGGGGAGGGATGGACCCCTGTGCCTCAAGTGAGGACCAAAAGCAGTTACTGCGTGGGCCTCTTGCTTCCCAAGAGAGCCCCCTCTGGTGATCCCGGGGGTCCCCGAGGCAGAGGTGGGATGTGCCGACCATGCTGCCATACCGCCTCTACAGCTCTGCCATGCTCAGGATCATCAGAGCATGGCAGGAAAGGGGGTGGCTGGAGGCAGCAAAGTCCTGTCCTCCAGAGTTTGCTCTCCCAAAGGCTCCCCTGGGACACGTACCTTTCTTACTGCTCCCTGAGCTCAGCTCTGACCTCCCGGAGGCTGACCGCCTGCTTTCCTTCTTCCTTCTTGGTTCCTCTCTTCCCAGTATATCTTCGTGGATGCCTTCGTCCCGTACGTCTGGATCACTACCGACTTCTGCAACAACATTCAGGGCTTCTCGATTCCCTTCAGAGCGGCAGATCTCCTTCTGCACGCCAGGAACCCCAACCTCCTCTTGGGCTTCGACAGGTCGCATCCTAAAAAACAGGTAAGTGCTTCTGTTTAGACAGGAAGGCCAGCATCCTACCTCTACCTTGCTGTGGCATTCCCCTGGCCCGTTATGTGCCCCACAGCCCTTACAGCGTGCCAAAAGCCACCCTGCCTTGTGCCATCGCCATGTGGTTTTGTGCTTTGACCATCCACATGGTGTCTAATTTTGGGTCACTGTATGCAGAGCTGTCCCAAATTGGCCAGGACGCCCCTTCCCTAACAGGTCAGGCTGGGTTCTGACCTCTGGAGAGGTGAGGATGTGGTACCTGTGTGATGGCTGCCTTAAACATTTGCTTTCCCTTCTCCTTCATTTATGCTGGTCCTTCCTCCGTGCCGTTCCCGGCCGTATCGATCTCCCCGACTATCGCGGTCGTAACTCACCGCCGAGCGCTGGCAGCCGAGGCAGGACTGACCTCTGCAGTATTTCATGTGGGCACGTGGTTTGGCTTTGGCTTTTGCATAACAAATTGCTTCTTGAAAACAAACCCTGATGGTTTGGTTTTTTTTTTTTGTTCCCCCTGGAGCAACCAGCTACAGTTTGTAAATAATTACAGCACCCTCAGATAGATACAGGCAGCGTAAGCCAAACCTGGAGGTGAAACAACTGTCCCCCAACAAGTGGAGGGGGACAGTCAAGCAGGGTATACGCACAGTCTGTGTTGGTTTGAGTCTGGATCATAGAATCATCTAGGTTGGAAAAGACCCTTGGCATCATCGAGTCCAACCATCTACTACAAAGTTCTTCCCTGCACCATATCCCCCAACACCACATCTAAACGACTCTTAAACTCATCCAAGGATGGTGACTCAACCACCTCCCTGGGCAGCCCGTTCCTGTGTCTGATCACTCTCACTGTGAAGAATTTCTTCCTAATGTCCAGTCTAAACCTACCCTGTTGCAGCTTGAAGCCATTCCCTCTTGTTCTATCACTACTTGCTTGTGAGAAGAGACCAGCACCAACCTCTCGACAATGTCCTTTCAAGTAGTTATAGAGAGTGATGAGGTCTCCCCTCAGCCTCCTCTTCCTCAAACTAAACAGCCCCAGCTCCCTCAATCGTTCTTCGTACGATTTATTCTCCAGGCCCTTCACCAGCTTCGTTGCCCTCCTCTGCACTCGCTCCAGCACCTCGATATCTCTCTTGTATTGAGGTGCCCAAAACTGGACACAATACTCCATGTGTGGCCTCACCAGTGCTGAGTACAGGGGGACAATCACCTCCCTACTTCTGCTGGTCACACTATTTCTAATGCAAGCCAGGATGCCATTGGCTTTCTTGGCCACCTGGGCACACTGGATGTAGCAGGGTGTGTGCTGCATCCAATGCCGATGCCTTCCTCGGGGAGGGAGCTGGCCTGGAGCGGTACCTTCCCTGGGCAGAGTGTCGAGGCTAGAGTCTGGCTGGCTGTACCCTGCAAAAAGAAGAGGCAAAAATTGCAGCTCGGATGCCACTGTAGCGCTTGGGAAAAAACCAGGCAGGTTTTCAGGGACCCTTGGGAAGATGGGATCCGCAGAGGGGCTGATGTGCCTGCGAGCTGGCGTTGTTTTTATCGCTGCTACTTTTGTTGGCAAAACAAGACACACTCTCTCTCCTCTAGGCCTTTCCCGTACTGATTCCCGCAGATCTGCAACAACAGCCTGTTGCTGTGCTCGGGGTTGTTACGGCTTCCGAGGAGGAGACGGCTCTGCCCAGATATTTACCCTTGCTAACGCACTCCATGAGTACATTATAACAACTTCCTTTTATTTCTGAGATAGTGTAAAACCAGGTAGATCGACAGACAGTGGGAAATTATTCTGATAGGAGACCAAAGTGCAGTTTTTTCCTGTTTGGGTTATTCTCCTGCAGCTATAAAGATAAAGAGGAGTCATCAAAGTAGTTCATGGTTTTGCGATAGATGCACACTCATCCTGACTTTGCTGCCTGAGGTTGGGTCTCTTAAAGGACTGGGTCTGTTTGGTTGCCTGGTCCCACTGGCATCTCTCACCTTTGTCGTTGCAGCTCTGGAAATCGGATGATTTTGGCCAGACCTGGATAATGATTCAGGAACACGTGAAGTCTTTTTCTTGGTACGTGTCGCCCCTGTGTGTTACACCCAGCTCCTGTCTTTTCTCGCTCCTTACCTCTCGCCTCCTTTGCTGCCCTGCACAAACCAAGGACCTGGGTACCAAAGCGTGCTCCGGGAGCCCTGGCACCCTGCTCTGCTCACCCGGAGGATGTGGCATGGTGGGGTGACAAGACACAGCCACCGACGCAGGGTCCCTGGGACGCTCCACATTCCCCTGGTTCTTGCATCTTGATAAGGCTCCCGCTCCTTGGTACCCGCTGCCTTCTGCTTTGCTCTGCGAGCGCAGAAATAACACCACGGCTGCCTTTTTTGTTCTTCCCAGGGGAGTTGAGCCCTACGATAAGCCAAATACGGTGTACATCGAGCGGCACGAGCCTTCTGGGGCTTCCACTGTCCTTCGCAGCACCGATTTCTTCCAGAGCCAAGAAAATAAAGAAATAATCCTGGAAGACGTTGAGGACTTCCAGCTCAGGGACAAGTACATGTTTGCAACCAAGTCCGTGGTAAGTATCAGGCGAGCAAATCACGGCGGCGAGTGACGGTCGATGTTTGGGGACGGCGCCATGGCCACAGCGGGGAATGGCTCTGCTTGTGTCTAACGCGTGGTGAGAGCGTTTGCTGGGGACAATGCTCCTCCCTGCTGCTCCTCGCAGCCCTCGTGTTTAGCTTGTTGTGGAGGTGTTGCTCTGACTGCCTGTGGCTGCCTTCCCCTCTTGACCTGGGGCCGCCGTGGACACAGCAACACCTTGTGGATGCCGCTCTCCCGGCAGGGCTCGGAGCGGTGGCGTTTCCCTGTGCCTGCCTTCATTGGGCTGGGCAGAAGTAGGTCGGGTTGGGAAGTGCTGGGACCGGGGAAAAAAACCCTGGGAAGGCCAGCGAGGGGGGACGCGGTGGCAGGGGAAGCGGGGATGTGGCTCAGCAGCTCGGTGGTTGCTTGTCAGAGAGGATTACTGTCAAACGTGGAGAAGGTCCAAGTCACCTACCGTGCTCCAGCCTGGTGAGAGAGCTGGACTTTCAGATTGTTTTCCTAAGGAAGGAGGATGTGGGTGAGCGACGGCAGTCTTTGTGGTCCCTCTGCAGCCCAGGCCCCCCTATACTTTTTGAAGCTGTTGGCTGGTTTCAGGCAAACCTGGAAGAAAGCTAGCTATCGTCTTGTGCTTTGTCTGAGGGCAAGTCCTTTACAGATGATCAGAGACACGACAGGGGAGAGGTTGAGTCCTGTTCCTTCTAGAAGTCACGGAGCATTTTTCTTTGTAGAAAATGTGAGCGTTGCTTTCCTCCCCCGCTGCTGCCGAGGAGTCTGTTTTTACGAACAACCTTTGCCATTTAGGGATGACTCCTTGCTAAACCCTGTAGCATTTCCTGGGCGGCAAGCAGCCAGCGTGTCACCTCTGCCCACCCGAGAGGCTGCAGGGTTGCCTGACGCTGGCTGGGGGACGTGTTTGCGGAGCAGTTTCAGATTCTCGGCAGCTTTTCTCGCAGGTGGTAGAGCCTGCAGCTCTCGGGGCCTGTTCCCTTGGCGCTCCGCCTGCTCTGCAGCCTGCTGTGGTTTACAGGAGATTTTATCTAGGCTCGCTGGAGGCGTAGAGGGGAACGTGGGGGATGGTCCGCCTCTCTGCCGAGAAGTCACCGGGCGCGGGGAGCAGCTTTCCGAAAGCACGGGGCTGGTTGGAGTCGGCATCTTTCAAAGCGTGACCTCAGTTTGGGGGTTCTTCGGAGCTGTTCCACCTTCCTGAAGGCTCAGGGGTCACAGGGGGCTGCCATCACGCTTTGTCCTGCAGCTCTAACGACCGGTGTTAGACTAAACAACATTAAAATCACCCATATTCCATGCTGAGGCAAAGACCAGTGGGAAGCACAGAAGGGTTCAGAGGATGGCCTGGCTGCAGACCCCTGGTGTGGAAATGATACCCCCAGGTCTGGGATGTGGCACTCGACGTCGAACCTGCTGGGGAGGGGACAGGCTAGGTGGCAGAGGCGCCCAGGACTCCGACTTCGGCTCCTCTCCGTGGGAGGCACGGTTGCTTAGTGATACGGAGCCTGGGAAAAATCAGGCTGCTTATTTTTGGAGCCTAGATCTGGGTTTAGGTTCTTACCACTGGCATCCCGTATGAAATAGGTTGCCCCCAGCTTTTTACCTTTTTGGCTTCGCCCTGGTGCCTTTCATTTAGTGCAAATCATTAAAAATAGGAAGGAAAGGACAGAGTGCTCTGCCCAAAGAGGAGGAGGAATTAAAACCAGCTTCCTTAACTCCGTTTGACCGGCCAGAAAGGGCAGTTTCTCTCCTCGCTGAGCGCTGCCCGTGTGGATATAAACCAGGAGTTGGGTAGTGCTGCTTCCCATAGCCATTCCCAGGGCAGGCAGCTGGGAAGGTGGTGTCCCAGGCGCACGTTTTTTGGGTTTGCCCCAGCCTGCCTTTCGGCTGCCGCTGGGGACGAGGGTGATTTCGAGGGGCGAGAGCTAGTCCTAACGTGTCCCTCTGCTCTGCCACAGCATTTGCAAGGCAGCTCGCAGCCGCCTTCGGTCCAGCTCTGGGTTTCCTTCAACCGCAAGCCGATGCGTGTGGCACAATTCGAAACCAAGCATCCAATTAAGGTAAGTGGCGATTTCCGAGAAGACCTCCTTTCTCTGCCTCCTTTGCCAAGGACGCCCTCAGATGTCACCAGCAGTTTTTTCTGCGTTTCACCAGACACTGTGGGAGTTGGAGCTGAGAAGGGACCTTGTATGACCCTGTTCGGGGGATTAGCTGAGCAAAAGCTCACGTTCGGATGATCTTGTGGCTTCCAGGATGGTTCTTTAATCTAGTGATTGATGCCTCTGGAGAAATACTGGAGTATTCAGAGCACTGTGCAGGGCTGGCACCGTCCTGGGCGTGAGACTGTCCGAAAAGACACAGTCACTCCTCCAGCACGGCTGATGGAGGCTGGCCACAAAGCCCAGATACCCTAGAGAGGGGCTGAGCTCGGTGCTCGGTGCTTTGGCTCAGCTTTTGGGGACCTCACCTCTTCCCGTGGCATGGGGCACTAGGTCTCCGAGCTCACGCTGGTTCCACCGTCATGGCCCGGAGCATCCGTCCTCTCCGCAGGTGGAGGAAGCCCAGGGGGACAGCCAGGGTTTGCAGAGAGTCTGCGATCCATGAACCAGACGTGCTGTGGTGTCCCCAGGCTGGCAGGGAAGAAGGAGAGCGTGAGGGGCACGCTCTTGACTGCAAGACACCCCCAGCCTCGGTGGGTTCCAGGCAGAGGGAGCTCTGGCACCGATGGGGCTTGGCACCCTGCGCTGCTCCCGGGGGACTGCCGGTGGCTTGTGCGGGTTGGAGGGCAGAGAACTGCAATCGCGGGAGGAGAAACACCAAAGAAAAAGCAGAGGGGAAAATACCTGCTTGCTAAGTAGGGAAAATACAAATGGGTGGAGGAAAGATTTAACTTACAGCTAAATAAAAGGAAACGCTAAGCCAGCCTCTCCGTAAATCCTGCTTGTGTGCCCACACGTATGAAGCCTGCTTGCTTTTCCATCCACAGGAATATTACGTTGCTGATGCCTCGGAGGACCAGGTGTTTGTCTGCGTCAGCCACGATAACAACCGTACCAACCTCTACATCTCGGAGGCAGAAGGCCTGAAGTTCTCCCTGTCTTTAGAGAACGTGCTCTACTACAGTCCGGGAGGAGCTGGCAGCGACACCTTGGTCAGGTAACATGGGACACACTTAATTGGATCCATTTCTCTCTAATGCAGTTCCTTCTAATGAGAATATTGGCCAAAGTCCTTGTAGCTTGTGGCTGTGTTTGATCAAAGTATCGCCCTGATCCCCGGGCTTGGCACTCAGAATCACAAAATCACATGGGGTTGGAAGGGACCTCTGGAGATCATCTAGTCGAACCCTCCCTGCCAAAGCAGGTCCACCCAGAGCAGGTTGCACAGGAACACGTCCAGGCGGGTTTTGAACGTCTCCAGAGAAGGAGACTCCGCCACCTCTCTGGGCAGCCTGTTCCAGGGCTCTGCCACCCTCAAAGTGGAGAAGTTCCTCCTCATGTTTAGATGGAACTTCTTATGTTCAAGTTTGTGCCCATTTCCTCTTGTCCTATCCCTGGGCACCACTGAAAAAAGACCGGCCCCGTCCTCTTGACACCCTCCCTTTAAGTATTTATAAGCATTGATCAGATCCCCCCTCAGTCTTCTCTTCTCTAAAATAAAAAGACCCAAGTCCCTCAGCCTTTCCTCTTAAGAGAGATGCTCCAGGTCCCTCATCATCTTTGTGGTCCTCTGCTGTACCCTCTCCAGCAGTTCCCTGTCCTTCTTGAACTGGGGAGCCCAGAACTGGACCCGGTGCTCCAGATGGGGCCTCACCAGGGCAGAGTAGCAGGCTGCGATTCCCAGAGCCCACCTTTGTACTTCCTCGCAGGTATTTTGCCAACGAGCCCTTTGCGGACTTCCATCGCGTCGAAGGCGTGCGGGGCGTCTACATCGCCACCCTGATCAACGGCTCCTTCAGCGAGGAGAACATGCGCTCCGTCATCACCTTTGACAAAGGGGGCACCTGGGAGCTGCTGCAGCCCCCGGCGCAGACGCGCTATGGGGAGCAGATAGACTGTGAGGTAGCGCGGGGCGAGAAGGGGCAGGGGGGTGAGCATGGGAGAAGCCCCCCGTGAAAGAGGCCGAAATTGCAATCCCGCCATAAGGGAGTCCCTCCTCACCTTTCCAAGCGGGGAGGGATGGAATAGGTGGGACGAGGACACAGGCGAGCGCGGGATGGAGGGTAAACGCCGCTATATTTTGCTTTTCCAGTTCTCTCAGGGCTGCTCTCTCCACCTGGCCCAGCGCCTGAGCCAGCTGCTGAATTTCCAGCTGCGGAGGATGCCCATTCTCTCCAAGGAGTCGGCGCCGGGACTGATCATCGCCACCGGTACCTCTTTCCTTCCCGCAGCCACGTGGGGGCTTGGGGCGCGTCGTTGTCAGGATGCGAGGAACTTGGCAGCATCTAATTTGTATGCGCAGGTTGCAGAAATGCAATTAAATTGTGCATTTTTGCTGTCCTTTCTCTGCTGCAGTCCCTGTACGGTAATTACAGCATGTACTCTCACCGCAGCATGAAACCCTGCCCGCTTCATCCTGATCCTCTTTCCCGCCGCTACCCACGTGAAGGGTGTCTTGAATGTACTGAAATTCCTGTTTGTCTCGCTCCTTTACTGAAAAAAACACTCAGATGTTTTGTTTCATCCTCCTTTATAGCCACAGGTTTTTCCCCAGCTGCTTTTAAAGCTTGGATTAGTCTGAAATATTGGCTTTTGAAGAGATTAGTTTATAGTGTGAAAAATCAGCTCCTCAATCATCATTTGGCTCACAGATGAAAATAGTGTAGAGGTGTCTGGCTTCCTTTTAAGCGCTCGCTTTGCATTCCTCAAGAAGAATGATTTCTCCCGTTCTCCTAGGCTCCGTTGGCAAGAACATGGCAAGGAAAACCAACGTCTATGTCTCGAGCAGTGCCGGGGCACGGTGGAGAGAGGTAAGGCTGCTCGTGCGCTCCCCAGGTTGGCTGATGCGGTGGGTAGGACGTTGGCAGCGATATAGGTCAGCGATGTGCAGCTCCTGGGCGTTACGGGTGACCTCCACATGAATCCAAGAGGTGTAGCTGGAAGGTGCTGAACGTCAAATGGCAAATCAAGGGCAAAAAGGGCTTTAAATGAAGGACAAGGTGTGGGCTGGCGTAGAGATGAACCTCTCGGTCCTCTAGGTGAAGGCAGGGGGTTCAAACGCATGAGGACTCCCTCCTCTAGTTCTTCTTGTCAGCTGCCAGGACTTACCCTCAGCACAGTTCATCTGGCCCCTTTTAGACGGGACGGACAGCCAGGACTCCGTGCGTGAGAGTGTCTGGAGAGGCTCTGGCATCTTCCAGGAAACTGGGATGTCGCCCTCGCTTTACGAGGAGTTTGATGCTGTTCACTAAGTGGGTGTTCTGGTCTGCGGCAGCGTTTGTGGTCTGCCTGTGCATTCTGCTGCGAGTGTAGTATGGTGTTTCAACATCTGCAAGCTATTTATTCCTGCCAATTAAACGGCCTCCTTTTTCCTCCTGTAAGTGCCGCGCGGTCTGGGTTAAGGTCTGGGCAGCCGCAGCGGTGGTGGGGACGTGCCACGGGTCTGGCCACTGCCAAAGCCGATGGGCTGAGAGTGGGCACCTCCGAAATTCCGCTGGGGAGAGCCACTTTTTTTCCCTGTGGGAGCCTTGTGGCAAGATAGGAGCGCTCACGGCCACGGAAGGGTATCCCAAAGCCGAGACTTTCAGGTGCCAGCCTCCCCTGCATTGCACATCGAAGTGCAATTAAAACATGCCGAGGAAGCCTTGACCCGCGGCTAACAACGCCGGGCTCCTGGCTTCTCTGGGCCCTTTGTGCCACGAGCGGAGGTGCAGAACGACCCAGCTCCGCGGTTCCTCAGCTGCCGAGGAGCAGCAGCAACACAACTCCTCCTCCCGGCTTTGGCAAGCGGCAGGGCTGGAAGGCTTCTTGCTCTCCAGGTCACCGGCGCGGTCTCACCTCTCTCTGTTTTCATCCAGAGCTGTGCTGGGCTCCCCGGACAGGAAAGCAAAAGTGATTTTGTGTTGGTGGTCACTAGGCAGAGCTGGAGATGTGTGTGAAATACAAGTTTCTTTCCATGGGATGGATGTATGAACTGCCTCTGAGGCTTTTTTATTTTTTTTGCACCCCACGGCCCCACTTCTCTTTGAGCACTGAGGAAACCTTACAGCCCCAAACCCGACACTTACCTGCAGTCCTAGGAAGGTGGGAAGTCCCTGCGGAGTGTTGGGAAAGCCTCGCGGACACGACAAAAGAGCTGCAGACTGAGAGGGGGAGCGATGGTCTCCGGCTTCGTGTAGTGGCACTGTTAATTCTTTCTTGGGAGGAGCAGAGTCCAGGGCGCAGGGCTGCTCTTAAACACGGCTGTACCTTAAGGGAATTCATTTTGGCAGCTCCTGACAGCAGATGTTGGCCCATAAACACTCGAATCTCTGGTGCTTCCAGATATTTGTCACGGCCCAGGCGACCTGAAACATTAGCTCTGGTCAGACAGCATTTCTGACAAACCGTGCTTTCCAGTCAAGCATTTCACAGAATCACAGGGGGTTGGAAGGGACCTCTGGAGATCATCTAGTCCAACCCCCTGCCAAAGCAGGTCCACCCAGAGCAGGTTGCACAGGAACGTGTCCAGGCAGGTTTTGAATGTCTCCAGAGAAGGAGGCTCCACCACCCCTCTGGGCAGCCTCTTCCAGGGCTCTGTCACCCTCAAAGTGAAGAAGTTCCTCCTCATGTTTAGATGGAACTTCTTATGTTCAAGTTTGTGCCCACTCCCCTTCATTCAGCCCAGCTCTGATACACCCCTCGGCACCGTTTCTCTTCCAGGCGCTGTCTGGACCCCACTATTACACCTGGGGTGACCACGGTGGCATTCTTGTGGCCATCGCGCAAGGCACCGAGACTGACCAGCTCAAGTAAGTGGCAGGGCAGGGACACTGGGCTCAGGCTGGCACCGGGACAGAGTTCCCTGCAGCGGGCAGGACCTGCCCCTGGCAGCTCTCCCACCCCTCTTTTCTCCAGGTACAGCACAAACGAAGGGGAAACCTGGAAAACGTTCACTTTCTCGGAGAAGCCGGTGTTTGTGTATGGCCTGCTCACTGAGCCCGGGGAGAAGAGCACCATATTCACCATCTTTGGCTCGTACAAAGAGAATGGCCACAGCTGGCTGATACTGCAGATCAACACCACGGACGTGCTGGGTAAGGGGACGGGTGACAGAGCCGTTGCTCACACTGGTTGTGCCGGTGGGAGAGACGTCCTCTCTCTGCCGCACAAGCCACCCAGTGGGTGCCAGTGAGTTTGGACGTACCCTCTCCTGGGGGGCTGAGAGTGAGCAAGGGGCACTGGAGAGGTTTTCAGAAGCCAAAAGCAACCTAGAGACCCCAGCCTATGACCCAAACTATTTTGCCATCTAAATTTTTATCTTGCATTCCCCCACTGATGCGCACGAGCAGTTGGGCACCTAAATACAAATTGGGCACAGAGAAGACCTTTGGTGCTCTTGCCTTCCATTCTATTTCCCAAAAGAGACCCCGGAGAGATGCCCTCAAGTCCCATTAGCATCAGACCCAGCTTCCGTGGCCATCCCGTGGGAGCCAGGGGAGAGAGGACATCGCCTCGGGGGCTGTGGTACCACCATCCACGTTCGGGTGCCCTGTCCCTCGTGTCCCATGTCCATGTGGACCCGGCTGCTGAAGGTGCTCGTGTCCCCTACGCTCTCCCCATCCCCCCTCCCTCCTCGCCGAGGGATTTGTTGAAAAGGAAAAAGGGGAAAAAAAAAAAAAAACCACCTTCTGAAGGCTTGTGCCTATGAATGTTTTATAACCCATTTCAGCTTTGATTGCGAGGCAGCATTTTAATCAAAGAGCAGTTAAACCCAGCAGAGGAATTTGCTCGACTAAAATTTATAACTGATTCCCTTGACGTTTTGTTAGAAACGGATCTGTTTGGTAACCAGAATGACTTCATTTAAATGAGGCATCGCAAATTCACTGTCACCGCGACGGAGCTGCTTGTTGCCTCCCGTCACCGAGTGCCGCCGCACACTCCGAGCTGAAATGCTTTCTGCTCTGCCCTTTCCTTCAGGCCAGGGCTTGAGCCTTGAAACCGGAGTGGGGGGGGGGGGTAAAACTGCTCGTTTTGTGCCAGAGGAGGGCGGGCAGAGAGAAGGGGCAACGGGCACCTTCGTGGTGCGTGAGTGGGTCCCAGCATGCTTGCCCTTGCTCCAAGCACCCTGGTGCCACTAGCCATGGCAAGAAGCCAAGCTTCATGCAGTCCCCTCGGAGGCTGGGCTGGCTGCTTGGAGCCTGTGGCTCCCTCAAGAGCCCTTTTGCACCCCCCTATGAGGTCAAGGGTCTCTGTATCCCCCCTGGAGCACGGCGCAGGACACGGTATCATGCTTTGCGCAGCCTCGATAAGTGCCGCCTCGCTGGGCACTTACAGGCAGCAGTGACCAAGGGACATCTGTGACTGTCTCGCTTTTAAACCCTTGGTCTGGGTGGCAAGGACGGCGCCTTTCTGTACCCCAACCTTGTCTCTTCTCCTAGGGGTCCCCTGCACGGAGAACGACTACAAGCTGTGGTCGCCCTCCGACGAGCGAGGCAACGAATGCTTACTGGGGCATAAAACCGTTTTCAAAAGGAGGACTCCTCACGCCACCTGTTTCAACGGGGAAGATTTTGACAGGCCTGTCATGGTCTCCAACTGCTCTTGTACCAGGGAAGACTTTGAATGGTAAAGACCGATTAATTTCTTTTAGTCTGGATCGTAAGTCCGAGATAAATATCTGTGACCGATCGCTCAGAGTGAACGAACATCCAATTCCCTTGGCTCTTTGTATCGCTGCTTGATTTTACGGCAAAGAGGAAACTAAATAGGCTGAAAACATCCTTTCATTAATAACGGGGCATAAGACTTAATTAATGTCTTTAGAGCCTTTCGGCAGCCTTTGAAAGGTTCTGTAGAGGAGGAAAGTATTGTTAATGCATCACCTTTCAAATGATGGCAGGCAATTTCCCATCGCATATAGAGATCCTCCGCCAAAAAGCAAAGTGGCCCTTTAGCCACAGGGATGCAACTGGCCCTGCTATATCCTTTTATCTACGATTTGCAAGTTACTGACACTGCCCGGCTCTCTGGATTAGGAAACACGATGCAAAGGTCTAGGGTTAGCAAATGAACTGCCTTTCAGGGACTGCACTTCGGTCAGAGCTCACGTCCAGACCTGCCTGTGCAATGCCGATACAGAGACCGAGTCTGGCTCATCGTGAGCAGACCAGGAATAGGACTGGGGGGCTCTGATTCCTGCCTCAGAATCACCGCCCTGGCCTCCTTGCAAAATCAGATTGACGTAACCTCTTCCACAGCATTTTCCAAAGAACAAACGCACCGTCACTCCCATTTTACTGACAGAATAAGCCAAGAGACAGACCAGTGACCTCTGCCAGCTAGAGCAGGAGAACTGGGGCTTGCGGCCAGATTTTCAGGGCACGCTGGCTCAGCTGTGCCTTCCTGCCTCACCTGCCTGAGTCGGCTCGGCCACCGGCGAGCTTATTTGCAAAATGTCCTTGAAACGTCCCGGAGACAGAAGATAATATTATGCAGCTAAATACTGATAATAAATTAACGGACTTCTGAGATACTTGGGGTTCTTAAAACTTCTATGCAAAAATAGAGCAGAGTAATAGTATAGCATAGCTGCACTTTTTCCTTCTCCCTCGTCCTTCCTTACATCTTTTTTCTCCTTGCAGTGATTTTGGCTTTAAGCTGAGCGACGACTTATCCTTAGAAGTTTGTGTCCCTGACCCTGAATTTGCCGGGAAACCATACGACCCGCCAGTCCCTTGCCCCGTTGGCTCAACTTACAAGAAGACTCGAGGGTATGTGTTGTACTTGGGAGGGGTGCCTGATCTTCCAAACGCTGGGATTTATTCTGTTGGTGATTAAAAACCCCGAACAACCACAAAACCCACACACAAACACCCCACGAGCGGCAGTAAACAAATTGTGCGTGTTTGGACATACATTACAAGTAAACATCGCTGCTGCTTCTAGCTGCACAGGGTGGCACATTAACAGTTTCCATGAAATAAACTGCCTGGCTGTAATCTGTTGCAGCTACCGAAAGATCTCTGGGGACACTTGTACGGGTGGAGACATCGAGTCGCGGCTCGAAGGGGAGCTGGTGCCGTGCCCGCTCGCTGGTGAGTACGTACAGGATTGCTCCAGGCACAAGGGCTTCATTCATAAAAGCTTTGGCCGGTGCCTGAGGGACTGTGCACCAATTCCCAGAGGGCTCTCAGACAAAACCTATGACACAGGAGCTGAAATGCCTCAGTCGGTTATAAACCCATCATCTCCTGTCCTGTCCAGGGCTTGGACAGCTTTTGAGGGACCTGCTGAGGGGCACACAGAGGCTGCGGGCAAGAACCCTCTTGTCCCCATCGTGTCCTCACCATAGCGGGCTTGAGCCCAACCAGAAAGACAGGGGATAGATCAAAGATACCTCTGTCCTGAGGAAACCCTTGGGAAGGTACCACCCTGAGCCAGGTCACCGCACGACGGCTGTTTGGGGCCAGCGTGGGGCACACACTGCCCTTTAGTCCTCAGGCACGTCCCCATCAGACTTCGCCTCCCTCCTTATTTTCTCCTCTCCAACGTACCAGGCACTGGAACGGTCTCATGCTCCTGTGCTGCCAAAGTTATTTGCATTCTGCTCATTACAGCTTTAATTTAATCTGCCGTCATGAGCTGCGTGATTAGCATGCTGCCGTGCAGCAGCTCGAGAGCGAGCCCCAGACAGGGAAGAGGCTTGTGTAAGGGATGGGGGCTGAGCTGAGCGTGAGTTTTCCCTGCACCGGCCTAAGATTTTTCAGGGTGAAAAAGATATTCCAGGTGCAAAACAGCCCGGCGAGCACCTGGGGAAGCGTTCCCTCTGCTGGGATTCCAGCCAAGGCCGTGCTTAGTTTTCCTCCTCGTTCCGAGCCCGACACGTTGTTCACCCCTCTGAGCCCTCTCGAGCTATTTAGAGAGTGGTGTTAGTCATGCTGAGAAGGGCTCTGCCGATCGAAAAATAAACCTGCAGTCCCCACCGGGCTGGGCTTTGAAGTGCCGTGTTCCCAGAGTATTTGCTGATCGTCCTCAGATACGTGTTGGCTCGCACCATGGTAACACTTTCATGTGCAGTATCTGTTTCGTATCTCCGCATAATCTCATTAGGGATGCACAGCCAGAGTTACTTACTGACATCAGCTTTACTCATTAATAGCATTATTGGACCTTACCGGTAGTGTGCTAATGCTCGGGAGACTTGGTCCCGGACCAGTATCCCATTACACTGGGTTCTGCGCAAATTAGGAACAAAACCCACTCTGGGATATTCGCTGCGGTGCTGGCGTCCCCAGGGACTCGCAGATTTGCATCACTCCCACCTCTTTTTACGAGATTTTTGAGGAGCAGGGGGGTCGGTGTTTTGTTTCTAATTGGCGGCACGCTGACGTGGGAAGGAAGGGGTCAGGATGGATTTTGCTGTCTTTACCTCCTCCTTCAGCCCCTGGAAGGAACAAGGGCTGCAGTGTGTTCCCGGGACCCGCGTAAGGCTATTAGCGCGTTCTCATTAACCTAATCCCACTGAGACAAAGGGCCTTTGCCTCCCTTACGCCGAGGTGCTAAAATGTGCAGCGAGGCGGGGGGAGGAGGTAAGGAAAAAAAAAAAAAAAATATACCTGGCGTTTTCTTCTTGCCACTCGAGTGGCTTAAAATGGCCAAGAGGGGTCTAAACAAGGCGCTGCCTGTTCTTGCAGAGGAGAATGAGTTCATTCTCTACGCCACCCGCTACTCCATCCACCGCTACGACCTCGCCTCCGGCGTCAGCGAGGAGCTGCCCCTGGCCGGGCTGCGAGGGGCGGTCGCCCTGGACTTCGACTACGACCACAACTGCCTGTACTGGGCCGACATCACTCTGGACATCATACAGGTGAGACGGGGAGCGGAGAGGCCGCCGCGCTGCCGGCCGCCCGGTGTCACCGCGTCCTTACACCTAACAACACCCCGAAATACAAATATTTACCCCGGGTACCGCTCCTCCCTGCGCTGTCTGTTAGGGCTTGCCTCGCACACCTGACCGCACTCGCCTTGAGGCTGCGGAACTTCCTCATCTTTTATCCTCATTTATTTATTTTATTATTTTTTTTTCCAGCGTCTTTGTCTCAACGGCAGCTCCGGGCAAGAGATAATCGTAAGCACCGGGCTGGAAACAGTGGAAGCTTTGGCCTTTGAACCTCTCAGTCAGTTGCTATACTGGGTCAATGCTGGGATTCCCAAAATTGAGGTACGGCTGTGCCCACCCTTGCTACCGAGGTGTTATTGCATCACTCCATCTTTGAGATGGCCAGGCCCTAAGTTGGCTGCTCCCCTTAAAACCTTGTTGCTGGAGGGGCATTACCGAACGCTGACCCTCCTCCCGCATCCCGCTGCATTGCATCTCAATGCAAACAGGGTACGATAACATCCAGCCCTGTGTACTTACACTGAGGTCGGTTTGTGAGGCAGAATCAGGCGTCGGAAATGGGGGGGGATGTGGGGGGGAAACAGCAACACCCTTGTGCCGTACGCACTGCCAGCACAGGGTACGGACGGAGCCCTGCCGCAGCCAGCTGCTCGCTCAGTCACACGGAAACGTCCATAAATACACCGATCTAACCTCTTTTTATCACAGAAACTGCTCCCTGCGCCCACGGCAGCTGTTTCATTAGGGAAGAGTAATTACCTGCCACGGATTTCATGTAACTTTAACCAGTGCAATTGCCCTCTGCGTTGCCCCGCAGTAAACGCTCCCCTCCTGGTTTCCCTTACGGCTCCAGGTTGCCAATCCGGATGGAGACCTGCGACTCACCGTCCTCAATTCCTCCATACTGGAACGACCCCGAGCCCTCGCTCTGGTTCCCCGAGACGGGTAAGAAAGCAAGCAAGCATCGCAAATAGCGGGCTGCTTTGCTACTCCCGTCCTGCAGAGGTGAACATGAGGGAGGGTGCTGCACCCTCCTGCACCTCCAGGCTTGGTCCCCAAAGGACGTGATGGGGACGGGAGCGGTGGCAGAAAGTGCGGCTCCCAGTCCTGCCATCGCGTGCCCCACTAAGGTGCCAACTGCCTCGGAGCACGGGTCACAAGTTGTTTTTGTCTTTTGATTAAACTGCTGTGTTCCTCCCCGTACACATCCACTAGTAAATAACTTTATCTGCCAGTAAAACCGGTCTGGTCAGCAGGGAAAGCTGCAGTGACACCTGAGAATCTGAGCCACCCTCAAAATTCCAGCGCCCAATGCAAGTTACGTCCTTCAGAGTACGGCTTTGTAAAAATGCAGCGCTGCCCATCCTGGGCTGCCTTTAGCCATATAGGCTAAATAAAAGTGGTTTGACGCCGCGTGACCCCCAGCCGCACTCACACCACAGGACCTGCAGCTAAATAAGGAGCTCTCTGCTCCTTGTAGACATGCCAGTGGTGTTGCTTAGAACTGCAAAGAGCTCCCTTTCCAAAGGCACGTCTTGCCAAGAGACGTGCGACGTAGAGTACTCAGACCTCAGCTTCATAACCTGTTTCCTCTCCGTGACCTGTTTTGTTGTTATTTCGTGTAACCTCCCTGCCTGTTGTCAGGTTGATGTTCTGGACGGACTGGGGAGACTCCAGAGCTGGCATTTACAGAAGCGACATGGACGGGTCATCGGCCAGCTGCATCGTTTCGGAGGGCGTGCGGTGGCCAAACGGCATTTCCGTGGATGACCACTGGATCTACTGGACCGAGGCCTATATGGACAGGATCGAGAGGGTCAACTTCAACGGGCTGCAGAGATCCGTGATCCTGGACAGCCTCCCTCACCCCTACGCTATTGCTGTATTTAAGGTATGTATGTGGCGGCTCGTTTCCCATCGACACGCGTTTCCGTCGCAAACAGGCTGGGAGGTCGTTGCACGTATGGGATGGGTGGCAGAGGAGCGTTGAGCACGCTGGATTGGGAGGGTAGGAGCAGGCGTGATGCTTGCTCTCCTCCCACTCCGAGCAGAAAGGTGCGGTAGAAACCGGGACCAACATCCGAGAGACGTGCAGCTTCCCCGAGCAGCTGCGCTGCAATGTCTTCTCCAGCTGGTTTGCCTCTCAGCAAACATGCCTGCTGCTTCCATCCCTGCTCAGGTCTTCCCCTTCTTCTGCCCTCTGGGGTTGAGGATGCTTTGCCTTCTCCATTGCCCGGCGTGCCCAGGCGGTTTGGGTGGCTTAGTGCAGGTACCCGCTGGCGAGCAGGGCCCCGGCGGCGCAGCTCCTCGCGCTAAGAGCAAAGCCTGTGTTTCAGAACGAAATCTACTGGAACGACTGGTCCCAGCTGAGTATTTTCCGAGCTTCCAAAAACAGCGGCTCCAGAATGGAGATCTTAGTCGGCCGATTAAATGGCATCATGGATATGAAAATCTTTTACAGAGGAAAGACAACAGGTAATCGCGTGAGTGTGAAGGTGGTCTTTCCTGGGATTTAGGAACGCGTTCATCCCCCGATCCCACAGGTCCCCAGGCCAGCGGGCCATCCTGGCTCACATTTCATGAGCCGGAATATGTTGTCCCCTTCCCTGCAGGATTTGAAGCACTTGGGAGCTGGTGTAAGGAATGTGTTTCATTAGTGGCGTGCCCGACTTCTCGGCTGCCACGAGAGACACTCCCCATCGTGGTGGGGGGCCCACAGGGCACTCGGATGTCGTGGTACCTCATAGCTTAGGTCACAGACCACGGCCTTTCCGTGCAAAGTGCTCTACGAGCCAAAAAAAATCTAGCGTCTCAGAGCTGCACCAGCTTTGTCCTCCACTTACTCGTCCGTCTGGGCTGCAATCAGGTAGCGGCGGCCCCTGCGTGATGATGAAGGGCTGAAGGGCCTCAGACCATCAAAGGGCTTCCCCGGTCAGCAGCCTGCAAGAGACTGGGAGGACCTTTAAGGCCCTCGATCTCCCCTGAGCAGATGGCTCTGTGCATTCCTAGGGACAGCCTCAGCGCTCAGCACTGCAGAGCCGGCTCCTTATGGGGGTCTGACCCCAAAACCTGGGATGGCAGGTGAAATTGGCCTTCCCGTGGTGTCTCCAGCCCTCCGTCCTGACTCTGTCCCCTTCCTCCTCCTCCTCCTCCTCCTCGTGCAGGGGAGAACGCCTGCATCGCCAAGCCCTGCAGCCTGCTCTGCCTGCCCAAGTCGAACAACGGCAGGAGCTGCAAGTGCCCCGAGGGGGTGTCCAGCACCGTGCTGCCCACGGGGGAGGTGAAGTGCGACTGTCCTCACGGCTACGTCATGAAGAACGACACCTGCATGAAGGAAGGTAAAACCACGCTCGGTTCTTGCTGCTGCTTTGCATGGAGGGCTGCTCAACCTCTCCGCCGCCCTTTGGGCGAGGAGGAGTACGGCCTGACCTTCTGAAAGCACAGCAGCGTCATGCCTCGCGCCAGCTTGTTTTTTTGTTTTCCCTCTCGCACCAGAAAACACGTGCCTGCCCAACCAGTACAGATGCTTCAACGGGAACTGCATAAACAGCATCTGGCAGTGTGACAACGATAATGACTGCGGGGACATGAGCGATGAGAAGAACTGCCGTAAGTGTCCTGCGGCGGCATTCGCCCGTCCCAGTTTAGGTGTCTGCTGCGTCGGCATCGCACCCCAGCCGAGGGGCTGCGCTCCCTTAGAGCCACGGAGAGCAAGAGATGCTCTGGGGGTGCGATTTGTCTCCTCCGCGGGGAGGCAGCCAAAGCTGCTCGGATGAGTCGTGTCCTGCAAGGGCCAATATTTCCCCTTCGACCAGCTCAGGTGTAAGGGGCTGAAAATTCGGTGAGACTGGTGCCAGCTCTCCCCTGAGGGCGCGCGTTTGTCTCCTGCAGTAATTGCCTTCTGAGGCTAATTGAGGGCAAAGCCAATGCTGAGAAAAAAAGTGCAGATAGAGAGTGACTTTCTGTATTCATCGTGCAGACATCGTGGGCCTCGTGTTGAACCAATAAATCAAGTTCACACATTAAGGATGGAGGTCGCCTTTTTGAGCAAAATCAGGGACTGCCAATGCCTGCAGGAGGGGCAGATGTTACCAGGCTTTGCAGAACCTGAAGGGCACTGTGGAAAAAGGGCTGGCTTTAAAGTTAGGAAATCGATGGAGGACCAGGTGTTCCTGGAGAGGTGCCATTTATGCCCGGTTTGTACTGATAAAGAGTTTATTTTCCTGCAGAGTCCAAGTCTGAGTTCGTTGCCTGGCTCTGGGTGAGGGACAGCCTCTGTGGGTACCCGTTCCTCTGCGTGGGTTTGCCGGGGGTTACCAGTTTGGCACAGGGACTGGTTAGCAATGCTCATGCCCAGCTTTTCCCCTCCTTTGGCTGCTCTGCTGCGACCCACCACTTGCACTTTCAAGTCCCCTTCAAGTGGGGACCCTCAGCTTTCCTGCTCCCTGGCTGGGGAGGCACTGCACTGGCCTGCGAGTGGACCTGGTGGGTGACACAGGCTTCGGTCCTGGTTCCCTGGGAGACATCTAACCCCTCTTTGCTCTGCTTTATGCAGAGTTCCTAATAACGCCATTAAAATCCCATCCCGGTCACTCAGGCTGCACTGAGCAAAGCTCGCAGGATGCTGTCCTCAGTTCCCTGCACTAAGTCCATGTGCTCGGGCAGGAGGAACGTTGTCTAACCATAACCTCCACCTCCTTCTCCTCCTCTCCACCGCACCAGCCACCACCGTGTGCGACGCCGACACCCAGTTCCGCTGCCAGGGCTCGGGGACCTGCATCCCGCTGTCCTACAAATGCGACCTGGAGGACGACTGCGGAGATAACAGCGATGAGAGTCACTGTGGTGGGTGCCCTCGCTCAAACCTCCTTCCCCATCCCTCTGCAAGGGTGGAAAACCCAGCGGTTGTGGGGCGGGGAGGTGCTCGTAGATGCTGTAAGGCAAGACAGTGCTTCTCCAGAGCTCCCTGTTTATCCTGGCTGCCAACCTCCGCCTCCCATCGCTTAATAAATACTGGGAAATGAGGGACATGAGAGAGCGGGGCTGGGAGCTGGTTCTCCCCCTCGCTGTGGTCCGGCAGGGAGACTTTGGTGTCATTATCACCCAGCTCTCCCGACTCTGCTCCTTGGGTACTCCTGTGACCCGAAGCCAAATATTTGGTAGAGATTACAAGCTGACCTTGGGCAGCTGCCCAGCAAGGCGTGGGCTGCTCGGCATTGTCATGTTTGTGGCCGTCCACCTCCAGCTCGGCAATTCGGAGGGGTGGGATGCTGAATTGAAGGAGAGAGGAGGCTGCTAGAGAGCAAGGCAGTGGCTCTTTGTTGTTCAGGTCTTGGGATGAGGCAGGAAGACGTGCTTTCAAGAGGAGTCTGCTTTGCAGGGCTTGTGCAGGCTGTCATCTCTGAGATATCGCCCTCCTCTCCTCCCTCAATAGCCCATGTGAAGTTTTCCTTCTCCTCTCCCCTGGCCCCGGGCAGCATCTGAACTGTGTGTGCTTGTTTGCAGAGGCTCACCAGTGTCGAAACGACGAATTCAGCTGCAGCTCAGGGATGTGCATCCGTCTTTCCTGGAAGTGCGATGGTGATAACGACTGCAGGGACTGGTCCGATGAAGTGAACTGCACCGGTAAGCGCTTTGATGCGGATCCATAACCTTCTGTGCCACACACTCATTACTTACAGCCTGAGGTGCTGTAAAACGTTTTGTGCCTCAGTTTCCCTGCTCGTTAGCTGGGGTAGCCAGGCAACCCACAGCTCAGCTCGGGGTGATATAATGCTCCAAAAGTGAAGGGTTTCACTCCTTCCAGTGCCTTCAATGGGCCTTGGGGCTCCCTCTGAATTTGCTGACCACTTTGCGATGCTCACACAGTGATCCAGCTTTGCTTTTGACTTGCAAGATTGCACCCACAGGCGTGCGTTGCTGCGGTGGCCACAGGCCTTTTGCGGTGGCCCTGCCTTTGAAACACCACCATTGAATGGGGCAGCGGGTCTGCGGCTGCCGGGCAGGCAAAGGATGCTTCTGCTCAAAAAGGGGCTCCCTTGTTTGGAAATCTAAAGATCCACACTTGGTTTTGCTTACAACTCATATTGACGCAACCTGGTTGGCCAGAAATAGTCTTGTTCCTAGTTTATGCCTCTCCTGCAGCACGTCCTACCCCCATGAGACTCATTCTCTATTTGCAGTTCTAAGTCACAACAGTCAACCGTCCTCAGCACCATGGTGTAAAAGTGGCGTCCCTCAGTGGTCTCCTGGAGTTCACAGCCAGATAGAGCCTTTTCCTCATTAGAAAAGACAGCAGATAACAACGTGTTGGTCTTTTCCATTAAAAACACGCCAAAAACCCCCAGACCAACCGAGCCCAAACCCTAAGTATTTGCACAAGAAGAGAGTTCTGAGAGTAGGCGGCGCTTCAGTCCCTCAGTGAAAGGCTTCAGTCCCTCAGTGATCGTATTTGTAAAGCGATGCAGGGGATATTTCAAGATAACAGCAGTGGTTTCCATGCCACGTGGAAAGAGCAGACGGGCTGATGGGGCCAGGGGAGCCCTGTGGGGGGGCCAGGAGACCCCCCCCCGCCCCAGGATACTGGCAGCAGCTGGGACTGACAGCGGGGCTACCTGCCCTCATGGGGCTCCGGCACGGGATCCAGGAGATCCCTTTCAGGGCTCCGAGCTCCTGCGTGCTCAGCCCCTGCGGCATCCTGGTCTTTAGTATTCCGAGTGCGTGGCTCTATAAGAAGGTTTAATTTATATTGGTATCACTTATCTCTCATATGAGTTTCCCCAGAGAGAATTACTACAGGAAAGGAACCTACTTCAGAAAGCATATCGGGTCTGTAAAGCCTAAAGTTGAAATTATCTAAGAGGATCACAATTATTTGAGAAACATTTCATCTGACTTCACCGGCTGCAATTATTGCTCTTATCTAAAATAATTACATTTCACACTGAATACCTAATAGAATATTACTGCCACAAGATTGTGGTATTTTGAAATATCTGCAAGTGCATGTCACTTGCCAACCTAAAATCCAGTAGCATGCAATTTAATTAAGTCGAACATTGCTTTTCTTCTCAATAAAGACGAGTGCTCTCCTGGTTGAAGAGCAGTATTTGTCTCTAAAGTGACAGCATAGACTAGGCTTCAACCAAGATACCCCACAGGCAGATATTTTTGTGACAGGAGCCTAAGGAAAGCCAGGGCCCTACTCCCTTGGAAACCCAGGGAGAATTATAGATCTAATTTGCTTTAGCGACACGGAAAAGCCTTGCCTGCCTTAATTAAAGGCTGTCTCTGAGTCTGTCCTGCCCTGCTTGGGGGACCCTGCCGTTCCACCAAAGCTTGCGTGCTCGCTGTGACGGTCCTTGCCATCTCTGGCAAGATGCCACCACTGTCACTTTTGCCCCCACACACCGAGCAACGAGAAGGGAAAGAGGCTCCTGACTTGGGGAGAGCTTTGGGAGGGTTCGCTAGCCTCCAAAAGCCGTCCCCGAGGCACGGCAGGCTGATGAGCAAGCATGGCACGGAGGAGAAAAAGACCATGGCGCGATCTAGGGAGAACCTGGGGTCCTGGCAACCTCTTGCCTGGAGCCCACGGGGTGGTTGCTTGGGCTGAGGAGCGGGGGCTTTGTGCTGGAACCTGCCACGGCATGAAGTCCCGGTGCCGGCAGAGGAAGCCGGTGCTGCGTGGCCCGACTTGACGTGTGCCACAGCTCAGGGTGTCCCCCCGGCCCCCGTCTCTGTTTCAGCAGTATATCACACCTGCGAGGCCTCCAGCTTCCAGTGCCACAACGGCCACTGCATCCCCCAGCGCTGGGCCTGCGACGGCGACGCCGACTGCCAGGATGGCTCCGACGAGGACCCGGCCACCTGCGGTAACGCGCCAGGCGTGGGGAGGGGGGCTCTGCCGCGGGGCTGGAGGGGTTTCTACCAACGCGCCGAGATGACCCTGCAAGCAAACCCCGGGGGAGACGATTCCCACCCCTCCAAAAGCAGGCAGACACAGGGAGAGGGCGGCTGGAGCTTTGTGTAGCTAACTCAAGGCAGCTTTAAAAAAAAAACAACAAACAAACAAAAAAAAAGCCCTGCTCAACATCTACCCAATTCTGCATTTCAGAAAAAAAGTGCAACGGCTTCCAGTGCCCGAACGGCACTTGCATCCCGACCAGCAAACACTGCGACGGCATCAACGACTGCTCCGATGCCTCGGACGAGCAGCACTGCGGTGAGTACCGGGGCTGACAGCCTTTGCCGCCTGCCAAAGCCTGTCTCCCTGGGAGAAAAGCCCTGGTGAGATAATGGGAAAGCCTTCGTTAGCATTCCCGAGCCCCCTGGGAAACGGGGCTGGCCTGCGCGTGTCAGCACAAGGCACAGCAGGCAGGGCTGTGACGGGCAGGGAGGGCACGCTGTCACAGGAGCTGTATTCAGGGAGGTGACCAAATCCTTCCTGACGCCTCTGCCAACCCGCTGGTACCCCGGTGGGTTCTCGGCCTGTGTGGGGACAGAGCTCGAGCGATTTGTCTCGGAAACTTTCTCTAACTTCCCGAACTCCGGGTCTGGGCAGGTCGCAGCGGGTGGCATCGCTGCTGCCAAGCGCTGCGGAGGTGCCATCCCTTCTCCTCTTCACCTCTCCTTTCTCCAGAACCCCTGTGCACCCGCTACATGGATTTCGTGTGCAAGAACCGGCAGCAGTGCTTGTTCCACTCCATGGTGTGCGACGGCATCATCCAGTGTCGAGACGGATCAGATGAAGATGCCAACTACGCTGGCTGCTGTAAGTGGGATGTTGTGCCTCTTTGCAAAAGGAGGGTGGGATAGAGAATGAAACCAGATGCATAGAGAGGAGAGCACATTCCCCAGGGAACCAGAAAGCTGCCAGTTCTCCTAAGAGGTGGCTCTGGACTGTAATGCTCTGCTTATAAATCCATGATTGCTTCTAAGTGTCCTTCTTTCCTCTCTCCTTAATGATGAGACTCTGGTCTTTACACTAAATCTCTGCCTTCTCTCCGTGCCACCCCGCAGCCCAGGACCCTGAGTTCCACCGGACCTGTGACCAGTTCAGCTTCCAGTGCCAGAACGGGGTGTGCATCAGCCTGGTGTGGAAGTGCGACGGGATGGATGACTGCGGCGATTACTCTGACGAAGCAAACTGCGGTGAGCGGGACCTCAGGGTCTCTTGTAACCATCGCTCCGGCCTCCTTTGAATTTCAGGAGCATGGTGTACTGGCTTCTTCATGTATGACATAGGCCCTCGTGTGTGTGCGTACACGTGTGTGCGTGTAGCATTCCACTTGCACATTGCAGACTGTCTTACGTGGAGATCAGTATCATTTTTCCTCGTATGGCAGGAAGGTGAAGTGAAGCACGCTGAAAATCCAACACGGCTGGCACGTCTTGTGGTTGACTAAGTCATACGTGACCATATTTACTTCACAGATTCCCAGCCCAAAGCAGACAGGCAGTTTTCAGCCAAACTCAATATTTACCACTCTTCCCTGGGTAGCTGTCGGAGCCGTACCCAGCCAGACGAAGCAGCTGCCTCTTCGTTTCAGAGTTGCAGGGTTTGCTTCTCCGTTTCTGCCGTGCTCTGTCTGAATTTCGCTGTCAGCTCTGGTTCTGAGCTCTTAGGTGGTGTCTGGCCATGAAGTACCCGGCACGCAGGTGTAATAGTGGTGGCAGCAGGCTAGCGAGGGCTGTGAGGAATGGGGATGCTGGAGGAGAAGAGAAAGGACCCTGCTCACGCTGCTCAGGGGACTAGATAGCTGTAGCCTGGCCTGAGATGCTCCAACACCTCAGCCATACTGAAGACTGGTGAGATAACACTGGGGCTCACAGGACTCTCCTCTCATTGTCAGAAAATCCAACAGAGGCCCCGAACTGCTCCCGGTACTACCAGTTCCAGTGCGGGAACGGGCACTGCATCCCCAAGCGGTGGAAGTGCGACGAGGAGAACGACTGCGGGGACTGGTCCGACGAGAAGGACTGCGAGGGTAAGGGGACACGGCTTGGCTTGGCTCGGCTCGGCTCACGGGAGCCCTGGCCGAGGCTGGGCTGTGCCACACTGAAGGACCACTCTTGGCATCAGCTGCCTTCCCGCAGGGCTGCGCCAGCCCCCATTCCTTCAAAAATCCCCTGGGAATGGGCTGTGTGTGCCCTCTCATGCATCTTTTTACTCTGTGTTTTTAAAAATCATGATTAGGAGCTGTGCAGATAGAATGCAGGTGAAAACATGGGGCTTGTAATGTCCTTGCTTCCCTCCACTGATAGTGGCTTTCAGCCTGCTGGGAACAGGCACAGCTTAGAGCCCGTGCGCAGGAGCTGGCCTCTCGGATCAGCTCTGAATGGTGTATTTTCAGGTTCTCCTGTCCATCCCGTGACTACCTCGATCCCACCGACGTGTTTGCCTAATCACTTCCGCTGCAACAGCGGCGCCTGCATCATGAACAGCTGGGTCTGCGATGGCTACAAGGACTGCGCCGACGGCTCCGACGAGGAAGCCTGCCCGACTTCACGTAAGCTTTTCTCTTCCTCGCCCATTTTTCTGTAGGAGCACCCAAGACTGTCACAGTCTCAGAGCCTTGCCAGATAACAGGGCTAAACTACACCGTGGTTGTAAAAGCCCACCGACTCCTCTGTCCCTGGAGGGTCAGAGCCCCTGCCACCAGCTGGGACGCTGCTCCAGCCCCGCAGGCGGCATGGATTCCTGCTGCAGCAGGTCCCTGCTCAGATGAGGCTGTTCAAACCTGATGCTGTTGAGTCTCAGATTGTGTAGGGGCACGGAGATCAGGACTGCAGGGTGGGTTCCCACCTCACACCTACGCTGAAGGTAAAAGAGGGTTTTTTTCTCACTGTGGTCCTTGCTAAGGCTTGCCGAGCTCTGAGCCCGTGCAGGACATCCCCTGCAAACCAGTTGCTTTCCCAGCCCTCTGCAGTCAGGAGAGAGGATGGCTTAGGCGTCATCCCAGCAGAAGCCATCTACCTGCTAGATGGGAAGAGATTGCCATCTAGTGGAGTCGGGACCTGGGGACAGGTTTTGGTGTCCCTCCTGGTGGCAGCGGCAGCCTGGTCCGTGCTGTGGGTGGTTTCCTCACTCGCTGGCCGCTGTGTGCAGGACCCAACGTGACGGCCACCTCCCCGGCGCTCCCGGGACGCTGCAGCAGGTTCGAGTTCGAGTGCCAGCAGCTCCACAAGTGCATCCCCAACTGGAAGCAGTGCGACGGGCTGCGGGACTGCCAGGACGGCACGGATGAGAGGAACTGCCGTAAGTGTTGGGGCGAGGAGAGCGTCTCGCCTGGCTCTTTCCCTTGGGAAACTCTTTGTGAGGATGGGGGAGCCGCCAAGGAGTTTTCTTCCTGGTGACATCCTGCCAGCAAATGCAGCATTACAGTAAAAAAGGAGTAAAAAGCCCAAACAACCGGTGCCATTCCCATTAGAAGGCCAGTGGTTGTTTTCAGTGGGATAAGCTCCAGGTTCTTCTGATGCCACCATGCCAGGAGATGGACCCAAAACGAGATAGCCCTGTTTCTGACACTGCCACTGCCTTGACATGCAGCCACCCCAGCATCGTGCCTGCTTTTGAAGCAGCACTGCCAACCCTGCCCTTGCAAACAGCCTGGGGCTGGTGAGGGAACTTTTCTTCCCCAAGTTGTGAAACTTTTCTGCCTCTTTCAGCTACTCACAGCACCCTGTCGTGCCCTAACGGTTATAAATGCGAGGACGGAGAGGCCTGCATTATGGTGACAGAGCGGTGTGATGGATATCTGGACTGCTCCGACAGCAGCGATGAGAGGAACTGTACCGGTAAGGAGCAGCTCTCTCCCATTTCTCATTGCCTGCTCTGTATTAGCACACTGAGGTGCTGTCCTGGATATGTGACCTTACATTCACAACATCCTAGATGTATTTGCCTCTCTTCAGTTGTCCAAGCTACCATCCTCACCCATTTATTACCACCTGGGACAAACTTTCCCGACAGTTTCTACACTGACAATTTGACTTCCAGCAGCCTCAGACACAGGAAAAAACAACTTTAGGATGGGTAGAAGCAAAGCTGTCTATTTTACATGGCCCACGGGTGGAGCAACAGGCTCCAGCTCTGTCCTCCTTTGCAAGGTGACCCAGGGAGCTGTGGCGCATGCCCGGACACCGTCACTGGTCCTCCCACCCTGGCCTTCGGTGGCCCCGTGGAGGCAGGCGGGATGCACGCCGCAGCCCGCCCTGGGCAGATAACAGCGATCGATCGCTGTCTCTGGCCAGCCATGAGATTCAGCCGCTTTTCTACCGAACTGCTTGGGGGGCTGAGCATCAATCAGGTTTTACTTCTTTAATTAAATATTGATTGGGAGGAGGCTAGCAGGTTCAGGGGAGGGGGAAGGAGCTGCTGAGATTCATGGCTTGCTATGCCAAGGGGAAACCATCTCTTTTCCATCGGGTAGCTTGTCTTGCCGTGCCTGTCCATGGACCCCCATGCCTGCTGGGTTTCATTTCCAGTTCGTTAGGGAAAGCGAAGCGGCAGCGGTTTGTCTCCGCTCCGCTTGGTTTCTGTACGGCACTGGGAATGAAGCTGAGCACCCATGCGGGGCCAGGCCACGGGGTTTGGATGTGGGCTCCAGCATGGGGTCCCCGGAGGGAAAGAACGGGGAAAGGATTTGGGCTGTTTCGAATGAGCCCCCCCGAGTCCCCACCGCTGGGTCTCACAGTGCTGTTACCCCCTAAATGCCTCTCCCAAGGTCAGGCGGCGATTCAGGTGTAAAGTTCACATTCAAGGCAATCCTCAGACTACTGCCTTAATTACCACCCTTCGTTTGGGCCCTTCTGCTGAAGGCGAGATGTGATAAGGAAAACCACACAAAGAAAGGCCCTGGATGGCCTACAGTGACAGCACAGATTTGTCACACGAGTAGAAGAGTGACTTAGCCTGCACCCAGCAGTTTGCACTCATACACTTCTAAAATTATCTTAAAGAGTGTTTCATCAACAGCCACGCTTTATCTTTCCTTGGGGGAAAGGGGACGTTTGCGTGATGCTGCATAAAGACAACCAAGATGTTTTGGGGAGAACTAAGAGCGCCGGGGGTGCGTTCCTGCTCTGAACTGCCTTCTGAAGAGCCCGCTCTTCTCCACCGATAACACCAGCCTGAATTACACATCTAATTGGAATACTGCAAATACTGCCTTGGGTCATACCACTGTTTTTACCTCCCCGTGCTGTTTGTGCTATGAACGTAACTCCTGCTTCTGCTCTGGGCAAAGGGCTTGTTTCCCTCCGACAGACTAACTTTTCCCCTTGCCTGCTCAGATGACGCAATCGTGTACAAAGTCCAGAACCTCCAGTGGACGGCCGATTTCTCCGGCGATGTCACTCTGACGTGGGCTCGGCCAAAGAGAATGTCCTCATCCTCCTGTGTCTACAACGTCTACTACAGGTACACTGCGCGTTGCTGCGTGACCCGTTGCTGTTCGTATCAAGTGAAAGATAGGAGAAACACAGGCACGGGATCAGCACGCACATGTTTACAGCTAAGAACCATTCAGAATCGGGCCTGAAAGGCTGGGGACTGTGCAATCTGCTTGGAAGGTCTCTGTACTTGCTTGTGAAGGAGACCCAAAATAGCTGTAACCAGGGGGCATCTGTAAAAAGCTGTATTTGTTTCCTCCAGATTGTTTACACAGACAGTAAAGTGGCTATATTCAGGCTTTTCTTTCTTGCTCGGGTCTTGTCTTTGTGGGACGGGTAACGACGAGAGCAAAGTCAAGAAAGGAGAGCACAGCAGTTATAGAAAACCTCGGAGGACGGCGCTTATAAGTCACTAAGCTATGTTTAGTTCAGGCTTTCAAAAAGCACCCTTCCAAGCAGGTGGTTTGGCTTTACTTGCAAAGGAAACCCAGCAGCAAGCTCTTAAGATACAGGTGGATGGTTTCACCCTTTGTAAAACACTGTCCTGACTGGAGGGGTGTGACTCTCTCGTGCAGGACGGTCGGTGAAAGCATCTGGAAGATTTTGGAAACCCACAGCAACAAAACCAACAGCGTTTTGAAAGTCCTCAAGCCCGACTGTACCTATCAGGTGAAAGTCCAAGTGCAGTGTCTCAGCCGAGTCTACAACACCAACGACTTCATCACCCTCCGGACACCCGAAGGATGTAAGCAGACCTGCGTGGCTTGTGTCTGTGACCCGAGGCATGCCAATTCGGCCTAGAAAGTAGATACCGTGGAGGTATCCCCGCTAGGAACAAAAGGAGTCTTTCCACAGGCCTGGGAATTGTGCTGGACTGGGAAAAAGGGCTGCGGGTTCCCTGCACAGAGTCAGTCCTGCACTGAGTCACCAACCTGCCCTCTTCCCTGTCACTTAGTCGTTTAGTATCACTGGGAAGTTTATATTTTCTTACACTGAGCCTGTGGGACTCTTCAGTACCGCAGGCAAGGAGCAAGATCTTTCTGGCTGCAGAGTGGAGGCCGGGTTAAGGAAGGGATGCAAAATAAAGTGAAGAGCTTAGCAAAATCCTAGCTTCACCCCAGGTACAAAAAAAGCTTCATTGCTCCACAGCGGGATTGAAAGGGACCTGCAGGAAGATGACATCTCCCGTGAGGCAGGACCACTTGGCCATTCCCCCTCTGTCCCAACCTTTTAGGGAGACACTGGCCTTATCCTGCTTTTCCCACTGTGATCCAGACACACAACTGCGACCGTCACCGACACCTCTGTTTCTCTCCCCAGTACCAGACGCTCCCTTTAACCTGCAGCTGTCCCTGAAAAAAGAAGCTGAAGGAGTGGTGCTGGGCTGCTGGAGTCCCCCCGTCATCGCCCACGGCCTCATCCGGGAATTCATCGTGAGTCCTGCTGCCAAGTCCGGATTGATGGTGGGACAGGGAATGCTGCTGGGGGCTTGTGGCACTGCAGGCTGGCCTGTCTGAACACAGCTATCTCCGCAGAGGTGGGGTGGGACGGGAAGAGGACAGTTCGTAGAGGAAATCTGCTAAGAACCTCGGGCGAGTTGGGAGGAGAAATGCTGCAGGGCTGTAGGTAGCGACACAGCCCTCAAGTTCATAATTTCATTTCTGGCTCCCTTTCTAAGCTTTCGTACTTCTTTCTCCTGGCCTTTTGACACAGAGAGACCTGTCACCCCATGGTGATGTTTGCTGCGAAGCCCTCATCCCTTGTTTTGGTGCTCCTAGGTGGAATACAGCAGGAGTGGATCCAAGGAGTGGTCATCCCTTAGAACCACCAAGAACTACACTGAGATCCAGGACTTGCAGGTCAACACGTTATACACCGTTAGGGTGAGTATTTTCACAGCTCTGTCTGTGCATGTTCTCCTTACTTTTCACTAAATGGTCTAAGTCCTTGCCAAAAAAAGTATGTTGTTAAAATCCTGCCCTTTAATGACAACCCTCAGTGGGGGCTTGGCATTTGCACTGCTAATGTATATAGCTTCAAGGCCTGAATTAAGGCCCTTGGTTTGCACCTTCTCCCAGGAGGCCCGGCTGTATTATGAAATCGGCACCGCTAATTGCCCATTCCGTTGTCACTGCAATTGCACTGGATCTGGGCCAGAGATAAATTTGGTCCTGACTGTATCACTGGGGAAAAGAAGCAGATCCGCCTGTGGGGAATGTATGCAGATGAGAGAAGCTGGATGATTATAGACACAACTAATAAGAATAGGAAATGAAAGTCTGCCCAGTGAGCCCTGGGAAATATATCCATCCTCCCTGTGCTGAATGAGCGTGGGTTCTTGGAGGAGTTCACCGGGAGGTGGGATAAACCCCTCTCCCCGACCATGACTCAATGTTATTCTTACGCTCAGTTGGAGCAAGTCTTTCCTTCCTTGGTATTCCTTCCTGTACTAATTTGTTCCCAAATAACTCTTTGGAACTGGATTCGGTGCTTGCGTGGACTTCACCGGCGCAGTTCTTACCTACGCTATGGCTGACAGAGTCCAAAGCTCCTTATCTTGATGGGCTCCTCAAAGATCTCATGCGAGAGTGGTTATCTGCAAAGAGGATGCACCTCCCTCCTCTTAGATTCCTTTAATTGACTTAAAGTAGTCTGCTTTATCTCTCTAATAAGCATTTTATTGCCAAGTAATTAAGCTATTGTTTGCTTCAAAGTCCTTTTCCCATGAGCTCCGCCACGTCCGTAACCTTGCTCTAACCTCGATCTCTGTTTGCATTATACAATGTTGGCGGGGTACATTTGTTCATATTAACTAACCCTCTTATTTGAAAAGGTTGCTGCGGTAACTAGTCGAGGAGTGGGAAATTGGAGTGATTCCAAATCCATAACCACCGTAAAAGGCAAAGGTAAATTTCGTTGTTGCAGTCAACTCGGACCACGTAACAAAAAGGCAGAATATAAGCCCGAAGCGTTGGCATCACCATGCGTAACCCCCTCCTCATCCTTCATTCTTCACTATTGAGCATTTTATACTATTTAACAACTTTGCTGTACCATTTCGCTTAACTTGAGCTGCCTCAAAGTTCAGTGGCAAGTCTGAACGGGGCGCCTACTCTTCCTCTGAACTCTGTGGCACGTCGGATAGACATCCTGCCCTGGAAGCAGGCGAGAAGCCTGTCCAGAAGGTGCCCCTCTCTCCTGGACTCCTGCAGATGGATTCCCTCTGACTTGTGTAGGCTAGATCCTGCCTTCGGAGAGGAGAGACATATTACCACTAAACTCCTTCGCTGTCACTGCCTGAAAGGATGCTTTCTACTCCCTCTTAGGTTATAATTATGATGGTTTCTACGTCTCGTGTAGGTTAGACCACTAAGAGACCAGTAAGGCTCCCAGGAACTATCACATCATTACAGCCTGACAGTTGATAAATTCAAACAACACAGCAAATCATTTCCTTCCAAACTGTTTTTAGAAAAGCCTTTTGAAATCATTTGTATTCATGCCAAGTTTTCCTTCCAAACCTATACTCTGATGTCAAAATTGTCTGCTAATTTGTTAGATAAAAGTGCATCCTCACTATGTTGACAAAGGAAGGAAAGAAAACACCAGGCTACTAAAGTTGCAGCATTCAGACAATATGAAGTACATGAGTACCTGATGGTTAGTAAAAAAAAGAGGTAGAGAGAACCGTAATAACTTTCCCGTCAGGCTTTGCATGAGCGTTCGGCAGCTGCCCCCACCGATAGCTCCCAACCTCCCCCAGGAGTTCTTGGATGGCCAGAAGCCGTTAGCTGTGATATGAGCTTGTCCCACTGAGTTCAGAAGTAAATACCTGTCTCCAGAAGTAAATACCTGTCTCCAGAGCTCGCTGTGTCCCTCCTGTGCCAAGCCTGGCACAGATAAGGCAGCTTGTAGGTGGTTGACTGAAAAAATGACAGAGGTACAGCGTGTCGGTGCCTTTTCTGAGGGATCCGTGTCTTACAGACGGGTGAGGTTGGGGGTGGAAGATGGAGGGATTCCTGCTCTGAGAAGTGATTGTCGTAATGAAAGCCTGTATTTTACCTGTCCCCTCTCAGTAAGTATTTATATTTCTTTGAGCCGAGGTAACAGCTGTTTCTCTCTTTCCTTCCAGTCATTCCTCCGCCTGTCATACACATCGAGAGCTACAGTGAGGACTCCATCAGTTTCAGCCTAAAAATGACTACAAATATCAAGGTAAAGTTTTTACCTTTACTTCTGAAACTAGAATAAAGAAAAAAAGACCTGTGTTGGGTAAATGCTAAATACTGGATGGGATAAGCTGCCACCCATTTAAGTATTGCAATTACTTTTCAAAGCTAGTTATTTCATGCCAAATCATTTCTTTCTACTCATAAACCGCCCCAGCACTCTTCATTAGGATGGAAAACACAATGCAAAGACTTTCAGCGGCGAGTTTTTCACTGCCTGCAAAAACCAGCTGAACTGATAGTCCGTATTGTGTGCCCTTGCTGCCTGACAGGTCAGCGGCTACGTCGTGAACATCTACTGGACATTTGATACACACAGGCAAGAAAAAAGGACTCTGATCATAGAAGGAGAAAAGTCCGTCCAAAAAGGTAAGTTCTGTGCAAAGAGTAAAATTCTGCTTTAGTCAACACCAAATGGAAGGTTTTACAGAAGGCTGTGGGATTCCTTTTTTTGCAACTGAGCAGTTTCTCTTTAGGAAAGCGTAAATCATGGGAGGACAAAACAGCAAATCCTTGGCCTCTCTTCTTAGGACTCGGAGATTTCAATCGGATTTGGGATTTACCCCCCAGAGCTGCAATAGCCTTTTCTCATCACACGGGATTTTGTTTGTGGTTCCTTATCTACTCTGTAAAAGGTCAACAATTTCTAGGGCTTGTGTATAGTACGTGTCCCTATTAATCAAATTTCTGGTTTGGAAAAATCTCTGGTGTGCAGAGTCTAGATATGGGAAAGCATCGCGATAAAGAAAAGGTTAGATACCAGAGTCCCAGGTGCTGCTGTATGAAAGAAATGACTCAAAATTAATGATAAACACAAACCAAGAGAGGCAGGCTCCTCTCGACCACTTTGTGATGACACTGACCATTTCCTAGTGCCCTCCCCCTGCCATTGCAGTCCTTTGCCTCTCCTAATAGTGCACGTTTCTCTTCTTGCTCAGTGGCAAATTTGACAGCACACACCCCCTATGAAATTTCTGCTTGGGCTAGGACGGAGCTGGGTGACAGCCCTCTGTCTTTTGTACATGTGGTGACCAGTGGGACAAGACCTGCATCGCCAAGTCTCAAAGCCAAGGCCGTCAACCAGACTGCGGTGGAGTGCAGCTGGACCGGACCGAGGAATGTCGTAAGGCACCAACTCCCTTTTCTCACCAGCCAGGAGGCGGGGGGTCTAGCTCAGAGCCTCGAAACACAAGCAAAATCTTAAAACAGGGTTATTTGTTGGGATTGGATTGCGAGACCCTGAAAATTTTGCGCTCAAAAAATGAGGGAAGGCACCTGCTGCCCCTTCAGCTGAAGCAAAGAAAGCCTTCTTGTTGTCTGTCTGTTCAGCCACTGATCCAGCGGGGAAGTGGCTGAAATACAGATAGCATGATGCTCCAGCGGGCTTTCAATCGACTGCTGTGTTCTCTGAGCTGAGCCCAGGATTTTGGGGTGGGGAGCGCGGAGGCGAGCGGACGGACTGAACCTGAACGTGGGCAGGAGGGAGTGCCCGGGGGAAAAAGGGTCATTGCATCACGTCCCCAAAAAGCCACAGCCAATGATAGTTCGGGTGGGAGCCCTGTCCCTTGCCACGCTCTGTACCGTCCCTGTCGTGCTCTCCCTCCGCAGGTCTATGGCATCTTCTACGCCACATCCTTCCTTGAGCTGTACAGGAGCCCTCACAACACCACCACGACCTCCCACAACATGACGGTGCTCGTGCAGCGGGACGAGCAGTACCTGTTTCTGGTAGGCTCCTTTTCTCTTCCCCCCCACTCCTACCCGCGCTACGGGCTGTAGCTTGCTACCGAAGGATGCAGGCACAGTATTAACCGCTGCCTCATCCCTTCAAGGTCCGTGTGATGTCTCCCTACCAAGGGCCACCGTCCGACTACGTTGTGGTGAAGATGATCCCCGACAACCGCCTTCCCCCTCGGCACCTCCACTCGGTGCACACCGGAAAGACCTTCGCTGTCATTAAGTGGGAATCGCCCTACGATTCGCCCGACCAGGACATGGTAATATCTCACAGCACCTTTTCCTGTCCCTTTGCACTCAAAACCCTCCCTCAAAAGACAGATCCCTGCCCTGCTGCCGATGGAGAACTGAGTCTGAGATCAGGTCTACGCTCCATCTAAACAGTTGTCAAGATGCTGACACCTCTGGGACATGCATTTCCTCTCTTCATGTTACTGGCTCAGGGGTATAACTTTAAACGCAGCGTGAATAAGAGTCAGATCTGGGATATCTATCGCTGACAGAGTCTGAAAGTGAACTTGGGCATGTGCTCAAACACTGTTCTGGGCTTCGGCTTTGCCCTGGAGCCTCCCCAGAACCCGCAGGTCGGCAGGACCGACATGGGGGCGGCCGGGCTGTGGGCTCTGCCTCCCGCCCCAGCTCAGCCCCAACAAAGCCCGGTTCTGTTTTCTGGCACGCTGGCGTGCCGTCGGGTCTCGCTCCGTTGAAGGCGAGTCATTTTCTCAGCAAGCTTTCCGCTCCTGTCCTGGTCCAGAGAATTTAACGGCAAAGGTATAAATCTTCCCGGCAAAAGCGGAAACTTTGACAGGGCAGGAGTTTGCACTGCATCCTTGTGATTCAGTAAGAAATACAACCTGAGATTTTCCTCCTGCCCTCATCTGTTCCAGTAACTGCGTTTTCTCTATCTGTAAATACTGATCTCGGGCAGGGATCCAGCGAGCGCAGCAAGAGGCTTGAAATCTTGCTTCCTGGGCTTTCTATAGAGTGCGGGCATGGTTTAATTCAAATTTTGTCCACACGCACCCCCTCCCATCTAATGTCCTATCATTGTACAAAATTGCTAGCAAGTCTGCAGGAAAGTAACATCTTTCACCGTGTGTGCCTTTCCTCCCCTTCCAGTTATACGCTGTCGCAGTGAAAGATTTAGTAAGAAAAACAGATAAAATCTACAAAGTGAAAACGCGGAACAGCACGGTGGAGTACACCATTAAGAAACTTGAACCGGGAGGCAAATACCACGTGATTGTTCAACTGGGAAACATGAGCAAAGAATCCAGCGTGAAGATCAGCACAGGTAACGGCAAGAGTTCTGCTGGGTGGGTGCCGGGGCGAGTCCTTGCAGCGGTGTCCACTAGAGGGAATCCAGCACCATCCCTCACGCCATCCATCATCCCACCCCTGCGCTGGCTGTTTCTCCATGGCTTAGTCCTCTCCCCCAGCCAGAGCCCAGTTCCGAGAGGCCTCCCTGCAGCTCCCGGGGAGGAGAGCTCCCAATTGAACCCCCAAACAACAGCAGTGGAGAGGAAGCCTCTCAAACGATAGCTGGGGAGCCTTTCTCCTGCCCAGATGGAGATGGGAAAGACGCCCGTTTGGCTGAGTAGACACCATCTAGTACCATATGGTCCTACCATAAAAATCCACTGAAAACCTCCTACTGGATTATATTACCACAGTATCCCATCCTCCAGTACAGCCCTTTTCTAAGCAGAGGATTGTGCTGGTCCCTAAAAGATACCAAGTTTCAGAAGTGACCCCGTTGCTGTTTCTCAGCCAAAAGAACGGTGTCTCCAGTGTTAAACCTGACCCGCCTGCCGTTTCTTCTCATTTGCAGTTCCGCTGTCTGCACCGGACGCCTTAAAAATTATAACAGAAAATGACCACATTCTGCTTTTTTGGAAGAGTTTGGCGTTAAAGGAAAGTAATTTCAATGAAAGCCGGGTAAGTTGCGTGTCTCTCCTGTCCTACAGGCAGCGTTTCAGAAAAACCTCCTTTCACAGACTCTTTAAAATACACCAGTACTCTCTGCTCCTCTGAATGCCCTTGATGAGCCCTCTAGGTAGAGCTCACTTCAATTCCTATCATGACTAAGCCACTGAAGCTGATAGATCCAGCCGGTCACCTTTTAGGAACATAATTATCCTCTTGGAAAAGGTCAACTCTAACGTGCAAAAGGACTGGGAATAGGACATCGCCCCTCCCCCCCCGTGCCGGGAAGCACATCGGTAGCGTCTGGGAATTGTCATTTTTTTGACTTCGATAGAAAATCTGTGACACGTTCTCTGTCAGGGCCCGGGCAGGTAGCAAAGTATGCCAAAATAAAAACCCATCACGAGTCCTGGACTCTGTGTTTTGGGTGGTCTCGGGTGGATGCTAAGAACAGAGTGAACCAGACAGAGCGAAACCGTCTCTCCTCCCTGAAGTGGCCAAGGTCAGTGTGCGCTGACAGATGCCTGGAGGAGGCTCCACGTTGCTCTCTCCCAGCTGATAGCCCAGCACATCGCATCAAAGCTGGATGCGGGAGGAAAAACAAGTTTCAAAGCCCTATCAGAAGGAGCAAACCTGACCTCTGCAGCCAAGTGATTTGGGGTTTCTGTCTTTGTTTTCACAACTCTCAGGGTTACGAGATTCACATGTTTGACAGCTTGCTGAACATGACGGCTTATCTCGGGAACACCACGGAAAACTTCTTCAAAGTTTCCAACCTGAAGATAGGTCACAACTATTCATTCACCGTTCAGGCCAGGTGCCTGTACAGTGGGCAGATGTGCGGCGAGCCGGCCACGCTTCTCTACGATGAACTAGGAACTGGTAAGCCCCTGGCATTTTCCCCCATCCTCCTTCTCAAAGACTAACAAAAGCCTCACAAACTCCTAGAGAACTGTGCTATCCATTGCTAACGGCACTTCTTTCCCTCCCGCATCTCAGGTGAGGACTCCTCTGCCTCAAAAACCGGTAGATCCACGGACGTCGCTGCCATCGTGGTACCGGTGCTGTTCCTGTTGCTGGTGACCCTCGGGATCGGGTTCGTGGTGCTGTACATGAGGCACCGACGGCTGCAGAACAGCTTCACCACCTTTGCCAACAGCCACTACAGCTCCCGCCTGGGCTCGGCCATCTTCTCCTCAGGAGATGATTTAGGTACGTAGCCCTTGGTTTCACACGCAGCCCTAAGGATGTGAAACCAGTGCAAGACCTAACTTTTCCATCATGCTTTGGGCCACTATTGGCATCAAAATCTCCATGGATTTGTTCCAAGAGTACAAAACTGGCCCAGGATAAATGTTTTAGTAGCTTCACTTAAACCACTCCATCCCTGGAGGTGTTCAAGGCCAGGCTGGACGGGGCTTTGAGCAACTTGGTCTGGTGGGAGGTGTCCCTGCCCATGGCAGGGGGGTTGGAACTCAATGATCTTTAAGGTCCCTTCCAACCCAAACCATTCTATGGATGCAAGTCAATTAAAACCTGAATATAACAGATACAACAACCAGGTAAGAGCACTAATGAGGCCATAATATACTGATTTTGAGGGCAGTTTTGTGGCCAGCATTGGTAGCTGGTTTCCTCCTGCCCCGTGAAACGCTGAGGGCAGCGTAACAGAGCTCTGGGTTTATCTTTCAGGAGATGAGGATGACGAAGCCCCAATGATAACTGGATTTTCAGATGATGTTCCCATGGTCATCGCATGAAGCGCATTTCTGACTGTACAAACCAAATGGTGTAAATATTTTATTTGATAAAAATAGTTGATTGTTTATTTTAAAAATGCACTTTGAGTTGCAATATGTTATTTTTATATGGGCCAAAAAAAATTTAAAAAATACACTTTGTAGTAATCAACTGTGAATTGCAGACTAGGTTGGTTTAGTAACAAATTGCTTTGATTTAACAATAATTTAGTCTTACAAGGCTATGCTTGCTGGGCATGCTTTTAAGTCTGTGAGATATTTTCCGTTGACTAAATTGGCTACTCATTTTATTTTTCTAAGACAAGAATAAATTTATTTAAAAAAAAATTCAGGAGATTATATATGTAGAGAGAGATAAGTAATATAGTCCCTGATGGTTTTGCTTTTACTTTTAAAAAAAAAAAAAAAATCCTTTGGACTTTGTTTTATATGAAAGTATTTTTGTTGTGTTAATTTATTGGGAAATCTGCTTGAGAACAGATTTCCAAAGTCGTCAGACATTGTACACATTATTGTGTAGAACATGTGCCACTTTATCTTGCAAGGCAGTAGTCTCTTGGCATCCCCATCATTGTTCTTGCCACGATAATAAAAATCCTTATTTTTACATATTTCTCCCCCCTTATTGAAAGGCACAATCTTTTGGCAATCTCAGAGCCCGAGTCAAGATACTGCAGCACATATTTTACGTGTGAGTTTAGCTTTCCTGCTGCTGTACCTATAAGCCAAAAGCATCCCCACCAAGCCAATGGTCATGCAAACCCTTGCCGCAGGGGGGTTAGATGCCGAGGGCAGGAGGGTTTTGGGGCTCTGCCGGCGGGAGAGCGGTTACCCCCAGGCAGCAGCATCCTTTCCCAGCGCTGTGCAAGCGCCCAGGCTCAACGGTTTTGACCCTCGCCTTCAGGTGTGTGGTAACAACATACCATTCCCTGCCCAAACCCCTTCGGAGGGCACCTGCAGCTACTGAGCTGCTGACCATGCCCATCACACGTGGCCTGATTAATCTCTAGTTTACGTCAGTGAAGTCACTAAAAAAAATTGGCCCTACACCTTAAAACACACTTCCCAGCTAATCAGGACACCTTTCCTCCCTGGAGCTTCTCTAAGATGCTACTGTGTCGGGGGGACAGAAGGGGGAGCCTCCACTGTGCACAACTATGAGATGGCTTCGCATACAGATTTTCCACAGTCATACAGAGCTGTAATTACTAAAAAATCTAAACTCATTAGGTTTACAGCAGGGATTCGATCCTCTTTCATTAGTGTTTCCTAAAAGTAGCTGCAGTCGTACCTTCAGCTTTAGAAATAACATATATATATACGTGTATATATATTATTTTCCCATCGCTAGTCATCTCACGTTCCCAGTAGACATGATACTGGCCACCGAGCTGAGCAGTAGAAATGTCTGTTACCACTGTCGAGCTTTTTTTTTTTTGTGAATGCAAAATGTGAATCTCGCCACGAATCCAACTACTTGCCAACCCAAGAGCGACGACACGCGCGGCTGTTCACGGGTCACGCCTGTCCGTGCTCTATATATGCAAAGCTTCGCACCAGTAAAATACAGCACACTGTCTCGTCACGCCGCTTCCTTTGTATAAACCAAAAGTATTTTTTGCTGCGTAGACTAAGTTCTGATTGCAGTCTTCCTACAGATGAAACGAGAGAGGCCAACTATGTTTTGATACATGACCGATCCATTTAATTTCACGTACAGAAAAATGTATAGAAAGTTGAAGTTGTGTACGGTTTGATACTCTATAGAAATACGAACTCTATTTTCAATTACTGGCGTTACCATTCCCGGTGACAGTTTTTTCCCCCCAAGCTGGGACCAAACTATAACCAGATTTTATAAATAGCAGCAAGCTTGCAGAGTTGCAATATTTTTACTTTCTTAGTGGGTCAGGTGCTGTTCGGGAGTAAAAATTTTGGGTGCATCAACCCAGCACGTAGAGTTCAATTTGTCTAGAATTACAGCTATGCAGAGAGACCAGAATCTGACCCAGAAGCTAAACTATTCTGAAGATATAAATCAAAGGATCTGATATAGGGGAAAAAAAAAAAAAAAAAAAGCCTAAAAGGAGAGAGAGAGAGACTACTGAACCCCTTCCTCATTAGGCAAATATTTCTGGCACAGGTAATGGAAAACTACAGTACAGTGTCCCGGAAGATGGTACCTCTCTGGTGAGAATTGCCATCGGTTAAATACTGCGACTTTACACCCCCCAGGCTAAATCCTGCTCGAGTACGGCGAGTCGAATTTAGCCCGTCTCGTGTCTGTATCTGGAAGGGCGATGCCAAGGGGGACCCTGGTAACCACTTTATATTCTGCAGAAATCCCGTGGTTGGGCCCTTTCAAGCGTCAGCTGGGGGGACAGGTCACTTCTGGCCACTCTGAAAGGCTCCTTTGTACCCGTGGCTCAGCCAGGCTCGTACCGGAGCTCAGCCTGGTGCCAGCAAAGCATCTTGTTGTAATTCTGTCCTCAAAAGCAATGCTCCCGCTTACCGGTGCCTCAACGCGGGTGGAACGGAGCCCTCCGCGCTCCGTCTGCAGGGTGGCCCCGGTGTTTGGGAGCACTGCAGCAGGCAGGCTTCCTGCAAAGCTGAATTTACCTTCCGTGGACAGTACTGTCATGCACAGGCACCCCCCCACCACCACCCCCTGAGACTTCCCCTTCACACCACTGTGCTCTCAGCAAAGCGACTTCACAGGGCTAGTGTATTTTATATATAGATAGAGAAGTCCAAGCCCCAGGCAGGGAGTGAGCAGGACAGATGCTGTTCTGGGTAAATTGTATATTTTTATGAACTTTTGAAGCACGGAATCTTGTTCACAGAGATGTATATGGGGTGGGAGGGTTCTGCTGTAAATATGGTACCTGGATGTGGACGCGTATTTCGTTCTGGTTTTGTTTCCGTAGCCTTATGCAACGCGACATGAATCGCTACCCTAACTTTTGGGAGGTGACTTGGGTTTACCTCAGGGGAACCCAGAAAAATGTTTGGATCCATAAGGAAAAGGAGGGGTACGGGAAGTATCCTGGTTAGGAGGAACTTCTTCCAGCTGATTTGTGTTTACATCCATTTCAGACTTCACTGCAGATGCCCGCTGGTAGTCTCAAGTCCATTTGAACAAAAGACTCAAGTCAAACATTAAAATCTGGTGGGTTTTTGGACCGTGAGGCTTGTTTTGCTCTGACTTGGGGGTTTTTTTGAGGTTTTTTTGGGGGCGGGGGTTTTGCTTTTTACAAGGAGGTGGCATTTCCCAAGCTCGAGATCTGAGCGCCCGTTCAAGGTCCAAAAAGCGGTCCCTCCCAGCCTGAATAAATCACATCGCTCCTCTGCGACCTGCAGAGGCGGCCACCTCCTCTCCGGGCACGCAGGAGCTTACAGCTCCTCTGCCGCTCGGCTGATGGCCCGTGCCCCCAGGTAAAGGCTTAGAGGAATTTCAGAGTGGGGGGTGAAGCCCGTCGTGTTGTCCGCAGGGGAAAACTCCGCGTGTAGATATTTAATCCGGGGAATAGCTGGCGCGCCGTAAGTTCACGCCCCGGCTAACCCTGCCCTAACTTGTTCCATGTGCTCCTACCTTGACACAGCATTGGCAGGAGAGAGCGGCAGATTCAGGACTGGGGAAAAGGCCATTTTCCTTGGCCAGAGATCAAGTCGCATATAGATGTATACGAGCGCCTTCCCAGCCAAAATGGGGAGGAGCGAGCGTAGGAGCACGAGGGAGCATGTGATGGGACGATGCTGGTTGCCAGCATCCACGCCATCGCCTTTTGGCCCCGTGACCAAAGGACCCTTGTGTTTGCAGGTCACCTTGGTGGTCACACAATGCTATGGCTTCCCGCAGGTTTCTAGAAACCCTGGGAAAAGTCACCTGCAAGCTCCTGTCAGGGTGGAGAGGGATCTGCCTCGCCCAGACAACCGACGGGCAGGATTATTTATTAATCCTGTTTCCAGAGTCACCAAAAGCAGCCCCAAACTCTCACTAGCCACCAGGGAAGCCTCCCCTGAGCCAGGGACTCTCACCGAGCAGGGCACATTTCAGTCTTAGAATCTGCATATCCTTGAAATCTCTTTGCAGGGGCAGATAAGTCTTTAATGACAAACCTCACTAGTTTGCCGGTGGAAATGTAAAACTGTGTTTAGGAAAAACCAAAATAACATTTTTCCGAAACAACTTTCAAGTCGCCTTCAAATGGACTTCAGAAGGGAAACGGTGCAATTGAGTTAGTTACTCTTGGACCCAGAGAGCATCTTCGTTACTGGAACTAGCGGAAACATTTATAATTAATCCTGCAAAACATGCAGCAGTCGACAAGCAACCAGTCTCTAATGAGTTTTTTAGAGCTAGTGTCAACTTCTAATCTGATTCCTTAAGTGAAGTTTAAGACTATACCATTTGAATTGCTACTCTGTGTCTTTTTTTTTTTCTCATTCACTGATTTCTGCTATGTTGTTATTGCACAATTTTGAAGGAATTTTTGTGTGTCAATTTTTTTTTCCCACTTAATGATAATAATAAAAACGGACTGGGTAAACAAACCAAATTCTGGTTTCCAAAATTATTATCTAGCCTCTGTGTGTCCAGCGCAATAAAAAGGAGACTTTTTTCTGACCCATATTTGATTTGTGTTTCACATTAGAAAGATGCATTCTGTAAGCTAACGGGATGCTCAGATACAGAAAAACTGAGCTTTCTGCAGAAGGAGCAGCTGAGTCCTACCAGAAAAGTGCCACTAACATTCACAATGCGATCACGTATATCTGGCTGGTTCTCGGTCCCTTCCTTCAAGGTCGGCACCGGTCAAGTGAGCAACACCCTCAGACTCCAAGACAACATCTCGAGCCTTCCCCAGCTTCACCTCCACGTTTGCGGAGCCACATCGCCGGCGCCAACCCCAGGGCTTGCCCCTCTCGTCACACGTTATTTCCCCCATTAAAATCCACTTCCACAGCAATCCCCTCCCCGCGGTTGCGCTGTTGGGCTGTTGGTGTTCCAAACCCGGTGTGTGCAGGTAACACCTGACGCCCCAGCCGCTGGAAGAGAGCGGAATTACTGCTCGCAGGGAGAGGTAATGAGCAGGCAGCAGTCTCTTCACACGTACCTCATTTTTCAGCCTACATAATTGGAACGGCAACATGTGAGCTTGGTGGACATAATTGAGGCATGCAAGCATCTCAAGTGTTGCACTTCATTAATGTTTAGCTTAAGGCAACATTAACAAACAGTCATTCCTTCCTCCCCGTTGCCCCCTTCTTCATGAATGAAGCTGATTTTTCCCTATTGTTGCTGAAATAGGCTGCTCCCCCCAGGAGGTACAAGAAGTTTACACCTCATTCCCATGCACCTACTTTCTGCTAAAGTAGTCAGCGTGACTGAGAAAATCTCAACAGAGTAAAGGCTTGACAGAAAAAAAGATCTGTTTATGCCTCCCCTCCTACCAAAACTTGCAGATCTTTTAATGGATAGGGAAGATTTTCCCCCTAATCTTTTCCTGCCTTCATCAGAACTGTATTTATCAAGTTACCTTGTGATGAACGGAAGAAATACTGCTCTGAGAGACCCGGACTCTCCTGCCCACCATCCCACTCACAAACCTTTCCCTAGCCTGCCCGTGGACTCTCAAGACCCCATGGCCTTCTCTTGACAGATAAGAGATTTTCTCATGGAGTCTCAGTAGTACCCGTGCAATTGGTATACCCTGCTCTCAACTGCTTTAGGTAATGCCATTAGGCAATGATTCCTAATGAAGAAAGAGATCTTACATATTGCTGAGCTTGTTGGCAGTTCCCAAATAAATGTGCCAGCTTTGCCCACTACCTGACTTCATTTTTTCTTTGAGACTCCTCATTGTCTCTTGTTTTACAGCTGAACATGAAATGTGCCACAGGAAGCATCCAGCAATCTTTGCCCACTGCTTTTGGGCTGAAAAGTCAGAGTTTCGTGAAGAAATACGCCTAGGCATGATCATGTTGGTCATGTGGGTTTCTCTGAGCCTCCCCTTCCCCATAGCATCCTCTGAATCAAGCCCATCTGACAAAGGGGGAGAGGTATCAAAAGATGCCACTATCCCGTGTGTTCCTTGAAAACAGGCGGCTATGCAGAGGAAGGAGATCCAAGTGAGCATTCCCCCTGCAAAACATTTTTCCCCACTACGATACGCATGAGAACACATTAAGGAGGAAGATTCCAACCACCAGAGGAGCTTCGGTTGGAGCACACGGCGCAAAGCCAGCTGCGAGGCCCGGATCCAGGCTCCCTTCGCTCTGCTGCTCCTGAAACTACATCCCTCCTTCCCACAAATCCCAGTCAGGGGCTGCTTCCAGCGGATGGCCCCCAGCCACAGGGGAGGGGAGGATGAGGATGCACTGATTTCAGACTCAGTGAGCTGCCTGCCGGAGCGAGGAAGCCAGGTGGAAACACAGCAAGGCCAAGATTGCCAAAGCTCTCCCCAGCACGGGTTAAGCATTTCACAAAATAGGTGCGCTCTGATCTTGAGAGAGAGCAGCTGAAGTTCTGGCTCGCCGCTCCTCTTTTGAGTAAGCAATCCGAGTTCCTTGTGCCAGACTCCTGAACGTTTGTGTTTAGCCTTTCTCGGCAGGAACGATGAAATAAATGAGGATATTTCGCAGCAGAACTCAAGCTGGAAATTGGGATGGAGGAGCCAAGAGCTCCCAGATAGACCAGCCGCTGCTCTAAGGAGGGAAGAGAAGGTCTGTGGGAAGGAAAGATTCATGCTAACCACCAACATCTTGGCTCCTGCCACGAACCTCGCAACCTGCCAAATGTGGGAGGCAAGAAAAATGGCAGTCCGGGGCTCTTCCAGGATGTGTGGTTTAGTTCTTCCCTGTAAATTATAGGCATCCAGAAGCCCACATCCCCCAAATTCTCATAGCTGGGCTCACACAATGCCCTGGCAGATTTGCTCTCCCGGGGCCCTGCATAGCGAAGCAGGGAGCGGAGCTGACCTCCCGTTCGGCAAGGGCACCTGCGTGGGGTTGGGCTGGAAAAAATCCCACTGCTTTGGAGGGTGATGAAAAAGGAACCAAACAGTGATTTGGGAAGGAAAGCCAGGAAGACAGTCAGCGAACGGGGCATTGGGGGTGTGAGCTGAGCAGGAGTTATTTAAATACGTCCTGAGGCTTGCTACGACCTGACGCTGGCTGTACAGGAGGGGAACGTATTTTAGAGGTGGAGGATCTGGGGCAGAGCTGGAGAAAATGTGGCATTCGCATCACCAAGCCTCACATCACCAGGGTGGCTCAGCCAAACGAGAAGACTCGTTTTCCCTGGATCTTTCTGCAGCCGGGGGAGGGAAGCAGATGCCCTCTCCAAGGAGGAATTCAGAACCTGAATGAGCCATTCTCAAACATTTTCCTGCACTTTTTCACTCCCCTCCCACTGCGAGAATGGTTGCCTGCACGTTTTCTATTTCCCCAAGCCCGAGATCCCAAAGGGTAATGGCAGGGAGATACAGAAGAGGTCGGAGGTTCCTACTGGCCTGGCTTCTGTGTAAAGTCAGGCAGGATTTATCCTTGCCCAGGCTGAGAGGGTCACTCCAGGCCCCCCCCCAGTAGCCAAGGAGGAGGCTCAGCAGTTCAGAGAGCGCTTCCCCTTGTCTTAAAGTAGGTCAGATCCTCTTTGCTACAAAGGGAATTCAAGGTGACTAGCTCACACCGAGGCGTGTGACTGTAAGACTGTACAGCCTACGTGAAGTGAATCCACAAACCCACGATTTGGGTGAGAACATTCCCGTGCCCAGGGGCTGGTTGGACGCAGCCCCTTTCCGCTCCCGAAGCACGTGCGCTGCCTTCGGAGCCCCCTGTCCCACAGCCTGGAGAAGAGAACTCGCCAAATATCTCCGCCTTTTTAGCACCCCGTCCCCGAGAGGCTTCCCGAGGCTCTGCTCGAAGAGCCAGTGAAGAGCAGCCTGGCGGGTCCTCTCCTGACACCCTCCCTGCTCCTCCTTTGAGGGCTGCCGGGGTTAGGCTGCCTTTCTGAAATTACACAGCTTTCCTTTCCCCCTGCTGTGGCTTGCTTGGGATCCCTCGGCGGGCCAGAAACAGAAGCCCAGAGGCCAATTCCCACTTGTGTGTTTAGTCACAAGACCAGCTTTCGTTTCTCCATCCAGTTCCACTTCGCGGTGGCTATATGTAGCTCGCAGCCAACGCTTCTACGTACCCAGGAAATCACCGTGGCGGACTCGGAGCTGGTAAAGACAACAGGGCCTTTGGCTCACGCGTTTGGATCAGCACCATTTCAAATGCACTTCTCCTCCTAAACTTATTTAACCTCGCAAGGATGGCGAGCTGCTTGTTTCGGGACCAGCTCCCCTGGGAGAATCACAGAATCATAGAATGGTTAGAGTTGGAAGGGACCTTAAAGATCATCGAGTTCCAACCCCCCTGCCACGGGCAGGGACACCTCCACTAGAGCAGGTTGCTCAAAGCCCCATCCAGCCTGGCCTGGAACACTTCCAGGGATGGGGCATCCACAACTTCCCTGGGCAACCTGTTCCAGTGCCTCACCACCCTCACAGGAAAGAATTTCCTCCTAATATCTAATCTCAATCTCCCCTCTTCCAATTTAAAACCATTACCCCTTGTCCTGTCAAGGGAGAGTAGGCACAAAGAACGGGAGGCGGCCGGGAGAGATGGAAGAGAGAAAACCGAGGAAGGGGATGTGAACGCATCGCCCTTGGGGACCATGCCCATGACCTGCTAGAGTCCAGCCATCAGAAATAAATAGACTCCGTTTATTGTCTCGCCAGGCCGGCAAGCACGGTAATGCTTGAGCCGCTTCCAGCGGGGTGGGGCCACCGACCAGCATCGCTCCTTCTGAGACAAAACAGATGTCGGCTACCGAGCGCCCGTTTTGTCGCGTGCTTTGCGAGGCAGCCAGGTTGCATGCAATCCAGGAGGGCTTTGTTAACGGCACGGCATCCTTCCCCCCCCCCCCCCCAAAAAAAAAAAAAAAACGGAGCCAAAAACTTCTTCCGTGGTGGTGAATCCTAAGCGAGGGGCAACAATGCAAATTTCGAGCGGCGCCTCGAAACCTGCGACAATTAAAGCCCCATCTTCCGCTCCCTTTTGCAGTGGACCCACCAAGATGCTCCGCAGCGGGTGGAGAGAAGCCCGAGCCGGACCCCAGCTACGCCCACGCAAAGGGCCGAGCTGGGAACCCGCTCCCGCCTGCACCAGAACCCACTATTCACACACAATTTTAACCTGTTTTGGGGCCCATTGGGTCCAAAGCGAGCTGTTCCCAGCTGGCCCCACTGCCAGCCATGTGCGGTAGATGGCAGCAGCAGCTTTAGTCACTGGCCACCAAACTCACCAGGATTCCTCCCCCCCCTTCTCTTTTTTCATTTTTTTTTTTTTTTTTTTTTTTTTTACTTTTTACTTTTGGTGGCCTCAAAAATTATTAGTTCCAGATGAGCTCCTGCCATTGTAATAGTCCATTTAACCCGATCCACTCTGAGCAGAGTCAGTGCAAGTTCAACTGCAGCATTTTCACATGTAAACTATACATCAGAGACATATTTCTGCCTGGCTTTGGGCATTCCTTGTGTAGCCGAAAAGGGGAAATGCAGAAGGTTAAACCTCACACACACACACACATACACACATGCACAGCCCTGGCCGTGGGCAACAATGGCACTTTGTCAAGCCAGCGCTGCCAGAGCGGAGCTGAACTTCTGAATTGAACCAGGAACCTCAGGACTGCTTCTCCCTTTGAAGATTAGCGCTAATAAGCCAAACCAGTGGGTATTTTGTTTTATAAGGAAAGAGCATTTCAAGTCACGTACGCTGCTATTGTTGGACACAAAACACGTACTGTCTCTGCCTGCGGTGACTCTAGTAACCGCTCCACGCTTGTCTTTTGCTGGGATTACCTTTATTTTTATACTATATTAAATTTACCTCCCACCATCTTTCAAGGCCTATTAAAACGGATGACATTTCCCATGGCTAATTACACACACGTATATAGTTAAAAAACCTATTTGTACTATTTTACCATCGTATTCAGATGTTTTATGCCTTATGTGGATTACGTATTCAGAAACGATCACCAAAACTACCAGATTTCCCTCCTACTGGAATAATAAGCACATCCTATATAAACAAGTTACATATAAGAGGTACGTTAAATGATTTGTTTCTGGTACATGAAGACAGCTATAGCACAACACACGGAAATTTTCATGTTGTTTGCTTTTGTAATTCACAGTACACACAGCCTTTAATCTGAGGATCTCCGAGCACTCTGCACAGTTTAATTAAGCCCCACAACTGCCATGTTGGGGAAGGATATTAAGTGTTGTTATGCTGATTCTTTGCAGATGGGTAGGCTCAGGGACCGAGCTGTGCGCACTGAAATCCCCTCTCCCCATTCAGGATGGGTCCTTAAAGCTCTCCCATGTGGCCTTCCCAATGACAACCAGAGGAAATATATGAGCTTTAAGTCCCAACCAAACAAGAAAACCCTACTTTCACGGAAGGCTGAGCCTTCCGACGGCACGTTGTACCTGTGAAGCATCTGATTGCCTTCCCACTCCACCAACTCTGGTGGAAACCTGTGCTTCTGTCATGCGGACCAGCAGGGTGCCCTGAGCTGGGCTATCCTAAATAACCCTTTCACCAACCTATACGCAACGGTTAAACCCCAAACCCGTGCATCGACACGACCTCAATGCGGGGTCAGGACCCAGACCCCATCCCAGACTTAAACCTGCCGGGCTCTTCCCCTGCAGTGCCGGGAAGAAGAAAGTCCCAGCATCTTGGCTCCCAAAGCCTCATTTTTCCACAGCCTTCTCTCCTGAGGGATCTGCATGGAAACCGCTCGCGCTGCTGAAGCCACAGGACAAATGAATGGGAATTCACCCTGCCAGTGATATCCATCACGAGAGACAACTCTGTACAGGGGAGGGGCAGGCTCGGCCCTAACCAGCTGCACATGTACAGCGTCTGCCTCATCCAGCCCCTCGGCTCGGCATTAAACAGCCACCAAACCTTGGGAGAGAATCCTGCTCCCAGCGAGTGGCCCGGGGCTACCAGGCACAGAAGCAGCCGAGCCACCCCGCAACTCCTGGCTCTCGCCCTCACACCTCATCCCCCTGAGGCCACGACTTCCTCGACGGCCTCAGGAATGGGCGAGACACCAGCTTTGGCCCGGGTATGAATAGGTGCTGAAGTAATTCGGCTTTTCCCAACATTGTTCTAGCGCAGCAGAGCTCCTTCTCTCCCTTTTCCTCATTCCTTCCCCCTCTCCTCTGCGAGCTCCTTTGTTCTCGTGTTTACAGCAGCATCGATTTGCTGTCAGAAAGCAACATGGCCTTGGAGTTTCTGTACACACAGTCGAAATCCAGCCGCCTGCAACCTGCCCCTCTCCCATCCCGGCTCCCTGCGAAGGGCTGCACCCTGTGCTTCAGGTGCCGGTGCCCTTTCCCGTTCCCCTCAAACTCCCACAGCGCTGCGGGGGACACACTGCTCCTCTTTTCGGCTCCTGGGGAAGCCGGGGGACACGAGCCACAGCGCCGAGCCATGCTGGCCCTTACCGGGGGAGCAACACCCTGGTAGGGGCTGAGGGAAAGGGCCAAGAGCTCACGGCCCCTCCGTGGAGCTGTGTGCCCTTTGAGAAAGCACCTCTCCTCCTCCCCAGGGCTCGAGCCCATTCCTCACACCCCAAAACGTTTGTCAGGGCAGGAGTGAGCTCTGCTCCCGCTCTTCCCAGTGCGGCCCCAGCTTTCCAAACCATCAACCACATGAAATCTGCACAACCGCATAGCAACCTTCCATCTCTGGACCTTGCAGCGCTTTGCTAAACCCCAGGCATCCCAGATGTCCCAGGAGGTAGGACTCTGTTTGCTCACCGGCAGAGAAACCGAGGCAGAGAGAGGTTACACAGCCTGGCCGAGGTCACAAGGAATCCCAAAAAAAGCGAGCAGCCACAAGGAAATCTGGTTCTCGAGACCCTTACGGTCCCACCACGGTCGTCCTGCTCCTCTTTCCACGAGCTGAGAGAGCTCCAGGGCTTTGGTCACGTTTTCCTATTATGACCTCATAAAATTTCCTCCCTGCTGCCTGGGTTACGTTTGCAGAGCGAGCTGATTTGTCCCGAATCGCTTCAGATACCCAAGAAGCTCCTTTCAGACACGTAATCCTTAGGCAAAGGGAATCCAGGCACAACCCTGCAAACCCGTGTTGCTTTTGAAAGCCCCAGGTCTGCAGTCCTCCACGTGTTTGCAAAATAGATATAAATACATGCGAGGACAGGGCAAAGATCCCCTTCTGAACCCATCTCCCTCCTGGTCTACCAGGATGTGATCCAGCTTCTGGGTCTCCTCGGTGCGTCTGTCCAAGAGAAGGGGCGATCACCCTCAGTCCTGCTGACGCTTTAAACGGGGACATGGGCTCCATTTCATCTCCCAGCCCCCCCAATAAGGGCAGCAGGGGGAAAAAAATTGCCAGCGGTCCCCATGCAGGATTCTGTGGCCATTTCCATGACCTATGGGCAAGTCCCAGCCTCGCTTGGCTTGCGGCAAGTGTTGCACCCAGCCTACACGTCCCAGCTTTGAGAGTCCCAGGCCTCCGCTCAGCTCTATTAATTGCCAGCACACACCCCTCCAGCCCACAGCAAACCCCCTGACGTGTGTGGTAGCTCAAGGTCCCTTAATGGCTTCTCGGAGGGCTGAAGCCCCCATTTTCACTTGGTTCCAGTTTCCAGATCCCCCTCTCTTTTCCCGGTTCCATTGCTTTCACCCGCTTTTGTTCAGCTCTCCTGTGAAAGGAGGGGTTTGAAGGGGTGACAGGTCCATAAATATATCGTATTCTCTACTGAAAAAAAAAAAGGTAGAGCAGAAAAAGTGATGGATATACTCTTCCCCTCCCTGCACGTGGGACAGATGAAGGAAGATGGCAGATAATTGCTCTTTATTGTGCCCCGGGTTCACCTTAAGATGAAGGAAGTGATAAGATTTCAATTAATGTCATTTAAGATTCCCTGCAAGCTGTCCTGTTCCTTTCTTGGCTTCTTTCCTTCTCTGAAATCATGGTCCTCAATGCCGCTTTTGTAACCCCACGGGAACTCCCTAAATGGGCCACATCCTCACCTGGTGAGCACTGTCAAGGCGCCATCAACATCAGTGGAGCAATGCTAATTTAGACCAGATGACAATCCCCCTCCAACCCCGCTCTCGATTTATTATAGGGCAGGATAGATAACATACTTCATTATACAAAGCAGGGATCGTTTTCCAGCTTGCCCAAGAATGAACCGAGAAGCTTTTCTAATCAGCTTAAACCGATCAAGGTATCCAGGCACGGAAACCACGATATCCAGGTTTCTGTGCAAGACACCTTACGCTGAGCTTTCTTACTTTCCTGAGTAATTGCATCAAATTCCTCGGGATTGCTTTCTTGAAAAGAGAGAGTACAGCGAGATGCAGCCCACAGAGCTGGCTCCTTGCTGAATAATACACACCCACCGGGGCAGAGTGAAATCTTCACTAGAGATTTTTCTTTAAAAAAAAAAAACCAACAACCCCCCCCCCAAAAAACAGAAAAAAAATACTAAAAGAAAGAAATGGTCGAACAAAGCTGCCTGTGAGATTTTACATGCTAGAAACATTTTCGATTTGATCTCATTTTATCTAAAACCAGAAGAAAGCACTGAATAACCAAGGTATTCCAGAACAAGCCCCAACATCTTGAAAACGTTCACACTGATCACTTCAGATTTTCAAAATGTCTCCTTACAAATATCTGCTGGCATGCAGTCATAACATCTTTCTTTCTGATGGTGCCGTTTTGGAAAAAAGCAGAAGTTTCACATAAAGAATGACTCCTGGGTTTCACAGACTCACTAATTCAAATTTTATATGTATATACGTGTTTATTTTTACAAACAACAGTGAAAAACCACTGACAAAAATCCATAAAATCAGCACAAATAGCTGAAATTCTTCCCCCCCCACTGCAGATACACTAATGTTTATTGTCCCCAAGAGCATCCATTTTCGCTCCTCTTCTATATATACACGCATGACGTTTCCATATGTTCTTTAGCTTAGCTCCCTGGTAACACACCACCCTTCAGGGGAGGGAGGGAGGGAGGGAGGGATGGAAGGATGGAAGCGGGGGGTCCGGCGTGCGGCCCCAGCTTGCACGGGATGCTGGAGCAGGGTGGGGAAGGAGAGTATGAGCTAAGGGGTTGGTGCTTCCTCTTCCTCCTCCTCATGCACTTGAACCGCACCAGCCCGCGTCCTCCTGGTCATGACAGACTCTGTGGCGAGGACCTGACATAGATGCCACGGAAAACAGTCATTTTCCTGCCTGCATGTGCATCCCACTCCCCCCAGCCCATCTCCCCTGCAGCAGGCTGCAAACCTGCGCCCGGCTGCGATCGGCAGCTCCTTTTTTACAATAGCCATTACCAAGGTGTGAAATCTGTGGGAAGGCGGGGGGGGGTGTGTGGGGGGAAGGTTGGGAAGGGGGGTCTGCATCTGTGAATATGATTACAGGCTTAAAACGTGTGAAGTCTTTTCAGATTTAATGAACCAGAATGTGGCTTTCATTTTGGCTGTGCATATTTTGAACCCTAATATATGTTTATTTAGTCTAATTAATTGCCTTTTTTTCCCCTTTAAAAGATACCTGCTCAGCTCTCCCAAGTATTTTGCAGTATCCACACACTGTGTCTAACAAAGACTGCTGCTCTGCTATACACAGACTGAGACCTCATCTTTCCTGGCTCCTGCACTGCATGATGGTAGGAGGAGGGGACGGGCTGACTGGAGAAGAAAACACCATCTTCAACAGATTAGAAAGTCGTTTTTCTCCTCCTAGGTCAATACCGAGGCGTTACGTTTACCTGGTCTGGTTTGAGCAGATACTGTCGTGTGAGATGGAGAAGTCAGATGGGGGGGGTGTGGAGTTATGCAGAAACATGAGATTACTGAGACGCAGTGATTGTGTGATCGCTGCCTGTGTGACCTCGACAGCGAAAGGCGGGCTGCTAAACGTTATTTACATTTGTCCGCTATGATTTCAGTCCTCCAGCTAAAATATCGGGCAATAATATGGCAAAACAAACCAGGAGGAAGTCCTTGAATAGCAGCAACAGATATCCCGGCACGCAACCACCGAGCGAGTCTCCAGCCTTTGAGGAGCAGGTGGCACAGACTGGCAATTTGGAGATGGAAAAGCTGGTACAGTCATAAGGGCAATCCTTCCCAGGGGCTCAGCTTGTGAGCAAAGACTGAGGGCAATGCCAGGCAGAGCCTGGGCAGGAGGCGGGAACATTCAACTGAACCACTTTCCTATGCAGAAAATGATTAAATAGGTGATAAGGTACACATATAGCATATATAAAGTAGACATACAGCATACAGCCTTTCATCTCGAGAAAAAACATCTTTTAAATGCCTTTGTCCCAGCAGGTGGTGATTTGCTCAAAATTTTTTCTTTTTTAATCTTTTCCACCATGCTCTGGACATGATGTAGTAGACAAAACCCCAGGTAGCGAGGATGAATCGATCCTGCTCAAGCGATCATCATTGATCACGGAGAGCAGAAGTCCCTGGCTGCACCGGTGGCCGGGAGGGTCCATAAGCTCCCCCCAATCAGGGGAAAGCTGTTGAGCGAGGAGGGATTTGCAAGGGCACATCCTTCGCCTGCTCCCTGCGGGCCAGGGGCTCCAATCTGGAACTCACACCGGGCAGTTACTGACCGTGTTTTCCTGCCCTCGAAACTCTTCACCCAAACGTCAAACAGGATTTACTATTTTTTTTATTTTATTTTATTTTTTTTTTCTTACTATGAAAAGTTTTTCAGGACAGGAAAACCGTTTCCTGTCCAGACCAGACACTGGCTTCCTGCACGCTCTCCGGCAGATCGTGTAATCCTACCGCCCCTATTTGTAAAATGAAGATGATCGACTGCCTTTGTCTCCTCTACTTAACCGTACAAGCTGGAGTCCTTAATACAGGCATGTGACCAGGCATAACTCTGCCCTGATCTCATATAGCACTGCGGTAATACTCATAAATAATGACCGAGTTACGAAAGTAGGATTTACAGTAATGCGTCAGAGAGGAGAATGACAAAATTGCCTGGGTTTACTCTTGATTTACATGAGAATAAACAAGGCCAGACTTTTGCCCTAATTCTGCAGCAGGGCTCTGGTTTGTGTGTCTGCGTTCCCTCTTCTCGCTCCCCCCTCCAGTCTCTTCCATGGCAATTCAGTTATTTTAACATGATGAACTTGAGAATGGAAGTTTCCTCGAGCCACGCGGCCCTGTGGGCTCTGCTGCATGTGCAGCGGGCACGAGCCAGCCGGCACGAGGAAGCCAGGCAGAGCAAGCCTGTGGCTAACCAGTGGCCATCCACCTGCATCCCAGGGTCGGGACACTTAGCACGCCTCACCCTCTGGGGAAACTGGTATAAACCTGTCTAAAATAGCTTCTACTCTAGGAAGACAGAGGAACTGAAATGGTTAACTGGCTGCTATAAGGATGAGCTCTGGTTACACAGGGAGAAATTGTTATCTTTTTTTTTCCACATTTTGGACACGGGCCACAAACGCAAATGCTCTGAAACAGGAATTGGTGCAGGTTAGACCCGGTGCTTCTGGGTTAGTATAAATAAAATGGGTGGTTTCCTAAGCGGTCCGAGGACCGGTGGCGTTTCTGCCTGCGCTGCAGAGCGAGCTGTCCTCCTGGAGATGCGGGAAAGGGACAGGTTGTGATACTTGCTCCTTCCATCCTGCAGCCCCAAAGCCTTCTCAGCAACCGGAGATGTGTAACGGGAGCCAGTGCCCGTCCGCATGGTACCCCGCTGGCCATTTCAGTGGGTGAGACCAGATTGTGGAGCCCCCGAGGAGCTCTGCTCCCCTCCTCACGGCACCAGCAGGGCCAGGAGTTGCCCCTCTGACCCTGCTCCCCGCGGGGACTCACGAAAGCAACCATCAACCTTCGGCCCCCGACACCACTGCGGCCCCCTGCCCCGTACCTGACACTCATAATTTTGTTCACGGGACCCCCTGACCTCCCCCGTGGGCCACCCCGGGGCACGCGTGGCTCTGCAAAAGCATCTCGGCGGTGCCCACAGAGGGGGACCACGTGCCACTGCAGAGCCGTGGGGAGGCAGTCGGTATGTCCCAGCGGCGGGTCCAGGCATGTGATGGAGAGGGGACAGGCTGGGATGACTCCGCAGGAAAAGTAGCGAGGGGGAAGAGAAGGTAAGGAGGAAGAAAACCCCAGAGAGGTTGGAGAGAGAGCTCCATCCCTCTCTAAGACGGAGCTCCATCCCTCTCCAAGACAGTGGCTGCCAGCAAGCGAGGGACTGGATTCGATGGCCCAGGAGGTGCCTCTCTCCTGAGGGAAGGGGGTGATGGCTGCGGAAAAGCCGGGCATTTATGTAAGAAAACCGCCTCTGTTACAGCAGCGTGGCAGGAGCCCGGCGAGAGCAAGCGGTTAAGGATGACAGGCAGGCAAATCTGCTTACTTGGCTATTCCTCTGTCAGGCAGGCACTACAACTAACAGCTTAAATAGGAAGGCTTTTTATAGCCGGGGTCTGAAATAACAGAATCATACTCAATTACCCTTTATAAAGCGATAGTTTCTACTCAAAGACCTATGCAGAGAGCAGGCTCCTGCCGGCTTTTCGCTGTTGCTGTTGCCGTGTTTATTCCAGGGTAGGAAACCAGCCTTTCCCACCAGCTGCTTTTCCCTCTCTCCTTCCTCCTACATGGAGTCCCTGCAGCAGACTGGTACTTTTTTTTTTTTTTTTTTTTTTTCCTTTCCTCTTCGCATGATGGACTTAAATGACAATAATTGCAAAAAAAAAAAAAAAAAAAAAAATTAGCAGAAATGAATTCTACCTATCCTATTTCTGCAGGCTAAAGGTAATAAAAATGCTATCTAAAAATCTTCTGCGCTGCGCAAGGCAAAAAGCTCCCCTTCCCGCGCTAGCCGCTCCGAGCTGCCAACTCAAACAGAAGGCAGCATGGCTGCTAATTGCCTCAGACCCAAGGCTGGTCCATTAGGGCAGCATCACCAGCCTACACAGGGGAAGATTTTTTCGGTTTAATTGTACCCGCACAGTACTTTGCGCCGCAATTTGCTCTGACACTGCAAACACATTAATTGTCCCAGCCAGCAGCTTTTCTGCTTCTCATTTCTATGCCGACTGCTCCCCTCCGGTTGGCTGGCCGGGAAATCCCCGCCAGCCAATCGGCGGCTGCTTTTTCCACTCATGTCCTAGCAACAAGGCCTGTTCCAATCCCGATCCGGCAAAAACGACACCTGAAAAATGACATCATGAAGAAGCGGGGCCGGGGCGCTTTTTCCAGCCGTCTGCTGCAGAGTTCATTTGAGGTGTCCCGAGTCTCGATTCTTAAAGCCGCACCACGCCGCGCCTCCCCCGAGCTCCCCAGCCCCCCCATACGCGGGAACCGTCGGCATGCGGGAAAAGGCCTTGAAATCCTCTCTCCCATCCCTCTTCCCCGATGCCACCGCATCTCGCCTTGTCCCCCGGCTTGCGGGCGGCGACCCAGGGACAAATCCCAGCCAAAATCCAACACCCCCCCCCGCCTCCTCCTAGCGCTAAAGGACCACCTTCTCCCCCTGTGCTCCGGGTAAAATAACCCGGTGGGAACACCTGCGGCAGCCCCTGCGAGACGGACACCAAAAAAAAATAAAGCCCACCCTCCGTGAGGTATTTCCACTATGGGTCTACCCCCGCTCAAACGCACCGTGTCCCACCGTGCTCCCGGGGAAGGGAGGCAATATTTTCAGGTACACACAGCCCACTGATGTTGCAAGCGTGTGAAAGGAGAGCTTAAATCTGTCGCTGAAAGGTTTTAGCAGAGGCTGCACACTGGTTTGTTGTGGTTTTTTTTTTTCCGATGCAAAGATCAAAACCTTTTTGCCTGCCTGCCTTGCTATCATTTTTAATTAATGAAGGCAGAAATGCCTGCAGATACGGAATCGGAGAGAACGCCCTCCCCATCTTTGTACTGCATTTCCTTTAGAGGGGAAAATAATGGCAGGGGAAAAATCGTGATCACCAAAGACCGCAATCGTACAACGGGATCCAGGTGATTAACCACAACATTTCATAATTTTTTCGAGGCGTTGTGGACCCCGGGGATGAGGGGGTTACATCTCGGGACTGGTCTAGAATTTATGTAAAACATTTTAGAGCACCGGAAAATATACAGCAGAGAAAATCCAATTCCAGATGATTCAAAAGGCACAAAGACAATGGAAGAAAAGGACCAAGTTCAGCTCATTTAAATGTTGTTAATTGTTCATTCCCACAGTGAGACGGTTTCTTCTGCAAATGAGAGAACAAACCCTTTAACATTTTTTTTTATTAGCACCACGCCAGGACTGAAGTGAACCCAAATAATCTTAATCACTGAATAGCACTTGCTGTTTTACGGCTTTTTAAAGAAAGCAGGAGGAGAAAAAGAAGAAAAGCCGCAGATAATGCCATACTGGCACAAAGAGCCGGAGCCGAGGTTGGAAGTCACTGCAATCTGCGCCCAGACCTCTTGGAGGTCTCGAGCACCGCTAGAGACCAGCAAATGGGGAAGGGGGGGGTGTGTGTGAAAACAACCCCCCCCCCACGCCTTTTGGGGGAACAAAGTTTCATTTATCGCTCACCGGTGAGGGCTGCGCCTCCAGCTACAGATTGGCTTTATGCTCTAGGTGTCCACCGCTTTATTTATTTATTCTCCCGGGCGTTTACACAAACAACCTCTCGTGATGCAGCAAATAGTTCCACTAGAGCATCAGCGGCTCTGACTAAAATTTCAGCTCTTGAGAGGGACCGGCGTCGGCAGGGGAGGTCGGAGGCTCTGGCAAGCCGCCCCTTGCTCCTCGAAGCCATGCCTCGCGTGACTATATAAGGCGAGAGGAGGAAGGAGAAGGGGGCAACAAGAAGGAGAAATGGTGCAGGTATAAATATGAACCTTTAGCAGAGGCAGGAACCCGTCTAAATCCAGTTTGCCGCAGGCGGCGGGGATGGCCAGCTGGGTGGCAGACCTGGTTGCCAGCCCGGGGTGCCCAGTCGCAGGCTCTGCATCTCTCCCCTCCCTCCCCCCGGTTCCTGCCTCCCTCCGTCACGGGCAAAACGAGATGGTCAAGGGGGTGAGGACTCCCCTCCTAGCTCGGCGACGGTGGTCCTACATCTATCCCATCCACATGCACAAGTTCCCCACGAAACATGGATAATTCCCCTTCCCTCCAGGCTGCCGGTGCCTTCCCTGTCTCGGTTTCGCCTCTGCAGAGCAGGAGCAGCAGCAGCAGCAGCCCGGTCCAGGCGACGCTGCCTTCCCCATCACTGACAACAGTCACAAATAAACACAAGCAAAGTAAAGCACTTTTTCTAAGGAAAACAGAGAAACCCTCAGACCTCGTTGGAAAACACAGAGAGAAACCACGCTCAGCTTTCCAATCCCTTGCCCTCACACCTCCTCCCTGGGCTCCGGGAGGTCCCAGCCCCATCCTGGGGCCAGCTAAGGACGCAGCTCTGCTGGGACATGGGCAGGGGATGAGACTTCTGCTGGGGACTGGCCACAAGCTGGGATTGTCCCTGCCGTGGCACGTCAGCTACTGAAGAGAGACGGGAAATGCCAACACTTAATTTTTCCTGCTCCCTTGCTGGAGCACGCTGCCGTTTGGTGTGGCCTGATGTTCTTCCCTACCACGGCCTTTGCTGGCCTAACAGCAACCTGGCTGGACCCAGGTGCTGGATGTGTGAATCACAGAATCACATGGGGTTGGAAGGGACCTCTGGAGATCATCTAGTCCAACCCCCGCTGCCAACGCAGGTCCACCCAGAGCAGGTTGCACAGGAACATGTCCAGGTGGATTTTGAATGTCTCCAGAGAAGGAGACTCCACCACCTCCCTGGGCAGCCTGTTCCAGTGCTCTGCCATCCTTTTCCTGGGAGCATCCTTTTCCCTGGGAGGAATGATGCTAGAAGCAAGGAACATGATCACAGCTGCGTTATCCCATCAAAGCTGCCAGGATGAGCATCCTGACATAGTCAGGTTACAGCAGAGGTCAAGGCTCTAGCTCTTCTCTAAGGACCTGGCCATCTCGTTTAATTTTCCGTACTTCAGTTTCTCCCACTCCCCCTGTAAAATGGAAATGTATTCAATATTTGCAAATCGGGCTCTCAAAGGGCAAATCGGGCAAACTGGGCTCTCCGAGGAATTACTGTCATTAATAGCTCCATACATCATAGACAAAACATTTGTTTTTGTCATTAGAAGAGTCTCCGCAAGCCGAAACACATCATCTCTGTCGTCTGCCTGACAGTGTTTTTGCCCTGCTCCAAGGCACGCCGGGGAAACGGGAGTCTTTCAGTTCATTTCAATGGACTTTGGAACAGGCCCCTCATGCAATATGCATTCAGTCACATAGTGCTCGCAGAAAAGGATCCTGAATGAGACAAAATATCTAATCAACTGCATTTACCCCATGCTTCAGTCACCCACCTGCACCAGGATTATATTTGATAGCATGCAAACTGTACCAGAGTTTTCTCTATAGCATCAATCACGACATTATGCTGCCGTATTTTGCAATGGTTAGAGAAGCAATTTATAATTTGAGATGACTTCAAGTTAGGAAGCAACTGATTACAGAACAAGAACTTTGTAACTCCACAGAATTACGAACCCACGACTTGAGTGAATCATGTGCAAATTTAAATTGTACATCATTAAAATGGCTGCCGTACCCCCCTCTGGAGGTAATAAAATATGCTAGTGAGAGTTGTGGTGGATCCTGCAATCTTTATGAATGAAAATGTCATCTTAAGTACATACGCGGTCCCATTAGTTCTAAGTGGAAAGGTACTATTTAAAAATCTCAAAATATTTCAGTCATATGGGGGAGGTCTTTTTTTTTTTTTTAAGGTGAAACACAGATCTGACAACAAAGCAGAACTTGGAAGTATTTGAGAGAGCTGCTAGCTTGTGATTTTCCAGGCAGAAGTTACATTCCCCTGATGCTAAAACCAGCACGATTTGGGGAAATTTTTGCATGGTGGGTGTCAAACTTAAGTGGTTGTCGTGCTCCTGTTTCTATTTAACATTTTCCATAATGACCTTGACAGAGAGTCTGTTTATTAAATTTGCGGACAACACAGGAGCTGGGAGAGACCGCCAGTATGTTAAGGGCAGAATTAGCCTTCAAAAGGATGTGGATAAATTGTGAAATCATCTGAAATAACTGGACGAAATCCAATAGGGATATAAGTACAAGATATTGGACATAGGCAGGAATATTCCAACACATAAATAAACCCCAGGCTGATTAGGAGATCTGCAGAAAAGGACCCAGCAGGCAGAGGGGATAACAAGCTGAACGTGAATCAAGGGTACGATGCCGGGGTGGAATAGCCTGGTGGGTACGTGGAGGAATATTTCTGCCCTCTTTATAACTGGTGAGGATTCAGCTACAGCACTAGATCTGAGCTTGCAGGAAGGTGGAGACCCTCCAGAGGACCTCAGAAAGGAGGGAAAATGATGTACAAGGAAAGCTAGAAATCATTGAAGTTGTTTAGCCTGCTACAGATAAGAAGGTACGTGCGAGGGATACACAATCACCTCTTCCAGATAAACACAAGATATCTGAAAAACAGATGCAAAATAATAAACTCAATTTTTAGCGAAGACTTGGCGCCACCGTTCAGGTTGGGGAAATTCATTCTTCCCTGAACCAAAGGTTGGCTGTCTTTGCTTGTTGGGCTTTTTTTTTCCAGAAATGAGATACTGAGATCCAAAATTGTGACAAACTCCAGAGTGATACTGCTTCCATGTCAAGACAGAGAAGTCTAATGGCTGCGCCCTCACTGTGACTTCAGCACCCGGAGTTTAGATCCTTACGTGCCTCCTACAATTCCCATGTCTGGCCTCGTCAAGCCACCCTGGTTATAACCACAAGCACCGGAGACTCCTGACTTCTGGAAGCTGAGGCTAGGTGTGGTGATCTCCTGCCTCCGTGATTCATTTCGCCTCATGTAAATCAGGGCTAATTCCTATTTTATAGGTGTTGCATTCGCTGCTCGTAAAGTGCTCAAAGAACGTGGCAAAACCAGCCAGAGAGCCATCTTCCAACCAAAAAGCTGTGCTTCCTGTCGGTTAAAGCATGTTCTGGCACTTGGGAATTGATGATTTTCTTTCCTGCTACGCCACTAGCTCTACAAATGATCTTAGGCATCTTCCCTACCCGTTTCCCTCAGCCATAGAGGAGACATAACACCACCAGCCCAGTGCTGGAAGAGCCCAGTGCGAAACGTATGCTGCAAGCACAGAGTGTTATCGTTCTTCCATCAGTAATTATCCTCATTTACTGGCAGATCACCTCGGCATTTCTGCTTCCTCCTCTGGAGGGTAAAACCCTACTTGCAAACATATGCAAAGCACTGGAAGTTTTATTTTCTCTGGCATGTTCGGACAGTATCTGAGATTTTTATGCAATGGACAAATCCTTCAGGGATGCTACTTCCAGGAGGGTAGGGAGTGCCTGACTCTCCCTTTATTTCTAAAGAAAACGTGTGCTACCCCAATATTAGACCTTTGCATATCTTGGTACTGCAGATATAAAGCACTAAGTGGGAAATTCCTCATAAATACAGCCAAGTATCCAAGAACTGTACTCATGTTTTCCTCTTCCACAAGCACTTCAGTGGCTTTGGGGGCCAAATTAATGTGAGATCTGTTTTTTCTCAAGGCATCACCCTCACCTCAGAAGTGAAATACTATGAGGAGATCATAAATGTGTCCTTGAGGTGTAAAAGAAAGGCAATGAAAAATATGAGCACAAATAAAAACACTGGCTTAGGCAGCACACCCTGAATATTAATATTTTTCCAAAATAGCACCTTCCTTTTAAGCTTAAGGATATATTGCTTTATAGATAACTGTTAACCTGACACCGACTGATAAACGTAATCATGACTTGGGGGCTATTCTCTTCCAGAGAATGTTTAAACAATAACAAGAATAATAAACAGACATCATTGGGAGTTTTCCCAGGGGAAATCCTACCCATTTGGCAGGTAGTTGGCTTCACGTCCAGGTTCTGCACCCGAATTTTGCAGGCACGCTGCCTCCCAACAGCTCTGCCAGTAGGAGCCAGCGGTCACGTCCACCCTGCAGTAGCCGTAGCTGAGTTGGAGCTCAGGTTCTCCAAGCCCAAAGACTCAAAGTCAATTGTGTCGGCGTTTCCCGGCTCACAGAGCCTTTGCTCCCTCCCAGACCAAAGCCTGAGCGAGAGGCAGTTTATCTACGGCGCGAGAGACCTGCCGTCGGGGCTGAAGCCCTGAGCAAACACGGTGCAGGACTGTTGGGTGTCTGTCACCTCCGCGCTGGCCTACAGGTCAAGAGGGCTTAAAGCACTTGATCCAAAGGCTCTGAGAGTCAGAAAATAAACTGGACTATTTCCCCTCTTTTGCTGAGCTGTTGTGTTAGAACAGTTAGAAGTGGTAGCTTCAGAAAATTACAGACAGAGATTTTCCCCTTTTAAAATACACCCTGCTTGGAGTTTTTTTAATTTATTTTTTTTTCACACGTGACACAGAATTTCATTAAGAGTGCGTTATTTGGCTGCAAAGTCAAGCCTTTGAAAGCTCAGCACGCCAAAATTCAAACTGCCCATGCAACTCAACCCACCTCCCTTTGTGCCTATGCATTACCAGGCAAGCTTTTACGGTCGCCATAGGGTTGTAGAAGGGGAAGTATCAGACAGGCTTAATGGCGAATTAATCATCATTATCATAATAGGCCCCATCCATAACACACACATTCCAAATTATACCGAGGACTGCACTCCTCCTGCAGCCACCGTTCCTCACTTATTTTATACACCAGCCCTGGCGCCCAGAGAGCGAGGAGCCAAAAGGCGCAAAACGCTGAGCCAAATCCTAAAGACCAACTCCTGCAAACTCCGTGTTGACGGGAGCATCGCCCGCTCAGGGTTTCTACAGGCAGTAGCTCCCTGTGGGAGGCTTAAAAAAAAAAAAAAAGCACATTGAATTCTATGGCCGAATTTACATCTGTGTCAGTATATCAGTATAAATGGAGCCGATAACTAGCTAGCCGGGCAGAGGCTGGGAGAGCTCTCCCCAGTCAAGTATGCAAAGGGAGAGGAGGAAAGGCACTGTACTTCTTTTTTTTTATTTTTTTTTTAATTTTTTTTTTCTCCCTTTCTCACAGACTGAAAAAAAAAGCCTGGCCTAGCTCCCTGTGCCAGAGCCTGCCTTGAGTTTCTATGTCTCCCTACTATTCATTAGTGATTACATGCCCCCCGAACACCTGCGAGAGCAGCTCATAAAGCACGCATTCATGGGTCCTGGCAGCACCAGCATGGGAACTGCAGGCTACGGGGCGACAGTCATTGTATCTCCAGATAAAAACATTCTCTTACCGAGGCCTCTGAAAATAGAAGCTGGCTGCAATTTCAGTTCGGCACCACAGGGTATTTAAAAAAAAAAAAAAAAAAAAAATAAAGAAAGAAGGGTTACTTCACCTCGGTCCCTTTTAAAGTCAGTTAAGTGCATGGCTGCGGTGCTGTCGGGAGCCCTCTGTACAGCAGCAGCCCTGCTATACAGCGGGGGGAAAAAAATCGCAGGGCTCCGACACTGTTTGCTCGCCGCAGCATCTGGCAACGGTGCCATTTCTTCCCTCGCACAGCCGTCCCCCTGAAAGCTTGTCCCTGCTCGCTGCCGTTTTGACAAGGGGGGCTTACTGTGTCGGGGTGGCCAGCAGGGCAAAGAGGGAAAAGAAAGGCACCGCCTTCAACAGTCCCACCGGAAAGATCCGAAAAACAGAGAGAAAATGAAAAAAAAAAAGATCGTTTTAAAATATTAAAAAAAAAAAAAAAAAGCAACACCTACCACACTTAAATAAATGCACGCCTAAAAGGTAGGAATACTGGCAACGGAATGTTAGATTGCAATGGTGACTCACACAGCCCCGCGTTTCTGGGGAGGGCGGCAGCGGCTGCGGGTCGAGAGCGGCTCAAAGCCTGCAGCCGGCCGCGGGCTGGCGAGATGCCCCCGAGACCTACAGGTGCCCACCCCTGCCCTCCAGCAGGTCCCTGTCCCACCTGCCCCGGGGCAGACACCTCGGAACGCCGCAGGCTGACCACGCAGGGAAAAGTTATCGCCGCAGGGAAATACTGCCTTGGGGAGAGGGAGCCCGGTATGTCAATAGATGAGACACCATAAAGAAGCCTGATTTTGAGGAACTGCTCAGTCTAATAAAGCATCTCTGGTCCATCTTTGGGAGTGCAGAAAGAAGGAACAGCAAAATGAACTACCAAAGCCTGAGGTTTTTTTTCAAAGGTAAGTGACTCAGAGCAAGGTCTCTGCTGGCACAGAGATCTGCGATAAATGCACCGACGGCTGGGACCTGCTTCTCTTCGATACTGTCATCTCCCGGGAGAGGTTTGGGGTGGTGGCTCCGGTGCCGCAAGCGCTGTAAGTGCAGGTGAAGGCACTTCCGTCGGCCACGCAGGGATGTGGAATGCACTGTGCTACCCAGCGTGTACACACCGTCCAGCCCCCGAGCTCAAACTCCGCATGGAAAGCCCCTGCTCAGCCTCCTGCCTTGGGACCCTGAAGAGCAACGAAGAGGAGAAATGCTTCACTGCCGTCTTTGCCACTAGCGAGCTGCTCGCTGCTCCAATCCAGAGAGGGCAAAGCACTCCAGAAACTGAGAGATGAACTCTTCAGAAATACCTTTATTTGCTGCTGATGAACAGGGGGAGAGGAGGCTGCCGGAAGAGCTTGTGGCATTGCTCAGAGCTACAGAAAGAGCAGCAGAAGCAGCAAGAGCCTCCAGGAGACACCTGGAGGCCAGGATGGACCTGGGCTCTTGCGCAATGGGAATGGTGTTCGTCGCTTACACCAGAGCATCGCAGTGCATATATACTTCGTGGTGCAGTACACAGGGGAGATGACGAAATAAAGCTGAGATCTTTTGGGTGGGAAGACTCCTCTACAGGGTTATCCTGCTCTCTGCGCGATGGGAGGGCTTACTAGATCAACCCCTGCCCAGGGTAAAGCCCAAAGCTGCCATAGTTCCATGGCCGATTCATACATACCCAGAGGCCCCTTGTTTATTAATGGATATCCTCCCCTCCTACTGCGAAGATGCCACCTGGACAAAATGCCACATCAAAACCCAGGGAGATACAATCCAGTACGATGAGTCCCAAGCTGAAGGCAGATATTTTAAAATTTCCGACTCCTGAGAGCACACTGAAAACAACTGCATTTTTTTAAGAAATCTGTTCAAAAACTTGTGCTTGACACTGATTTCCTAAGCAGCCAACCTGGGGTTCGCCTCATCTAATTTTTATTCACCTAAAGAATTCCATGTCCACTCTGAAGTAGCTATTTAAACTCCCTCTCTAGTCAGTGCAGAGGCATTGCTACCTCCAGAGGGTTATTCCTCCCATCCTAAGACCTCCTAACCATAGGATTATAGCAGGAAGCAGCAAAGAGTTACGCAGTGGAAACACGTCAGGACCATAACAGTTAAACGACCCTTTGAGAGCAGCACCAGAGGGACCTTTAAGAGTTGCACAAGGGGAGAAAGCTAATTTTACACCTCAAAAGGGAGAAGGAAAAAAAAAAAAACAAACCAACAAAAAACCCCAAAAAGCCCTGGCGGGCGTCTTGCTGGAGCAGTGACTAGTGGAAAGAAAGCCATCCAAATTAAGTCACCAGTACCTTTCCAGAAGCAGCCGCGCTGAGCTTGGCACAGCCACTGAGGAGCCGCTGGCGGAGTCAGGGCGATGCTGCCGGGCCAGGCGCCTGCCCTCTGCCCATGCCACCACTTCCCAGGCCGCCCACGGACTCACTGGGGCCAATCCCTCCACACAAGGCTACCGCACGCCACCGGGTTGGCACCCTCCACGTTTAAGAGCCCACAGGCTCTGGGTGGGCACGTTCCTGCTCGGTGCCACCCTCCAGGGCTGGCTGCGTGGCGAGAGACGCCGGCCTTTGGGGTCACCTTAGGTTCAACATTGTCCTGCGGCTCCCCAAGGGCTGCTTTTGACCGTTTGGATTGTCCCCTGTGTGCACCGTGACTTTTAGGACTCCAGGAAGAGGCGCCGCATGAATAGGAAGCTGTAGGAGGATGCCAGGCACAGTGACCTGCATTTCAGAGCAGGATCCTGGGGTCCTCCTGCAGAGGAGGAATCCAGGAGCTACAGGCACAGAGCAGGAGACAGAGATCTCCAAGATCAGTAGATTATACCCTACATCCCGAGCTGTCACAAAATTCTGCCATTTGGATGCGCTCGCCATTCAGGGAAGTGAAGAAAATAACGTCTTCTTTCAAAGAAGGGAAAAAAGGAAAGGAAAATATGCAGCAAACTCTCCTGTGTGTGTTTTTGACTTAGTAATATCTGTAGCCAATTTTCCCAAGAGACACAAACAAACACATGCCGAACCAGAATATCAATGAGGTCTTTTTTAGAGCAGGCACATTAAAATGCAAAACAGGAGATAATGAGATAAAGCGGCAAGTTACAGGTTTCTTAATTCCAGATTTTTCAAAGCCCATGAAGTAGCTTTAGGAAGAGAAGGGGGTTAAACCTAGTGGAGGGCTTGGCCGGGGGCAGCCTCCTCAAGCTCAGAAGGCTGAATGAATGACTAAGGGTAGAAAAGAGGGGCAGAGAGAGAGAAGGGGATATCAGGGACCCCCAAGAGATGCAGGTAAGGGCATTTCTTAGCTCTGAGGGTGAATCCTCCTCTAAGGGATGCCGTCCTGCACCTGCATGCCCTGGATTTGAAGGGGCAGATCCTGACACACGTACACCAGCAGCACAGGGACCAGGAGAGCTTTTTCTGGAGTCAACGTGGCCACTTTGAGAGGCAGAAAGGTGGTTTTGTTCCTCTTTTCAGAGCTCCATCCCCGCTGAATAACAACTACATTTTTTCCCATACGTCTGCCTGCCTGTGCTCCCGCAGCCCTGTAGGTGACACTGTAAAATTCAGGGTCACTTTGAGGAGGTGACATTTCGGATACTGGTGCCAAAAAGATCATGAAAGGAAAATTGAAAGAAGAATGAATGAGAGGAAATGGAGAGAGGGGGAAAGTATAAGAAAGAGCCATTATTTAGCCAGACCTGGCCAAGGGTAAAGGTTTTAATTCTTTCCAAGTGCCATATGTGGTTGCCTGTGGGGGAAAGGCAAAGCCATATTTATCTGACTGAACCAATAATTCATATCTGTTTCAGAAGCCGACTTTGGTGGATTGTAGATCTACAGCTGTTCCTAGTCTAGGTCCAGACTTTCCCGGTGGGAATCACTGTAGCAACACGTCTGACTTATAGGATTCATATGGAGGGGGATAGGAGACCCAGAACTGTAAATTCAAACCGTGTGTACATTACTTCTATGTATTCAATTCAAAAGCATTTAGGGCTTTTCAAAACAGTCCTTTCACTACAGGAAAACTCCCCCACACTCACAATTTAAAGGAAACAGATCTTTCATGTTTACCCTTCCTGTTTCTTGTAGGAGGTCTTGAAATAAAGGTAAGAATGCAAAGCCGTTTTATATTTTTCCAATAAAATTCAGAGCAGTTGCCCTGGTGCGGAGAGTGTGTGTGTGTGTGTGTGCGCGTGTGTGTGGGGGGGTGGTGGATGTGTTACATGCTGCCGGGGAGAAATCACAATGTAGTGATTAAACAAAGAAGGCTCAAGAAATACTTTGACTTCCCTCATTTTGCTAAAGACCCTTTCAAGATTACATTTCTTCTCAAATTTGTTTTTCCAACAGACACATCCCTTGCAGCTTTCGCACAATCCACGAGTGACAAGAGTATTTGTTAGGGACTCGGTTCGTTACAGTCAATAGAGCTCCAATACCTTTTGCCAGCGGAAGGTCTGGCGTATTCTTTTACCTGGGTTGTTTAAGGAAGATGCACCTTGCTCTCTGGGGATGCTCACACCATCAGAGCCCACACAACCAGGTCTCTGCCACTCATCGCTTCTTAGTAAACTGACCCAGGACGAGGGGAGGCACCAACCCAAACGCAGAGACGGGGAGAAACAGATCCTCATCCAAACCCATCATGCTGACTGTCCGCAGGCCAGCTCAGAAAATCTCGAGAAGGACTGTGCACTAAAGAAGAGAATATTTCCCTCCCCACACCTGCAGCTGAATCCATGGCAGAACCCTACAATCACTTAACTATAGATGCCATCGCCCATAGAGAGAAAACAGTCCTGCCAAAGGGCCAAAGTAAAAGCCTGGCTTAAAATTGACTTCTGGAGCAGTTTTCCTCTCTTTATTGATTATAGCAGCCAACCAGGTGCCTCATAGCTACTGTAGGAGCCTGAATCAGGCAGCATGGATAGAGTCTTCCCACCCCTGGCTTAAACACCCCTGCAGCCGTGCTGTGCGTGGTTACGCAGTGGCTGTGTTTGCCCCTGGGGATGGTGGCTTTTCTCCTTGCTGAGGTGGGCAAACATTCCCCCCCCCCTCCTTCCTTCAAACGGGCGCTGGGGGGCTAATTGATTTAGAAATATAGAGGTTTTCTGCAACATATACTTGGGGATCCTGCTTTGCAAGGTGCAGGAGGAGAGCCGCCGTTGTTGCTGTTAGCAGCGGTACGCAGGTGGTGGGTTGCCCCGTACTGCTGCGTACCCTGTGCATTTGATCTCATTTTTGTTTGCTTTGTGTCTTTTTGCTTGTTTCATGTATTATGTATGATTGCCACGTTAGGTCTCATGTCTCGCTACGCCAAGGAAAACACAGAATTTTGAACTCTGAGTTAATATGTGCTCTGTGTGTTAGAAAATAATCACTGCTGTGCTGTTCACTAGGCCAGATCCTTAACATGACAGAAATCTCCCCAAACCTTGTTCCTTTCACACCACTGGAGGCTTCAACCTGTCTTCTCATCCATTCCTACCCTTCCCCTTGCTGGATCGTCCTGCTTGCGAGCTGCCCCTCGCTTCACCATATCCCAAATAAACACAAGACGTAAAAGGATGCAGACAACTCCACAGATTTCACAATGCCAATCTAAAGTTAGGCATCTTGTGAATTGCAGAACAACAGAGAGAAATGACTTTTCTCCTAACACGTAAGCTGGTAGGACTTTTTTTTCCCCCCACTATGCTCTGGAGCACAGAACCTGGCCGTAGGCAGGACAAGTCCGTACCTGGGAGCACCCCGCAGCATTGAGGGCAGACTCCCAACTGCTGTTCCAGAGGGCGTTGCTCGTGCCTTTAGCAAAGCAACATTTGGAGGCAGGAATCATTTTCCCAGTAGATGATGAGACACGCACTTCCAGCAAAGGAAGAGGTAAGGGCTGAGGTGTTCACAGCACGAGAGAGAGAGAGAGAGATGCTGGATGGGCCAGGGCTGCTGTGTGCCTTGCGATAAGGATTCCCAGGCTGAGCTCACTACGGAGGTTAAAAAATAAATAAATGGGGAGGAAACTGAGACAACCAGCCAGAAAGTTATATTTACAGCACTGTTCAGACAGGCAGGAGAGAGGCAAGATGGTAACTGCCAAGGGTGAGGTTAATGTTAGGGGAGTTTTTAAACCCGAAGGTAACTGCATTGGAGTTTTGATCCAGATGTCAAATCTCTGCTTCCTGTAATATTGGCTGCCTGCGGTCTTTGGCCTGGGGAAGCACAGGGCTTACTCGAAACCATATGACAGCGCTGCTGTACTCCTGGAACCAAACGCTTAAAAATGTAACATATTGGGGGTTAATATAGAGGCATGGAACTTATATAGCTGCAACACAGTCATTATCAGCCCAAACCTTCACTTCACCGAGCGGTACTAACTTCAGCAATTCAAAAGCATGCAGGACTTGGAAGGATATATAGGATTTTTAGCTGCAACAGTCCTAGCTATGGATGAACATGTTCTTTTACTGCTCCCAGCCCCCCCCTTTGCAAATATCAATGAAGAGCTGTTGCTAAATGCTACTAACTTTTCCCTTGCATGTCATGAAGGGCAGGGGCAGGGGGGGTGTCAGCAGGGCTGCTCAGATTCTTGGACTTAGATGAATGCTGGGCCACATCCCGAGGCAAGGAGCAGTGCAGGACTCTCCCTTGACACTCCATAGAGCCAAAACCCTTATGGTACTGTTGGCCTGGGAGGGGAAGGGTGGATGATGGTAGAGAAAGAGGGGAAATACTTTTAACTATGTTTTTGGCCCAGCACTCCTCCAAGAGAAATGTCCCATTACATTTTATAAAAGAGGTTTCCATCGAGGATGCAGCCACTTAGAGCCCTGTTTTCAAAGCCTTTCTTGCTCTTTATTGGTAAATTGAAGCTGACAGAAAACTGCTTCTTTTTGAACGTCCCTGGCTGAGGTGTCACGTTGTGCTGTGTGAGAGATGGGACAGGGAATGACAGATTGTGGCAATTACTCGATCTGTGCTGGCTGATTCCGAAGGAGGTAGCTCTCTGCAAGAGTGGGTTTTTGCTATGTGCTGTGGAAGACTGGATTAAGGAAAAAACTAAACCAAGTCAGAGTTGTTAACAGTAGTCCTTAGCACCGACATCAAGCTGCAGGTCTTGGTGGGCCACGCACGCTGAACGGTACCTTTGTCCCCACACAAGGTCACTGCAGTTGGCTCTGATCATAGAGTGATACCCAGACATTAAAGGAGAGAGATTTTTCCCCATCTGCTCTGGCTCCTATAGCTTGGCTGACCACAAGACAATTTCCTAAGATCAAATCATCTATCTCTCGCATGATGCAGCAAAGAAGGGTGCCAGAGGGATAAGCTACAGAAGGATCTAATGCCACCAGCCTGGAGGCATATTTGAGAACACTTATTTGAGAATATGCACCCATCTCAAGAATTACAAGCAATGCTACGTGCACAACAGCCTCTTTCCATCCATCTGCCTTTCAGCTTGGACTCTGGTAGGGCTGGGATTCAGTACAAGCACTGGCACTGGTGGATTACGCGTGGTTTACACATTACCTGAGCTGTGAGCAGGGAACCACCCATCAAAACATTTAGACAGTGCCCTGCTCTCTGGATAGAAACCCTCAATAGCTTTCGCTAGATATAGCTTTCCATCACTCCCTCTCTCTTTTTGTGTGTTCAGCATTATCTTTGCTAAATGTATTCCGGCAACATTTTATTTATTTCGGGTCTAGAGCTTGGAGACCTCTGAGGGTCTCCTCCTTCTCTAGCAATTTTACAAATAAAGCCCTGGCAGAGAGCTAGGAAAACATGTTTATGTTCTTCATATGGGAGGTGATTTCCTTCAGATCCTGGGCTGTGCATATGCTCTCTATCATACGGATCACAGCGGGGATTTGCTCCGAGCACCTCGACAATTGCAGCCGATGTCAGCCCTCCCGGTGGGAGCTCCAAGTGGCTTGTGAAAACAGGGCGCAACGCAACGAGGCGACAGTTGTGCCACCTCGAATAGGAAAGGTCTCCAGATGTGCACCTTCCATTAAAGATGCCTCCCTGAGCTCCTCAAAGTGCGAATGTCACCGGAGTGAATTTGCTCTCAGCGGTGCTGCGCTTGCGGAGACTTGCAAGCTCCATGGCCACGTACTCAGCAGCCATCCTGGACAGCCCATCTCGGTACTACACCGGTACCACCCATGCCTCACTATGCAAAACCCCTGGAGATTGGTGGCTGAGAAGTGCTAAATAATATTTCTATGGAGTAGGGAATCAAATCACATCATGGGGCATCTCATGTTGAACCCAGTGAGGACCCCCTGAGGTCCTTATGTGGAGTTTCAGACCAGTCCCTCTGGACACTGGGCATACTAGACCTGTCAAGGACCAGCCCAGACTGCACTCCCAGGTGCTGACCTCCCTTGCAGCAGCTCGCACCCAGGCTGGAATGGTGCAGTATTAATATAATCCACTTTCTGATTTGTAGGGACCCCCGCCTCCTCACTTCTCCCAGGTCTGCTGGTAGGAAGGAAAGGAAAGCTGCAGAGCACAGCACAGGATCTGGCCCGCAATGCCTACAGCGCTGCAAATTAAAAAAAAAAAAAAGGGGGGGGGGGAGATTAAATGGTTTCCTTTCCCTGGCCGGGCTGAGCTATTCCCCACCCCCCGCCAGGACTGGCCCTGGAAGTGCTTTTTGCCTTTGCCATTTCTCAGGTGATGGGGGAGGGATCCGGCGCTGGACCCGGAGGCCCCAAACCCTTCGCTGACTTTGCCGCCTGAAGCACAGACCTCTTAGAAAACACAGATGAAAGGGAAGCTGGGGGAGGGCTTCAGACTGGGAGAAACAACCCTCGTGGCAGGTCCTTTGGCAGGGGTCAGGCTGCAGGACACAGAGGAGATATATTAAAAGGGGAAACTGGAGGAATCTAAATAATCAGGCTCCCCACCGGATAATGCCTTGACAAGAGGAGATGCTGCGAGAGCCAACGAAAACTGACTCGCACAGAGGGGCAGAAAAGTAAAACGCCTTCTCCGAGGGGATGGGGCTGGCGATGGAGCGGGAGACCTGGGAGGCAAGGGGGAAGGGCTGAAATCTGGAAGGAAATTAAATAATAGCCTGAAATTCCCAGGTGAGGAACAATGGAATTAAAAACAGAAAGGCCCCCAAGAGATAAACAAATCAGGAGTGTCAGGCGAAGTGCAGAGAGTGAGACCGGGGGGCTGTGGGGCAGCCCACAGCGTTGGCCAAATTCTGCCCTCCTTCCCCATACTGCAGTCACCCCCAGGATACACCATGAAGAGCTGGGGCACCGTCCTGCCAGGCACCCTACACGGAGGGGAGATGCTGGTTGCCTACCATGAAAGTCCTTATAACCTGAACCAGCAAAGCCACATGAAAAATACCAGTTTGTCCCCATTTTGCAGTCACAGAGAGATTAAACCTAATTCTCATACACTGTAATGCTCTTTTACCCCATAGCATTCTTCTAAAAGGACTTTTTAGACGGTGTAAAATGTCCCTTCACGCTGCTTTCACTGGGGGCTCAGACACTCAATCAAGCCTCTGGGTTATCACACCAGCCCGAGTGCCTGTACAGTTATTTTTTGTGCCTCGGCTGAGTCGCAGCAACAGTCAATCCATAAATATGGAAATGGTGCACACGAGTCCCGAGTAAAAGCATAAATGCTTGTTTTGTGCACAGACCTATGGGGAGTTTTCAGCAAGATAAGGAATTAAATCTATGCTTGGGAATCCCAGGAAAGAGCCCTGAACGTGCAGGCCATTCAGGAGGCATATTTCATGGAATATCCATTAGGAAACAAGTTGGGAAACAGAGACCGATAGAACAGCTTAGATAAACTTCTGACATAGGTGTTATAAACTGATGGAGCTACGTTGACTGCAACAGATGTGTTTTGATTGAGGACATGGTCCTTAGGGGGTGGGAAATTATTGACTTGGAACCAAACCACAGAAATTTTTTTGGCAATTCTGTTGTGTTTTAAAAATTCATGGACAAGCCCTGAAAGCACTTTACCAATAAGCATTAATATTCCCCGAGGAGAAACCGAGGCTTAGGGAGTGGGAGTTACTGCACCATGAAGTGACACAATGCAAGAACGAGGCAAAGAACCCAAAGAGCTTCCAGCATTTCCTTGTTCTTGATACTCGACATGTCCACACAGCGCTGGACTCTACCCGAGGAGCTTCACCACATTAATACAGAGCCTGCCTTGGTAACTCGTGCCCTACAAGTGGAATAAATCACTAGGGCTGCCTGCCCCACATTCTTCAGAACACAGAGATGCAGATCTGAATTTTTGACTTCAACTGCTCCCTAATATTTAATCATCTTTCTTCCTGAAAGGGAGCAGGGCTGTCTGCAAACCCCTGCATTCTTCTAACGCTAGTCGAGTTTGTGTTCAAAAGCCTTTTCTATTTCCTTTTCCAGTGCCACATGCTGCTGTGTCAACATAATACAGGGTCTTCCTAAACAAAGGAATGTGTGTCTAGAAACCATCCACAGAGAATGATAGCCAGAACCCTGCCAGCAGAAAAAAAAAAGGAGGTCCCACACTCCTTTATACAGCACAGCTTAAAAAGGGAGAGTAGGACAGAGAGACAGAGCGGTTCACGTGTTCCCTATTCAGTAGGTAGCACCAGTACATAACACTAGGTAACTGTAGCCAAACCCATACCACAGTAAGTTTGAGGATCTCAAGAGCATTCACTGCTTTAAGCCAGTCCTTCCTCTCTGGATCAAGGTGAAACAACACAGTTTACAGCTGCTGATATGTCTCAGATACGGGACTGATGCCTGACCGCACTGGGAACACACAACACCCTGGAGGAGCTTCCAAGGGGGAGCCTCAGGATTACCCCTGTGATGTGCAATATTCACAGGGCAGTTTGTTTTCTTCCCTCTCTCTACTTGTCAGAAACCAATGAGCAGATGAAGGTGTGAACGGCATTAATAGGATGGGTTGGTCCTCAACAGCCACAGCAATAAAGAACCACCCTTGAGTGAAGAGACCCCATGGCTCCACTACCAACTTGCCATTTCATCTTGGCCAAGTCATTTCCTCTGTCTTGTTGACTTAACTCAAGCTGGTTAGGAGGCTGCAGCCAAAAAGGTTTTCATCAGAAAATATGGTTCAGAGGGGAACATATGACCTGCAGCTGAGCTCTGTTGGGGTGTGAGACCATTGGATTGCACAGTGGCATGCCAGACCTCATCATTACTGCGCAGGAGATATTCAAAGGACTGCCAAGGAACTGCAGGAAGCATATGCATTTGTTTAACATGGTGGTAGCACTAGAAGGAAGCTCAGGAAACATCAAGCCTTGCTGCAAGACATGCTGCCCTTGAAAGCTCAGGTGGAAGTATGAAAATAACCCAATATCTGAGCCAGGATGGAGCTTTCCCCAGGTGCAGAGGAGATGCCCTGTGGCATATTGTAAAGGAAACATGAAGTCGAAGTCAAAGTCAGCATCCCTGATAACTGGATAACCTCTATCTCTTATGCCTTGCTTATCACTATGAGATCTAAACTGCAGGGATTGGATGTTCCTTTTACCAAAGAGCACAGACAGTACACTTTTTGTTGTTTTTTTTTTTTTAGATTTTTTTAGAGTTTCTACAGTCCTTTTTATTTTAATTTAGGTCCAGTGTGATTTTTTAATGGTGTATACGAACTCTGTACTCCTTGAATCTTAGCGCTATTTGCATCTATCATGAGAGCAAGGGAAGCCTCTTTATCCTGTTCAGATCCACCAGACTTTCCTTCCGAGGACTTGGCCACTTCATTTAGAAGGAATCCTAAATATTTGTTTTAATTGAGAAATGGATTCTCATAAACCAGCAGGCCTGTGTGCTATCAGGCTTTGGATTGCATCAACCCTGGCATGCGGGCTCATAAGGCAGATGGTCAGGGAAAAGCACCTTGGCACAGTCTTCACTGGCATCTTTCAGACAAAGGGCTGCACCAGGGACTTTGCTGCCATCGCAGCGCAGAGAATTCTATCTTTCATCGCAGATTTTGAAATGCTGGATCCAGCAGGGTGCTAAGCTTCTGTCAGTCTCTGTCAACCCTTCGCTCCCAACGTCTTTCTCCCCACAGTCTGGCTGGTGGGGGAGTGAGGTCTCCTGGCAAAAGTCGGAGCCGTGGTTCTGTTTTCCAAGCCGCCTGTGTGGCCGTAGGCAAAGCACCAGCTCTGTCTGCATCCCCCACCCTTCCTCTGTCTCCCTTTCCTAGAGGTTTTGACTGGCTCCATCCAGAGAATGGCCAAGCCCACCCTTAAAAGCTTAAGATTTTCACAAGTACTTAGCTCTGGCTGAATCTGATCCCAAATTCAGTACCTCTAAAGATTCCCATCCCGGTCTGCTGAGGTTTTTTGTCGGGGACAGTGACACTCTTCACCAGTTGGGCAGCTCTGCTCCTTGGGGGAAAGGGAATGCGCACCCAGTAATTACAGATGTTTTCCTCTTCCCTAAACTAGCAGAAAACGAGCTTCTGACATTTTGCGTGTGAAGCAGTGGCCTCCCATGGAAACAGAGGAACACAGAGGAGTATTTTAGTTGCAAACTCGATGAGAAACACTGATGAAGACTGACTTTCTGTTTAGTCCAGGCTGGACAGCCCATGCATAGTCGTGCAGATGAGATTTTTGCCTCTATTTAAAGTCTTTGAGGGATAAGGGCCACACAGTTATGTTGAGAAGAAAGTAGCTCCCAATGGGTGCAAGCGATATTCCTCCCTGTCTTTCCTAATAGCTGTTCAGATGAACCTCAATCTGAAATGACATGAGAAACCTTTTTATGCCTCCTTATGTCCAGCATGGCCAATTTAGCCCATTTTAGAAGATCCAGCACAGGCAATGTCACAAAGACAGGCTGTTAAAATGCTAGCATTTGAAGTATTAATTTAGCCCAGCACATTAAGTCCACAGATCTTTCTGCCAATTATTTTAGATAATTGTAACTATCACCACAAACAGTTTGAGAGGTAGAGGATCTGCAATTATCTGCATTCCCCCCCCAATGTAATGAAAGGGATAAGAAGTAAAACCATCAGGGAACAACTTAAAGCTTGTATTTGCTGGGGGGAACATCCGAACAATTTCTCCAACAGCTTCAAAAAATTGATTGTCTAAGGAAAAAGGGGATGGACAGTGGCAAATTTATTTGTAAACAGACGGAAAAGGGGGCCTTATAAACTGGAGAAAATGCTGACGGAGAAAATCTGAAGAATGAAAAAAAAAAAAAGGAAATCAAGGGAACACGAAAAACTGTAGAAATAATTAAGTAAAAAACAGAGTCTGCTCAGGGAAGCCCAGGTATTCTATTATAGACAGCAGAGATGTTTCCTTTGCTTACATGTGTTCCCACCAGCAAGCTCGGACAAGAAAAGTCATATTAGAAGCTACAAGGAAAATCTAGATAGAAAAGAGCCACCTCTCTATCCCTAAAACCCCTTTTCCAGTCCTATCGAGCCAGCAAAACAGCTAATGTAGCGTCCTGGTCACTAAGTATGCACGGAAGGTGGATGATTCACCCTGGCCTGTGAAGACCTGGGGAGGTTGTGGCTATCACAGCACATTGCAGACAAGGAAAGTTGTGGCCAACTCACAACCTGCCCCATCTGGACATTGCTCCCTGCTGAGGCTCCCTTCTGCACCCCGGAGCTGAAACCCCACTGAGCTGCGTTACGGGGGAAGACCACCTCTACTTCCTCCCAGGAGACCACGTCCACCTCCTCCCAGGAGACCATGTCTACCTCCTCCCAGGAGAAGATAATACCGCAATCAGAAATACTCTTGCAGCATGAAGCATAAGGCAGGGATATAAACAGTTTGGCTACATCAGCTATAGAGAGGGAGATACTTTTGGGAAAGCGGGGCTGCTGCGGGGGGGGGAGTGTAAGGAGGGGTGTCGGGCAGGCAGGGAGGGTGCTGCTGTACCCCCTAAAACCAGCAATGGACCAAGCGGGCTTCCGAGAAGCCTGCCGTGGTTTCAGCCTTATTCACACACCACCTGGGCTTTTGCTGCCAGGTCAGGACCCAGGGGCAGGATGCAGGGGACACGGAGCACCCCGCTCGCCGTGGCCGGCCACTGTTCCACCCAGGAAGGGTGACAGGGGACCTTGCCCCAGACTGCGGCACCCAGGGAAGGAGAAGAGCTGAGCACATCCTGCCAGAAAAGCCACTAGAGGGCCCCTGGGCCGGCAGAATGCGGCTCACCGGGGTGCAGGACATGGCCAAGGCAGCCCTGAATATTTTTTGCAGAGACAGACAGGTGACCTTTGAGCATAAAGAGACAGATTTCAGCCCCGGCACTGCCATCGGTGCGTGATCCTGCCACACACCCATTTTGTCCGGGTCCTTACTGCAACCGTGCCGATAGAGATTCAGCAGCAAAAACACTCCTTACAGAGGCTCCAGTGCTGCTCTGGAGGTCTTCCATCTAGCCCCACATCAAAATTGAGCCTATTTAATATCTAATAAGTCAAGCACAGCCTGGAGAAGTCTGATTTTCAAGCCAGAGTAGCATCTTGCACCCATTTGAAATGTCCATTTGGAAATTCAGTGTGAATAACACAAACATAAGACAGATGCTGCCACTTACCCAAATGTCTTGGAGGAACAAATGGGAACCGAATCGGAAAGCAAATGAAGCAACCAGATTGTAGCTCTTAAGTGGACTATGTACTATAGCGAGTGAAAAACTTGGCAGGAAGGAACTAAATGTTCACCGCTTTGCTTGATCTACATAAACCATAAATGCACGTGTATTTGCTAGCTCTAAATCTGGAGACATAATCAAAAGCAGGTGAGAGAGGCAGGAGCAAACCCCTTTCTTGGGGCCACAGTTGGTGCCTCTGTGAGGACAGCTTGCCCCAAGAGAGCCACGGCCGGGCGCATCCCGAGGGATGGTGCTGGACCACGGCGGCTCCGGGGAAAGCAGGTGCACGGGGACGGCACCGGGCACCACGGCCGTGTGTTCACCACCGCTGCCCTCCTACATCACGCTCCCGCTCGGAGATACTCCAGGCAGGAGCAATGCCTGGTTGGAGCAATGCCAGGAGCAATGAAGGTTGGGCTGCGCGGGAAGCAAATGAGCTAGAAATGGGACCGACTGAAAGCGCTGGTTTTGTGTGAGAGCTATCAGCCACCCAGACACTGAGCATTCACTCCCAGAGCACATTTAGTGCAGCTGGCATTGTGTCAGACTAGACTCGCTCCGTGCAGGAAATACTGAGCACTTGGACGCGCTGAGCGAGGGCTGGGAAAGCGTCCAAGATTATGCTTCACATCTGCTCCCGCGAAGCCAGTGCAAGCCCTGTTTTAGCATGTAGTGTAAACAACAGCATCACTAGTGAAACACAAGCACAAGCAAACGTGCGTAATGCTACGGGGGCCATCTTGAGCCCAGAGCCTTCGGAAAGGGAGAGGCGCCTTGTCTGGCAGCAGCTGGGGAGGAGAAAACTCCTCCTGCGCCGGGGAAGCTTTACTGAGGGGAAAAAAAACCAACTGAGCCCCGACAAGGCACCGGTCACCGGGCTTGTTCTTGCACACAATCCCTGGCCCTCACGGCAGGGTTGGATCCGAGTCCCTTCTCTGCTAAAGAAGCCCCCCCCACACACACCTCCACCAAGGAGGATGCCCGTGGTGGCAGCCGCGTCCCCTGTCCCTTCCCTGCTCTCCGAGGGAGGGGATGCAGCGTTCCGGCTCCCCAGCAGCAGAGCTCTGGTTATTCCCCGGATGCCCCGGCTGCAGCGAAGAGAAAGGCGGTACACGCGGCCCGGCATCTTGAGGAAAGTCAAAGCTGGGCTTTATAAAAATGGCAGGGTTTGAACGGCCACGGCTCAGGCCGATGGGCTGGAGCAAACTGCTGCAATATGGGTCAGATGGGGTAAAGGTGGGACTTCAAAGTTCAAATGTAATGTTTTGCCAGGAATTTAAAGCCATGGCACCAATTCCCTGATGAAAAGCTGGAATTCTGACCAGCTCTGCCTATAGCATCTCCAGCATCTTACATATTCCTAAAATTCACCTTTTCTTTCAGCAAGCAGAATTTATTCCTTTAAAAAAAAGAAACTCATTGATGCACAATTCCAGCCACCCCTGCAGCCACCTCTTGACTTTCCTTTGCTTTTCCTTATCACCTCCATAGAGCACAAGCCCATTAAATGCTTCCACTCCTATTTCTGGCACCAATAAATCTAAATTTTCAAGCTTGGCAAACCCGGCTAAACAACTGGCATAGAGATAAATGATTCCTCTGAAATAATGTACAACTCTCATTACCCAAGGAAATTTTTTTTTTTTCGAATCCCCCAAAATACTGGTTTTAAAGTCCCGGAAAACCACAGCTTTTTCCCCCAGAAATAAAGGTACCAGCTTAATATAATGGAGCGTTCCCTGCAGTGCAGTGATGGATTCTTAGTCCTTGCCATAGAAAATGACTTGTGATACGGCAGTTCTCATCCAAAACCAGGAGAAAATTGTGAGTTTGAAAAATGCAGCCTCCCCAAACCAGCCCTACGGAAGAAAATCTTTGAAATGAGACTTAGCAGCCAGCACACCCTCTAACAGTCTAATAAATAGCATTCAGCTCGAACTCTCCAACACTGCAAGGGAACAGGAGAACAAAGGGATTTGAAGCATGGATTAGATCATTCCAAATGGTCTCAACACTGGTGGTTCAGGGGTTTTCTTTTTTTTTTTTTTTTATCCCCAGCCTTGTGGCAAAGGCTGGATTTGAACCTTTCAGGACAATGTTTTGACACAAATATTTAAGCTATTTAAAATAAGTAATAACCTTCAGTTCCCTTCAAGAGTATTATATTAAAAACAGAGAATGGGATTAAAACAGATTAGCTTCCGACGTCTCTTAATGTGGCAAACAGCATCAATCAGATCATATCAATGAAAGCTGACAGCTCAGGGAAATCCAGAGGAACAGATTCTCTTAGAAAAATGAGATATTTGATCAATTTTTTTAAATTCTTTTTTCTAAGCTGTTAGAAACTGCATTGACTTCATAAAAATGTAATGACAGCTCAGCCTTTGCTTAGCATAACATCCTGAAAGTGCAGGAGAACATTAAATTAACGCAACCTGGTAACGCTATATGCAATATAGAAGTAAATACTACTGTCAATTTACTGTCCAAATACTATTGCCCATTGATTTTCTGCATGGTGATATAAGCAAAATGCCTGGCTTGCAATCCAGACTCTGGTCTTGCAGTTTAATACGCCTGGAGACAAACTGGTGCAGAGCCCTAGTGGAATCCATCAAGCCACAAGGTTTGAACTGAAAGACAAGTCCCAAGGCAACGAGGCTGAAGTTTAACTATGGAGAAATTCCCTTTCACCTGTCTCTCCCACTAACCCCTGCCAATCCCACTGCTTTTCTCAGCTATCCTGCCACCTGTCCCCCACTGGATGTGTCTGTCAGTGCTTAACTCTGCACCCCGGGAAGAGCTGGGTAAGCACAGTGGTGGGCTTTTCCTAGGAATTGGTCGGACTTTAATAAATTAATTCGTTTCAGGCAGATTTCCAGCCATTTTTCAGTTGCTCTTCCTCACGTGTTGGAGTCATCTACGCACACTGATATAGTTGCTAATAAAGGAAAAGTTTCAGACTTGTGTGTTCTTTGTGAATTAGCCACCACAATTTTGCACACAGGCAGCATATGCATTTAGCCCGTGAGGACCGAGGCAAGAGAGTATCCGGCCACTAGTGAGGATCGGTGGAAATGGAGCAGCGTGTCAGTGCCACTGTCACACAAGGGACCTCTGTCATATTTGTGCTAGGGATAAAGCCAAGCTACAGCTCACTGGTGCAATCAAATCAAGCATGAATGTAGTAGAGCCCAGTGCTTAAAATGGCATTATCAGTGCGCTCTGTGGGAACCAGAGATCCAAATCCCTTCGCATTCACTTGGCATAATCTTTGAGAAATCTCTTCCCAACTGTTTTTAAACAAATCCTGTTAAACTCTGCAGTGAATTGTCCTTATCTCTCCACACCTGTGTGCCAGCCCTGTTTTCTTCTACCTTTTTCCCCCACGCCTGGACAAAAGAGAGTGTATCTGTGTGTGTCAGTGTGTATGTACGTCTGAGATGAACTAAAGAGACAATTATCTTCAGCTGAAAATAAACATCATGAAACTATAGATGCCTAATTTTTGCACCTGGAAGATCCTCTTACAGCTATTCACTACTAATCACTCTTAGCTAATAAATGAATAGAATAAGTAATGTGATTAGAGTAATTTGCCTATTCATCAGGAATATTAAATGAATTGAATATTTTGTATTTGACTTGTCTCTCAGCATTTCCCTGACACTGTAATTAGCCCTATGCCTATTCCTGTGGCAAAACCCCAACGTGGCCTTCAGAACACAAGGGCGCTGGCGTTCATTCTGCATCGCCGGACAGATGGACACCATGTTCTGTAGACACACCTTTCACACTAGACTTATGTAGGACAAACTGCCTCCCATCCCACCAGAAAAGACACTGAGCTCGTGATGGAAGAACATCAGGGCAGAAAAGAAGGATAAAACTCATGCGAGCAAGCAAGCATCAGAAGAGACAGACCTTATAGGCCAGTCATTCCTCTTTACTTTGGAGGTTACCCCAAGGGCTGGGAATGCACCAGGGAGGTGGTGGTGACAGAGAAGCTGGTTCTCAGCTGTCATGAGCATGGGTTAGGAAGGTGTCCAGGAAATACCTGGCCACAGCAGCTCTCTTCCTTATTTTCTAGTTGCAAACATAGCCGCTTTCAAAAGACATCTAGGTGAAATCCTAGCCAGGTAATAGTCCTGTTAATATGTCCCAAGAGGGTGGCTTTTATACTTTAATCTTGCAGAGGAGTCAGGCTGAAGTTGAACCATGCAAATGATAAAATAAAATAACCAGTGGGCAGATATTCAAATAAGGATTTCAGATATATATACGTAAAGCAAAAAGATCGTTTGAATCTGGGATACAATTTTCCAAACCCATACAAGGTTCTTTGAGAGGAGACAAGAAAGATTTAGAAAAATAATGCTGGTCCTTGCCTGTTTCTAGAAAATAATGGTGATACATAGAACAATGCAGAAAAGATGCATTAATAAAATTGCCAAAGATGATCTGTCACTTCCTCTTGGTAAGAAGCCAAAGCGTTTTATAAAATGCATTTGCACTTAACCAGAATGATATCATAATCTTCCTTAGTCATATCTTTTCATGCCTTCCTGATACTCCACAAAGCAGACATCAAGGTTTTCAGGAGACATCCTCAAAATGCTGCATTAAAATTAAAAAGGGAAGAGGCTGCGTCTAAAAGCTGCACAAACAGAATCACCTTCAGCAAAACCTTGAGCATGAAATACACGGCGCGGTGCATGTTCGTAGCAGGAGAGGAAATTAAGAGGAGAAAACAATGAATTATTGAAGGCTTCAGGGTTCTCTAGTCTGTCTGGGTAGATCTAAAATCAAGATGTCACTATGGTCTCTTTCGGGGTCTCCTGCTGTCTCTGGTCGGAGTGATGCAGATGTGGGAGTTTTACTCTTTGAGAAGGGACTGGGGCACAATTAGGGTTTCATTTGGGTTTCAGCTCACCCCTTTAACAGCTGTTTACACTGACCTTATGCAGTTCCAAGTCCCTTCTTTTTGTTCATTTTACTCTGTTTCGGGGTTGTGAGTTTTTTTATTTTGGTTCTGGGGTTCTTTTAAAACAGCTGCAGAGAAAAGCACACACCTGGAGAACTTCAAATGTCAGTGTCGCTGGGGTTCTGCTAAGACATCAGCCTTGATCCTTATTAATTATATCTAGCCACATCTATACCTTAGCACCCAGAAGTCCACGTGCTGAACCAAGATCTGGATTCCTGTTTTAGAGATGAGGTATGGTGTATCGCAAAGCTACATGGAGAACACCCTTCAAGGTAGAGAAGAGGCAAAGTTTCTTCTAAATTCTCTTTCATCTAACCTTGCACAACATAATCGTTTCCTCCTCAAGCTACCCACAGCTCCTCACCATTATTTAGCTTTCTACTTAGACCTGGAGTTTTCACTGTGAACCTCAAATCAGTTTCACAGATTTACTTCGATATTTTTACCACCATGCCACCCCACCCTGATTTCTTCTTTCAGATTGCTTTCAGACTGCAAAGCGTAAAACACTTTGATTCCTAGGTTGTTGTAGGAAAATGCTATATGAATGAATAAGTTATAATAATAATAATAATACATTACAGTGATAATGATGGATGTGTTTTAAACAAAGCCTCTGGCTGCCAGCGTGGAGGAGCTATGGAAAAATCAAAGATAATCTTGCATGAGGAGAATTGTAATGAGAAAGACCTGGAATATGTTATCTCTCTGAATTGCTGCTATCTGCTCACCCAGAAGCAGGACTGTCCCAGTTTGACTTGAAGAGTGTGTCAGGTCTTACGCTAAATTTAGGACCAGGTGCTCGGCTGGTGTCAGCTGGAGCGGCTCTGCTGACAGAAAGGAGCTGTGTGAATTCATTCTGGGTTCGTTTCTATCACAGTGGAGCTCGTGGTCCTGGTGTGGAGCAGGACCCCGTTGTGCTCAGCGCTGTACGCGCACACACAGCCCGTTTCATCCTCAAAGCCCTTGCCATCTAAATAGATGAAGGCGAGGAGAAACGGATTAAAAGGCTCGCCCCAGCCCTCCAACAGGTCAACGGCAGAGCCAGGAAGAGCTCCTGCACCTTCTGACTGTCACGCCGGTGTCCCGTCCACCACACCATGCTGTCTCCAGTAGATATCCGCTCTGAAAACCGTGTTTTACTGCTAGGTAAAGGCAGGCTGAGCTGCAGTTTAATACAGCTTATTGTCTATAGACAAAACATGGACATTTGCCAAAAAATATCGTCTTTAACATAAGTACAAATTTGGACGGAATTACACCCACGATTTCTTTGGGTATGTGCACCTGTATGGTGGTTTCACCACCTGTATGGTGGTGAAATACTAGTTCCTCAGTCACAGGGAATTCAGAAGTATAACGGACCCACTGAGTCCAACGCAGGAACAGAACAACAATCTTTTCTATTCCAGCTTCAGTCCTGAGGGCTGCCAAGGCCTATTGATACTACCAGGTTGAGGAATATCTTTTGTAAAATATAAAGCAGAATGCTGCGCAGGGTGCCTGAGTTCCAATTTCGGCAGTATGACGGGATCCGGGTGACTGCAAAGCAAAGACCTCCTCAGCAGCAGAGGATGGAAGCTAAAAAGACAGAAAGCAGCAGAGCCCTGCGAGCTCCCTAAATGCTTCGGAGGCTTTGTAAGCCCTGCCTTCCTACCAGAAACACCCCCCGCCTGCCCAAATCCCTCGTGTGCGAGCCATGCCACTCGGGGTTGGGATGGGGGGTTCTCGGGGGGTTGTATGTGCGTGTGTGTGTGTTTCTTTTGCCCGCTGGTTTGAACGTCTGCTGAGCCAACATCCCGATTTCATCTGCTATCTCAATCTCCCCACCCGCAGGATAGCTTCTAGGACCCTGAGAAAGTAATCTCATGATTTATTAGGTTTTATAACAATGGCAATAAGCAAGGCAGCTTTTTAAGCAGCTAACTGAATTGTGATGTGGGGTGGTGGGTTTTTGGGGGGTTTTTTCCACCGCACAATGTGGATCTATTTAGCCTTATAGCTTGAATTTCAGCCTTTCTTTGACCATGAGAAAGCCTGGTAAATGGGATTTGTGCTAGAAGCTATAGGGGAGAATATCTTTTAATTAACCAGGAGGGCGGCTCAGGGAAGATCTAGCACTGTCTCTTAGCTGGGTTTCCAGCCTCATTTTGAGAAAAACGTATACAAATTAAGGTAGAGCAGTAATTGCAAATCAAATTCCCGATGTGTCGGATTCCTCTCCCCTGTTTAGCTGGGCTCCTAGGTAGAGGGGATGGCTCAACCCCAGCGCAGGCACAGGCAGTGGCCCCTCACCCTGTCCTGTGTCCCCCGGGGTGCCCTGGGATGGGGGACACCCTGCTCTTTGCTCCCCAGCACGCGATGCTCAGGCAACTTGAATCTGTGTGGCTTCACTGAGTTCAGGGAGGCAGCGCTACGTAAAGGCAGAGGAGGACAGTCTCCCTATTTTCCAAGGCAAAGCAATCCAAACCTCCCATTACGCTGCTGATAGAGAAATATTTTCCCTAAGAACACACCGAGTTCCTCTGTCCAGAAAGCACAAACTCGGCACAGGTCCTGCCCTATCTGCATCATCAGCCTTGCTGGGTTTGGCGCGGCTCCCTGCAGAGCGGAGGCTCGGGGAGGTCACGCTGACCACGTCTCCCTCCCTAACTCCTCTGTCACCTGCTAGACGGTGTCACCAAAGGCAGAGCCGTCTCAACAGGAGTTACATCCCCGTGATATCCGTAACTGTAGGCGGGTCAGAGTAGAGGCAAACCTCTGCTTTGGGGAAAAGCTGAGAACCTACAGCAGAGAGCGCTTCACAAATAGCTCTGCCACTGCAAAAGCCTTGGTGGGAACTCTCACCTTCTTAACGAGCGAAGCAAAAAATGAGGCACGACTCCAACAGAAACCAAACTTCATTAGAGCCAGGGCTCAGGGAATGGACACGCACGCTTCCAGCATGGACGTTAGGGATGGAGTAGAGCCCAAAGCCTGTACACCGATACCCCCACTACTTCAGTTCATTTAGCTCTGGACCACAACCAGGTCCATCCCTCCTGTGGCCCCGTCTAGCTCTCCATATTGCCCTGTGTTATTCCTCGCCAAGTCTCACAGTGTTTTACTGGACAAGGCATGCAAGTTAAATTTACATTTTATTTGAACAATGTTTCATCTTGTTCCTGTGTGTCTCTGCTGGTGATGAGGCAGTAAGAAGCTGATGAAATTTATTTCTGCTCTTTCTGCCACGCTGTATAAATAAAGGAAAAGAAATAAAATACTTCTCCAACAGGAAGTGTGAATGCTTTAATGCTTTGTTTAAATATGCAGTTGAGAGACTGTATTTATCACACAGCATCTGTATGCGTCTACAGCTGAAATTTGCTCTCTAAAATTAAAAGATCTCATTTACATGCATTTTATACCTGCGTCACACCACTGAACTCGGTGGATTTACTCTGAAATCTATACTGGGTAAGAATCACGCCCAAAGCTCCGCAGAAATAGCATAGCCCACACGTATGCATGTTTCTCAGGTACTGCGAATTCTAGCTGGCAGGCTGCGTTTCCCAAGAATAATTGGTGTATACATACACCATGTGAGATTTATATTCCCTGCATCTTTGGCTATATACAATGTGATTTAAATGGCACAGGCACTAGAGAAAGTGGACAGTAAAGCGTACAGTATTTGAAAATAAACATAAAGCAAAATGGTTTGACATCCTATTTCACTTAAAATGTAAATGGTGAGCATTCAGAGCATGATTTACAACCTTTTTAAAAGCATAAATGTTTTTCTTTTCAGCCCCCTAACTCAGATGCCACAAATCAGGAGAAATCTTTGCAACATCAGGAAATCCCCCTTGCTGGTTGTCTCCTGTCTTTTTGCTGCTATCTGAAAAACTAGACATGGACCCCCCCCCAAGATCAGTTTTCTTGATGTTTTTCCCCCCTGGTGCCTCGGATCGAAATTTGGCTGTATTGTGAACTTTATGCTGTAGGCTCACGGGCAGAGAGAGAGAGAAGGGAGAGGGAAGAAGCCTAACGTGTGAGCCCACTGCTCATCAGCTCGCTGTTGCAGCCTCTTGCCCAGGATTAACACCTTTTCATACCCGTAAACCCGGCCGTGTCGCTGTGCATCGCACGCGAGGGCAGCATGGGCTAACGCTGTCAGACATCTCCTCACTTCACTGACTCCTGCTGCCGCCTGGAGCCACTGACCGGGGACACCGTCTCCAAATACGCTCGCTAGCTCCAGCCCCACCACTTTTCGGTGTCCAGCTTAACCTACCTCTGCCTTATTTTCCGAGGAGCTGCAGCCTGTCAAGGAAACAGCATCGCCCTGCTCCGGTACTGTTCCTACAACACCTTTCCAAGCCACCCTTCCTCCTCCTCACCCACCACTAGCGTGGCGTAAGTGATTGCAGGAGAGAAACCCCCTGCAGATGCCCACCACGGCTGTGCTGGTTCTTCTCCCAGCAAGGCACAGGGCAGATACCCAAGGGGTTTTTCAGGACAGAGCTGCTTAACTTCACCAGTGCAAGAACCAACCAGGGTTCAAGCTCCAACATGCAGAAACCAAAGTGTCGAACATGTTTTTTTGCCCCAAACCACAGCACACATGTCAGTTGTTATCTACCAACTCCCTGTCTCTAACAAGGCAGGGGTGCATGAAACTAAATCCCAGCGTGAAGTTCATGCATGGAGAGGAGGAGAAGACAGCCCCACCAAAGTGGTCCTTGGGGGACAGCCCTTCCAGCTCCGCGGCACCGGCACGTTGGGGTCTGAAAGGATGGCACTGGGGCTACCATCAAAGGGATGACCCAAACACCCACCTCGGCACCAACTCTCCCCTTCCCGCGGCACGTGGGGCAGCACGACATTGGTTTGAACATCTCCAAGGCTGTTCTGACTTCAGGTGGGGGTCACGGAGGGCTTTGCATGGCCCGAGCGTAGGAAGGCAAAGCCCGGAACTGCCGCCCTCCTCCCTCCCCGACAGCAGCGCGGCGGCGGGGAAAGCAAGCCCCGAGTTTTCAGCTGAAACATCCAGCCCTTAAATCTTTAATAACCTTTCTTTTCTTTACTCGGAGCGCAGAAGTAGGAGCGCACATCTTAAAGAGATCAAACCGAATCCTTAATTTAACCAGCTATTAATAAGGGTTAAATCTGCAGGCTGCGATGGCCCCTTTTTGCCCGTCTCTCCCCCGGCCGCGCGCACACAATCAACGGAGCGGGGAGCCTGAAGGGCGTCCATTTTGAGAAGCCGTAATGAATCATTTTTCCTTCGCAAATCTGGCAAACTTCAATCCCGGTTCCTGCAGCCTCCCTTTCACATGTCCAAGCCCTCTGTGACACATCAAATTTAATGAGACTGCACAGACCTCAAATAAGGCACTGTAGCACTGCTGGGATACTTTATTAAGGAGGATCAGACAGAATGTGTTTGCTGTTTAAGAGCCTTTAAAGGCAAATTACACTTCTTTTTTTGGGGGACGAGAGGGGGGACCGGGGGAAGCCTCCCATTTTTCTTCGGTCTCTCGCCCTTCTCAAATAGTTATTCTGGAGGCCAACTCAAACAGAGCATTAAGGTTTCTGCAAACAGGGAAAGCAGAAAAATTGGCAAAGAGGGCTGAGAGACCAGCAACGCTCTATTGAAGGTTGCGGGGCAGGACACGGACAAAGAAACGTGTTATTTTACAAAATACTACTACTAATAATCTGCCTCTGACAAGCTGTGCAAGGGAACACCCCACCCTGCTAGCAGGTGCTGCCCTTGCTAGGTCTGGGGAAAGGCCAAGTTAACCCTCTCCGGCTGGACGAGAGGTGGGAATAACTTTCCAGGAAGGTGGATCATGTGAGATATGTGCTGAGCCATCCTTGGGGAAACCCTGGCGCAGCCATTCCAAGGAAGAAAGGGGAGAAACAAATACTATTTTTATTGCAATATCTACGTAAATAAGCATAAGCACCAGAACAAGGCAGAGTTTAATTCTGTGCTCTCAAAGATTTTGGGGAAGGCAGGCTGGTTTTTGCTTGGTTTGCTTGTGGGAAAGTAAATGTGGATACTACAAGAGATATGAGATGAAATGCTAGATGACTTCAAGGGTTTTTTTACAACCATAGCCAGCTAAAGGTATGTCTGTGTAGACCCTTTTGCTTTGAACACCCCATTCCTCATCAGGACACAGTGCTGTAAACTTTTGTTGGAGAGTACAGCACACTCATGTCATAGCAACCTCCTCCTTAATTCAGAGCATCTTTTTGGAGATCATCGTGTTCTGCTTCTCTGTGTCCACCCCTGGCTACGTCTAGCTCTAAAAAGAGACCGCACACCACCGACGTAAGAGCAGGAGCATACACCAACTGTCTCAGCTCACACTAGTTGATGGAGATGTTTGAAACCCAAACGAAACACACAGAGAAATGGAGGAAAACAAATCTTAAAGAAAACAGTTTCTCTAAGCAAGTGTCTGGGCTGCTGGACAAGGCGGCACCTGATGAGGCTACAGAAAGGCAAAAGGTCTACCTTAGCCTACAGATTCCAACCTAATTGGGTTTTTTAGAGAGATTTAAAAATTGGACTGGCTTTCAGAGAACTCTCAAGGGTATTTTGTTAAAAGCAAAGTGAATATAGTTAGAAAATTCCATGTACCAAACCTGGCTCTCTGGTTTCACGCTCTACTCTCTCAGAAACCAGAGTCCCTGGAGTTAGAGGGAGCTATAGGTTAACATGTCCAGGCAACTTGGGGGCTCAGAAAGGCTGGGACACTGGGTTGGAAACGTAACGCAGCAGGACTGCTGGGTCCTGCCAGGCTCAGCTTGCCTGTTTTCTTCTAAGCAGTGTGCCAGGGCATGCACAGCGACTGACCCTTACTCAGAGACAGCTGGAGATGTGGGAAGAATACACAGCTCAGGGGATGTGTAATCACTCTTAGTATGTCTGTGCTAAAAGAAGAAACTCTGTGCCTCAGAAGACTTTTACGCGAATAGGGGAAAATGATAACATTTTTATTTTGCCGAAGTAAGGAGCCAGCCTTCCAAAAAGTGCAATAAGAAGAAATGAAATCATTTATACGCGAGAAATGCTTTGGTTGCAGAATAAAACCAGAGATGTTTCCTGTGTCAGGACCACTTAGGCAGAATCTGTGAAAGGTCCATGGGGGTGACTGGCTTCATTTAACTTTTATTCTTCATCTTTGGCAATCTAAGGAGGTCTGGGGCTTTGCACGATGAATTCAGTGGTGATTTGGATCCAGGTTGCATTTTATCTGAACCAGCCGCATTCGGAGTCACAGGAAGAGTGTGGTTAATGGATCAGTTTAATGGCATCAGTTCTGATCCATCTCTAATTAAGGGCTCTGCCAGGAATACAGTCAAGCAATTCTAATGGCCCAGAGGAAAAATTGTGAAGTCAGGTAATGAAATTTGCTTATTAGACAAAATGGGAAGAAAGAGTGCAGGGGCACAGAAATCAATATGGTAAGCAGGACAGTAACATTTAGAAAGCACTGCACATGGAAAAAAAAAAAGCATAGCTAATGAAGTTCACTGCTGAGAAGTGTAATAACGCTGATAACAAATCCTGCACTGATAACATCCTTGAAGATGTTCACCTGGAAAGGGTCCAGTTTACATGAACTTCTAAACAATTTATTCCATGCTCCAGCTTACTCGGCTGGAGAATTTGATGTGTCTCATGGTGCTTTTATAGACAACTCCTGCCACGTCTCCTTCTAGAGCGACTTTCCTTCCAGTGGCTTCTATAGTGGAATATACCTAGAGTTTTATAAACGCTATAGTGACATGACTCTTGAGGATGCTGGTGATGATGGGGAAAGGCAGGGTCACACCTGAAGCCTGGAAACTAGATGGACAGATGCTATAACGGCCCCCATTAGGCCCCAATAGATGTGTGACACAAGTACCCCCGCAGAATTAACAACCATGGACCCTTCTATCTAAGGACTCCCACCTTATCCACTAGTACAGAGAAATCACGCATAAAAAAAGCCAGAGACAAAGATATTGCCAAAAAATGAAAAAGTATTTATTGTGTGGTGATCTACAGGGTGCTGGGCAGGGGAATATTTGTAGGTGGGACAGTTACAGCTCAAAAACCTTCACTCGTAGGCTTGTAGATAAGGAGGGGAGAAAACCAGACCCTTGTTGGCAACCTTCATTTTTTATTCCCCCCCCCCCCCCTTTTTTTTTTTTAAAAGGGAAAAAGTTAACTCAAGTTTATAAGCTTTAGCTGTGGAGCGGAGCCCTTTGTGTCTCGCTAGCCCACATAATTGCGCTCCCCCCTCCTCTCACCCGGTGGCAAAGGAATGTAGGTGGAATGTCTTTACATAGAGACCAGCTCATGCAGGGACTACACAATAAGGGGAAGAAACAGGAGCCAATCTAAGTAAAGGATCAGGCAAGCACTGGAAGGAAAATAATATTGGGCTGTCTGCTACCACATCTAACCCTGTGAAATGCCTCCATGAATCCCTTGCTTCCTTCTGTCTTAAAATGTCCTCCTCCTTCCCAGAGGTTCAAGGGACATATCTTGTTACAGTCTCCTTTTTAACACTTAACTTTTCCCCCTCTCTAATGCTACTTCTTTCATTCTGCTGCTGCATATATATTTACTGGCAACGGAAAAAATCAATAAAGGAGAAGGAAATGACTTGGCAGCCTTCCGAAGTGTTAAAATAATTCTCATCTAATTGAGCCCCATTGTTTTTAAACAATATTGCCAGCAGTGCAGCTAAGTAGCTTGGCCTCAGTTTTCAAAAGCAACCAGTGATTTGGGGTGGTTCTGATTTTTCTGGGTCCCGCTCGAAGTCTCCTTAAAGGGACGGGTTTGGTGCAGACATTCGTACGCTCGGCATTGCACAGCTCCCTTCGTGTTGGGAGGCTCCTAAATTCAGCTGTCTCTGAGATTTAGCCCTGGGAGCCCACAGCATGAGTCTAGTTTGAGGGCATATTGAAGTACAGCAGCCCTAGGTATGACTCTATGTACCTCTAAAGTATCCTAGCTGGCTTCTACCAGGGAAAACTTGGAATGATATTAGTAACAAACAGCTTGAACCAGGTGCATTCCAATCTGTCAATTCTTTGTGTGAATTATTGCTACTTAAATACAGACTTTCAGTCCCAACTGTAAAATATTCTGGTACGTGCTGTGCAAGAGCGTATGCAGCTAATCTTTACACTGAACTGCTTATTGGGGCTGGTTGTAATCTGGAAACTCTTCTGTGGGTAATTCTGATTTTTCCACATTTTGTTGGTGTTAGCGTTTTTTAAAAATCAGGAGGACTCAAACATTGAGAACGTTCCCAGCACAAAACATTTCCTCTGCAGCTCAAAACAATTTCACTTTAATAAAATCCAAAGTGCTTCATTTCAATTTAGACTTAAAAAAAAAAAAAAAAAGTACTTGTATTATACAAAAATGGAAATGAAAAGTCATTTCCAAACGGAAAGCTGAAACATTTAATTTTGAAGAGGATGGGAAGTATGTCTCAGCTTCAGTGGAATGCTCCATCTTGATTTAAAACAGAGTAAATAGTAAATAGCTACTTTTTTTTTTTTTCAAAACAGAGTCTTTTCTCAGGAAGGTAACATCTTATATTAAAAATGTCCCATCATAGAAATCTCAGCGGCTTAACGTCTAGAGTCTAAGCATGCTCTTTTCTGCTTCCATGCAGGGTGAGGAAGGACTCTTCATGGCCATCTCGCAGAGGAACACGATCCCGTTTTCACACCTGCGTTGCTGTCGGAGCAGAGCACAAACCTCCATCCAAGCAGAGCACATGCTCTTGCTTTTTGTCCAAGATGCCTCCCTCTAGCACCTAAGGAAACAACTATTAGTGTTGCCGCTGCTATGCTTTTCTGGTTTAAACACCCGTTATCACCCTGGCACCCCGAGGTGGTACCTCATTTATGTAGCAAGAGACCGGTGCGTGTAGTGCCTGGAGTTTTTTTTGTAGTTTTTTATTTTCCTGACATGTGTCTTCGACTGGACTGTGCCTGGGCGAGTCGAGGTTTGTGATGATAAGAGCTACACGCGGAAAGACAAACAGCATGACCCAGCCATTTCACACCAGCACTTGCTGGTTTTGAGTTAAAGTCTTTCCTGATCCTTGAGCTTCGTTTCCGAGAGGCTCAGCTTGAGACACTAAGTTTGGTTTTTGGATCCTCTGCCCACTGTCTTCCCTGCCACCTTCAGCCCGTTCTGGGTACCAACCTAAAGCTAGACATCCCTTTTCAAAAACCTGGGTGTAAGATCTCATTCCCTCCAAAAGCATTTTTTATCAAAGATGCATCAACACAAGCACAAACAATCAGTAAATTATTCTGAGGCGTTGCAAAAGAAGAAAAAAATCTCTCCTAAAGTACAGGTGTGTTGATGCTACAGACCCCTCGCCACGCTCCACGGTCCAGCTGAGAGCAGCTGTTCTCCTCTGACACCCCTCAGCCTGCAAGCTTCATTTCTGCTGGGAACGTGAGCAAATTGCACAGGAAGGGAGTTTTCTGCTGCTACCGGAGGGGCAAACGTGAAGGAACACCCAGAAACGTGGAGCTCTCTGCCTTCTGCTGCAGAGGGTCCTGGGGAGCAGCCTCTCCCTCTCTCACCCTTAGAGGAATGAGCGCTCGGGTGGGAAACATCTGCCCTTCAGCTCACTCACGGGGGGTTTCTGGGTTTATTGGCAGGAGCGCAGATCCACATGGCACTCATAATGTAGCCCATTGTGCGTGTACAACCACAAATAGGTTAAATCAATAAAACAGAAAAACCTCAGTTCTTGTATCAAATACCATCCATATCTAATGCCTCCAGGATGCCTTCTGATCCCAGAAGGTCCTGCTCATTTGATGCCTTCGCTTCCTGGGTATCCCACACCACTTCCCAAAGGAAAGAGCCAAGATATTAGCTTTCCTTTACAAAAACGGCTTGTGAGAATGTAGGGCCGGTGAAAAGTTTCAGCTTGACCAACCTCAGCATCTCCGTTTGCTGTATGGCAAAGAGGAGAGCGCGGCGTGCCTCAGCCCTGACCTCATGGGAGCACCGGAGGGGTGGGAACCCCATGTCCCCCCTCCCATGGCATTGCCAACAACCCCATAACGGGAGGGAAGCTGCTGCTGCGCTACATCACACCGGCGACCCCATTGCCCTCAGATGGAAACTAAATTCATCTAGATTGTCCGCTGTGGAAACTGCATCCATCATCTCTACAGCTGGTACAAAATGGGTGTATTTCCAGCTAATTGAAAAGCAGCCCGATTCGGAGGGGGGAGCGGATTTAAACCATCTAGGGTTTAAACCATCTAGGGACCGGTGAAAGCCCTGTCATTGTCCCACCAGTTCTGACCACCCTTACCCGGTACCCAGGTCAGCCTTTATTTCATGCAAGCTGGCACCAAGAGAGTTAGCTGTATTTCAAATCAATACCAAACGCCAGCATTTGGCAAAGGCCTTAGAACAGAATAATGATGATGGGATTAGGAAAAAAGAATTCATAAAAACTAAATTAAAAATCACACCTCGCTTCACATTGGAAATTGGACTCGGCCACCGCACTCTGTTTGGAGCAAGGCTCTTTAAATGCAACCCATTGTGTAGGGAAATTCTCCCTGGAATCTGGGTTTCCAACACAGCATTAGTCTAACTCCCCACGTTCATGAAATCCCCAGAAAAATTGCAGCTCGACAGAAAAGGCAACCTCCTGGCAGGTATCGCCGTGGTATGCGCGCGTTTCGGAACAAGTCTCTGCAAGACCTGCTGAACTGGAGCGAGAAAACTACTGGCAGAGGGTGGCAAAGGCAATTCGTTTCACAGCTCCTCTCAAGTGATGGCTGGTAAGGGATAATCGACAGCTTAGAGATAATTTTTAATTTTCTCTCTCCCCCAAAACACATGTACAAGTTTGGAGTGACAGACAAAGGGAAAAAAGTGCTGCTTTTTTTGTTTGTTTCCCTCCTTTCTCTTCATTTCCTCATCCCAGTCCAAAGAAAAGGGAAATCGAGGGGAGAGACACAACCTAGTTTGTACTGAAGGGAGAGCAATAACAGCCTTCCTATGTGCCATAACAACCCCCACCACCACCACCACCCCCCAGATAACCCCAAACTACCAGAAATAAAGACATTGGAAAACGCTTTTTTCACCCGCCCATCATAAAACGCAGTTTTCCTCCTCGCAGAGTAAATGTAGGAGGGCAGATGACAAACTTCTGCACCTTCTGCTCTGACTGCAAAGGCTCCCTGAGCAAGAGACTCTCCTTTAACCCTAGTCAGCGCGGCACCGAGCAAGCTTCAGGTGTTCTCCAAAATAAGACACCACCACATTATTATTACCCAATTATTGTTATTCTTGCTCACTTCCCCCAGGTTTAGGGCACGTGTTGTGAAGTGTCTACATCAGGGGTGAAAAGGGAGGATTTATTCTGTGCTTAGAGTTCGTATCTCAGGCCCAGGGGCTCTGCCATGGTCCCCACTGCACCGGGTGTCATCCCATGGGAGAGTGTCCCTGCATGTCCTTAGGAGGAGACAGCCCTGGGGGCTACCGTGTGATTTGTATACTTGGCCTTTCAGGGCTTCAGATGGCAATCATTCAAAAAGAAAGGACAGTGGGGTTAGTTTTCATTTTTTTTTCTTAGAAAGAACCAAAGCTCGGATGAGGCATTTCTAAAGGGGAAAGGGGGGGGGCAGCGGGGGAGGCAGAGGACCTCCTTGTGAAGCACCCAGGTGAAAAAAAAAGAAAAAAAAAAAAAACACACACACACACCAAAACCCACTGCTGAGTTATTTGGCAATAGCTCTTCTCATCTGGGGGTATAAAAGACTCCAAAAAAAAGACCACACAATAAAAAGGAAAGCCTGTCTGAAGTACCATGTTTTACACATTGTTAGACTGAAGCAATCTGTTGGAGTGAACCCTTTTAAAAGGGGCCATTTCTGTGTGAAAAGCCAGTTGTGCGGAGCTGGGAGGCATACAGCTGTAGACAGCTGTGGGGCTGGTACTGTAACTGAATCATTTTAAGAGTGAACTCTGGCATGTCCGACGGGAGGCCCGAGAAGGGTAGCGCAGCCGGAAAGTACAGTTTGCTTCTGTATGAGCCGGGACACATTCACCTCTCTCGCACAGCTCAAGTTAACGAACGTGGAGCTGGTTGGAACTAAATTCACACAGGCTGCTTCCCTCTTTTTTTTTTTTCTTTTTTTTTTTTTTTTTAAACTTTTTCCTCTCTCTTTTTTTTTTTTATTATTTTTTATTAAAAATTTAATTCTAGACAGACAAGAAAAAATCCTCACCTTTTAACCCTTGCCTTCTGCCAAAGTTTCCAAGCACTCCAAAGAATCCAACTGGACCATCGGTATCATGCCGATATCCATCCTGGGATTGATATGCCTCCCGAGCGCTGAGGGGGAGAACACTGCTTGCTCTCCAGTGCATCTAAATCTTTCCACGCTTCCCCGTAAGGGGAAACCAATAGCAGAAGGGGTACATCTGTTCTATCTTCCTAATCTTCCTGACATTACACGACGTACACGGACACACAGATATTTGGAATTAATAACCATTTGGAGGATTCTGTATTTATACACAAAACAGGGTCCCAGCAGAGCAAGCTGAAATAAGGGTAAAGTCAGATCGGGATCTGGCCCATCACATCAAAATAGGTACGCTTGTGCAAAGGTATTAGTTTCTTGTCCCTGAGAAAGCAACTAACCCACAGAAGGCGGCACGCACTCGTATGAATATAGAGAGATGCAAGATGACCCATGGTTGTTGGAACAGGGGACAGTAATTTTGACAAACACTCACCAACACAAATCAGCTGTCCCTCACTACGCCCAGCCAACTGTCAGACACCTTGTAGTACCAAACATACCTGGTGTCCAGGAGGAGATCACTAGCAGCGAGGGGTCCACACCGAGACCCCAGCTTGCTCTAAAAATGGGGTTTTGCTCGCCAACAAAAGGAGTCTTACTCAGCCATTCGCCAGCGGGGTACGCAGTGCCACAGTGAACGGTAAAAAAAAAAAAAAAAGAAATAAAAAAAAATTATTTTAGTTCTGGCTTCTATCCAGATCTCCAAGTTAGTAAAATGGGAAACCAGTGTGTGGGATGGAATAACCGTCATTGCTCTTCCAAGATCTTG